>NW_021703778.1:96956839-97014668 GCF_005190385.1 Monodon monoceros
GTTCTAGTTCTGTGAAAAATGCCAGTGGTAGTTTGATAGGGATTGCACTGAATCTTTAGATTGTGTTGGGTAGTATAGTCATTTTCACAATGTTGATTCTTCCCATCCAAGAACATGGTATATCTCTCCATCTATTTGTATCATCTTTAATTTCTTTCATCAGTGTCTTATAATTTTCTGCATACAGGTCTTTTGTCTCCTTAGGTAGGTTTATTCCTAGATATTTTATTCTTTTTGTTGCAATGGTAAATGGGAGTGTTTTCTTGGTTTCACTTTCAGATTTTTCATCATTAGTATATAGGAATGCCAGAGATTTCTGTGCATTAATTTTGTATCCTGCTACTTTACCAAATTCATTGATTAGCTCTAGTAGTTTTCTGGTAGCATCTTTAGGATTCTCTATGTATAGTATCATGTCATCTGCAAACAGTGACAGCTTTACTTCTTTTCCGATTTCGATTCCTTTTATTTCCTTTTCTTCTCTGATTGCTGTGGCTAAAACTTCCAAAACTATGTTGAATAAGAGTGGTGAGAGTGGGCAACCTTGTCTTGTTCCTGATCTTAGTGGAAATGCTTTCAGTTTTTCACCATTGAGGATGATGTTTGCTGTGGGCTTGTCATATATGGCCTTTATTATGTTGAGGAAAGTGCCCTCTATGCCTACTTTCTGCAGGGTTTTTATCATAAATGGGTGTTGAATTTTGTTGAAAGCTTTCTCTGCATCTATTGAGATGATCATATGGTTTTTCTCCTTCAATTTGTTAATATGGTTTATCACATTGATAGATTTGCGTATATTGAAGAATCCTTGCATTCCTGGAATAAACCCCACTTGATCATGGTGTATGATCCTTTTAATGTGCTGTTGGATTCTGTTTGCTAGTATTTTGTTGAGGACTTTTGCATCTATGTTCATCAGTGATATTGGCCTGTAGTTTTCTTTCTTTGTGACATCCTTGTCTGGTTTTGGTATCAAGGTGATGGAGGCCTCGTAGAAGGAATTTGGGAGTGTTCCTCCCTCTGCTATATTTTGGAAGAGTTTGAGAAGGATAGGTGTTAGCTCTTCTCTAAACGTTTGATAGAATTCACCTGTGAAGCCGTCTGGTCCTGGGCTTTTGTTTGTTGGAAGATTTTTAATCACAGTTTCAATTTCAGTGCTTGTGATTGGTCTGTTCATATTTTCTATTTCTTCCTGATTCAGTCTTGGCAGGTTGTGCATTTCTAAGAATTTGTCCATTTCTTCCAGATTGTCCATTTTATTGGCATAGAGTTGCTTGTAGTAATCTCTCATGATTTTTTTTATTTCTGCAGTGTCAGTTGTTACTTCTCCTTTTTCATTCTAATTCTATTGATTTGAGTCTTCTCCCTTTTTTTCTTGATGAGTCTGGCTAGTGGTTTATCTATTTTGTTTATCTTCTCAAAGAACCAGCTTTTAGTTTTATTGATCTTTGCTATCGTTTCCTTCATTTCTTTTTCATTTATTTCTGATCTCATTTTTATGATTTCTTTCCTTCTGCTAGCTTTGGGGTTTTTTTGTTCTTCTTTCTCTAATTGCACTAGGTGCAAGGTTAGGTTGTTTATTCGAGATGTTTCCTGCTTCTTAAGGTGGGCTTGTATTGCTATAAACTTCCCCCTTAGAACTGCTTTTGCTGCATCCCATAGGTTTTGGGTCGTTGTGTCTCCATTGTCATTTGTTTCTAGGTATTTTTTTATTTCCTCTACGATTTCTTCAGTGATCACTTCATTATTAAGTAGTGTATTGTTTAGCCTCCATGTGTTTGTATTTTTTACAGATCTTTTCCTGTAGTTGATATCTAGTCTCATAGCATTGTGGTCAGAAAAGATACTTGATACAATTTCAATTTTCTTAAATTTACCAAGGCTTGATTTGTGACCCAAGATATGATCTATCCTGGAGAATGTTCCATGAGCACTTGAGAAAAATGTGTATTCTGTTGTTTTTGGATGGAGTGTCCTATAAATATCAATTAAGTCCATCTTGTTTAATGTATCATTTAAAGCTTGTGTTTCCTTATTTATTTTCATTTTGGATGATCTGTCCATGGGTGAAAGTGGGGTGTTAAAGTCCCCTACTATGAATATGTTACTGTCGATCTCCCCTTTTATGGCTGTTAGTATTTGCCTTATGTATTGAGGTGCTCCTATGTTGGGTGCATAAATATTTACAATTGTTATATCTTCTTCTTGGATCGATCCCTTGATCATTATGTAGTGTCCTTCTTTGTCTCTTGTAATAGTCCTTATTTTAAAGTCTATTTTGTCTGATATGAGAATTGCTACTCCAGCTTTCTTTTGGTTTCCATTTGCATGGAATATCTTTTTCCATCCCCTTATTTTCAGTCTGTATGTGTCTCTAGGTCTGAAGTGGGTCTCTTGTAGACAGCATATATAAGGGTCTTGTTTTTGTATCCATTCAGCCAATCTGTGTCTTTTGGTGGGAGCATTTAGTCCATTTACATTTAAGGTAATTATCGATATGTATGTTCCTATTCCCATTTTCTATATTGTTTTGGGTTCGTTATTATAGGTCTTTTCCTTCTCTTGTGTTCCTTGTCTAGAGAAGTTCCTTTAGCATTTGTTGTAAATTTGGTTTGGTGGTGCTGAACTCTCTCAGCTTTTGCTTGTCTGTAAAGGTTTTAATTTCTCCATCAAATCTGAATGAGATCCTTGCTGGGTAGAGTAGTCTTGGTTGCAGGTTTTTCTCCTTCATCACCTTCAGTATGTCCTGCCACTCCCTTCTGGCTTGTAGGGTTTCTGCTGAGAGATCAGCTGTTAACCTTATGGGGATTCCCTTGTGTGTTATTTGTTGTTTTTCCCTTGCTGCTTTTAATATGCTTTCTTTGTATTTAATTTTTGACAGTTTGATTAATATGTGTCTTGGTGTATTTCTCCTTGTATTTATCCTGTATGGGACTCTCTGTGCTTCCTGGACTTGATTAACTATTTCCTTTCCCATATTAGGGAAGTTTTCAACTATAATCTCTTCAAATATTTTCTCAGTCCCTTTCTTTTTCTCTTCTTCTTCTGGAACCCCTATAATTCGAATGTTGGTGCGTTTAATGTTGTCCCAGAGGTCTCTGAGTCTGTCCTCAGTTCTTTTCATTCTTTTTTCTTTATTCTGCTCTGTAGTAGTTATTTCCACTATTTTATCTTCCAGGTCACTTATCCGTTCTTCTGCCTCAGTTATTCTGCTATTGATCCCATCTAGAGTACTTTTAATTTCATTTATTGCGTTGTTCATCGTTGCTTGTTTCATCTTTATTTCTTCTAGGTCCTTTTTAACTGTTTCTTGCATTTTGTCCATTCTACTTCCAAGATTTCGGATCATCCTTACTATCATTATTCTGAATTCTTTTTCTGGTAGACTGCCTATTTCCTCTTCATTTGTTAGGTCTGGTGCATTTTTATCTTGCTCCTTCATCTGCTGTGTGTTTTTCTGTCTTCTCATTTTGCTTATCTTACTGTGTTTGGGGTCTCCTTTTTGCAGGCTGCACGTTCGTAGTTCCCGTTGTTTTTGATGTCTGTCTCCAGTGGCTAATGTTGTTTCAGTGGGTTGTGTAGGCTTCCTGGTAGAGGGGACTAGTGCCTGTGTTGTGGTGGATGAGGCTGGATCTTGTCTCTCTAGTGGGCAGGTTCACGTCTGGTGGTGTGTTTTGGGGTGTCTGTGGCCTTATTATGATTTTAGGCAGCCTCTCTGCTAATGGGTGGGGTTGTGTTCCTGTTTTGCTAGTTGTTTGGCATAGGTTGTCCAGCACTGTGGCTTGCTGGTCGTTGAGTGAAGCTGGGTGCTGGTGTTAAGATGGAGGTCTCTGGGAGATTTCCGCCGTTTAATATTATGTGGAGCTGGGAGGTCTCTTGTTGACCAGTGTCCTGAAGTTGGCTCTCCTACCTCAGAGGCAGAGCCCTGACTCCTGGCTGGAGCACCAAGAGCCTTTCATCCACACGGCTCAGAATAAAAGGGAGAAAAAGTAGAGAGAATTAGTAGAAGTATGAGGAAAGAAAGAAGGAGAGGAGGAAAGGAAGGAAGGAAGAAAGAAGCAAAGAAGGAAAGAAAGGAGGGAGGGAGGGAGGAAGGAAGGAAGGAAGGAGGGAAAGAAGGAAAAAAGACAGAAAGAAAGAAGATACAGTAAAAATAAAATAAAGTATAATATAGTTATTGAATTAAAAAATATTTAGAAAAAAAAGGGACGGATAGAACCTTAGGACAAATGTTGGAAGCAAAGCTATACAGAGAAAAATCTTACACAGAAGCATACACATACACCTTCACAAAAAGAGGTAAAGGGGGAAAAATCATAAATCTTGCTCTCAGAGACCACCTCCTCAATTTGGGGTGATTCGTTGTCTAAAGGAGGGAAGGAAGGAAGGAAAGAAAGAAAGAAAGAACGAAGGTAAAGTATAATAAAGTTATTACAATTAAAATTAATTATTAAGAAAAAATTTTTTTTAAAACCATGGACGGATAGAGCCCTAGGACAAATGGTGGAAGCAAGAGTATACAGACAAGATCTCACACAGAAGCATACACGTACCCATTCACAAAAAGAGGAAAAGGGAAAAAAATCATAGATCTCGCTCCTAAATTCCACCTCTTCAATTTGGGATCATTCCTTGTCTATTCAGGTATTCCACAGATGCAGGGTATATCAAGTTGATTGTGGAGCTTTAATCCGCTGCTTCTGAGGCTGCTGGGAGAGATTTCCCTTTCTCTTCTTTGTTCTCACAGCTCACAGGAGCTCAGCTTTGGATTTGGCCCTGCCTCTGCGTGTAGGTCGCTGGAGGGCGTCTGTTTTTTGCTCAGACAGGACGGGGTTAAAGGAGCTGCTGATTCGAGGGCTCCGGCTCACTCAGGCCGGGGGAGGGGGGAAGGAGGGGCACTGCGTGCGGGGCGGGCCTGCGGCGTCAGAGGCGGCGTGACGTTGCGGCAGAGGCCGGCGTGAAGTTGCACCAGCCTGAGGACTGCTGTGCGTTCTCCCGGGGAAGTTGTCCCTGGATCCCGGGAACCTGGCAGTGGCGGGCTGCACAGGCTCCGCAGAAGAGGGGTGTGGAGAGTGACCTGTGCTCGCACACAGGCCCCTTGGTGGCGGCAGCAGCAGCCTTAGCGTCTCCCGCCCGTCTCTGGGGTCCGCGCTTTTAGCCGCGGCTCGCGCCCGTCTCTGGGGTTTGCGCTTTTAGCCGCGGCTCGCGCCTGTCTCTGGAGTTCCTTTAAGCAGCGCTCTTAAACCCCTCTCCTCGCGCACCAGGAAACAAAGAGGGAAGAAAAAGTCTCTTGCCTATTCGGCAGGTGCAGGCTTTTCCCCGAACTCCCTCCCGGCTAGTCGTGGTGCACTAACCCCTTCAGGCTATGTTCAAGCCGCCAACCCCAGTCCTCTCCCTGCGCTCCGTCCAAAACCGAAACCCGAACCTCAGCTCGCAGCCCCGCCCGCCCCGGCGGGTGAGCAGACAAGCCTCTCGGGCTGGTGAGTGCCGGTCGGCACCGATCCTCTGTGCGGGAATCTCCCCGCTTTGCCCTCCGCACCCGTCGCTGTGCACTCCTCCGCGGTTCCGAAGCTCCCCCCTCCGCCTCCCGCAGTCTCCGCCCGCGGAGGGGCTTCCTAGTGTGTGGAAACTTTTCCTCCTTCACAGCTCCCTCCCACTGGTGCAGGTGCCGTCCTTATTCTTTTGTCTCTGTTTTTTTTTTTTTCTTTTGCCCTACCCAGGCACGTGGTGAGTTTCTTGCCTTTTGGGAGGTCTGAGGTCTTCTGCCAGCCTTCAGTAGGTGTTCTGTAGGAGTTGTTCCACGTGTAGATGTATTTCTGGTGTATCCGTGGAGAGGCAGGCGATCTCCGCGTCTTACTCTTCCGCCATCTTCAAGGCCCCCCCCTCATGGACTCTTGACTCATCTCTCCCTTGTGCACTGTTTGAAATTTCTCTTATTTCTACTCATGCTGTGGCCACCCCAACCCCAATCCTTATCGCTTCTCCCCTGAGTTGTTAGCAATAGCCTTTTATTAGGTCTTCCTAACTTCCTTCCAATTTACCTATGTACAGTGGTCTTCAGGAGGATGCTTGGGTGCAGTGGATCTGGAGTAGAGGGCATTGGAATTTTGAAAAACTCCACAAGTGATACTGATGTGCACCCCGAGGTAGGAAAGGGGGCTTTAAACTGTTGATAAATTAATGTTCTATACAACATCCAATTATTATATCACTCTCCTGCCCAGAAAGCTTTGGTTGCTATATGTTATTATATCAATTCATACTTTTCGGCTTGGCATTGGCCTTCTCCTATCCCATCCAGCTTCTCCCTTCCCCAGCAGTGCTCATCGCTGGTGCTCAAATATCCCATGCTCACACCTACCTCTGTGCCCTCGCGTGTGGTTTTTTTCGTTGCCACCTATAAGGATGGATCCTGCCTTTCGTGATTCAACTTAAGTGTCACCTCTTCCATGGAAGTTTTCCTGGAAGGTTCCCTATTTCCTGAATGTCTACATCATTTATAGTCTATGCCATAATGAATTATATCAGGGAATGTATCTTATCACGTACCACTGGCTTATTGTGTTGGTGTTAAACAACCAACTAGAATGAAGAACCAAGTAGAGAGCAGGAATCGTGTCTTTTATGTTTGTGTCTTCTACAGCACTGCACATAATCATTGGTACATTGCTTCTTGCAGGCAATCCTCCACATCTTAGATCTGGGTTAGATGTTTCTTCTCTACACACCTGTGACATCTCACTGTATCCCAGTTACACTATAAGTGCATCACAACTCTGCATCTTAAATCTGCGCTTCTTTTTTTTATTGAGTTATAGTTAATTTACAATGTTGTGTTAATTTCAAGTGTATAGCAAAGTGACTCAGTTATATACCAATATATATATATATAATTTATATATATTCTTTTTCAAATTCTTTTCCATTATAGGTTATTACAAAATATCGAGTATAGTTCCCTGTGCTGTAGAGTAGCCTATTTTATATATATTAGTGTGTATATGTTAATCCCAAACTCCTAATTTATCCCTCCCCCCTTTAACCCTTTCCCCTTTGGTAACTATAAGTTTGTTTTCTATGTCTGTGAGTCTATTTCTGTTTTGTAAATAAGTTCATCTGTATCATCAAATATGTGTTTCATTATGTATCTCTTACAGACTGTAAGCTCTGTGAGAGCAGGGCCCATATTTACCTGGTTCATCACTGACCCTCTAGTCCACGTCTTGATGTGTAGTATGTACTCAGTACATATTTTTTTAAGCTGACTGAATAATGATTTAAAAATATGTTTGGTTGAGTATGAGACGAATGGACCAAATAGCATCCATGGCATCCTAACAGTTTGGTTGACTTGGTTTCAGGTGCAATAGATCAGCATAATCTAAACATTATACTGAACCAGATAACTAGCATTTGATTGTATACTCAATTATATCTTTTTCTAATTATTTTCTATATGTGGTTACTTGTCTATAAAATTCAAGCTCTTGGAGAGCAAAGGATAGCTTTTTTTTGTTTTACTTCCATCTATCTCCCATAGTTCCTCAGTATTTCTTGATTTGATGTCATTAAATATAGTTTTAAAAGAGCCTGTGTTATAATGTATCTGCCTGGTGCTAAACATCTGTTGCTTCCTAACAAGAGTGCCATTCATTCTAATGGCACTGGTACACAGAGATAAACAGAGCCTTGCCAGGTCTTCCATAAAGGAAACTGTGTTTGCTTCTTTCATTAATTACTAATGGAGCATTAAGACATGCACTCTTCCTGAAGCCAAGTTGGATAATTCCTGGCACTTAAGGCTAGGGTGCTTTCAAAAGTTGAGACATTTATTGACACACCAGAAGTCATGCCCTATAGCAAGCACAGTGGTGGCTCTAATGCCAAGATTGTACAGAACTTCGAATATATCAATACCAAGTGTACTGATCTGTCTCTCTAACTTTTTGCAGGTCTTGGGTTAATGTGAGTTAATAAGTGTGAATTTCTAGAATGTCTCTGAAGGCAGGCACCTCAGTGTGAATTGGAAAAGTCATCAGAGAGATAAAGGTTAAAAATAAAAGAATGATCAAAGATTCACCAGACAAAACAACAGAATAAGAGTGGCAAAGCTAATAGAAGAAATATGTATCAAGATATGATTTGTCACAGAGCTGGAGGAATAAGGCTCCCAGACTTCAGACCATACTACAAAGCTACAGTAATCAGGACAGTATGGTACTGGCACAAAAACAGAAATATAGATCAATGGAACAGGATAGAAAGCCCAGAGGTAAACCCACGCACATATGGTCACCTTAGTTTTGATAAAGGAGACAAGAATATAAATGGAGAAAAGACAGCCTCTTCAATAAGTGGTGCTGGGAAAACTGGACAGCTACATGTAAAAGAATGAAATTAGAACACTCCCTAACACCATACACAAAAATAAACTCAAAATGGATTAAAGACCTAAATGTAGGGCCACACACTATAAAATTCTTAGAGCAAAACATAGGCAGAACACTATGACATAAATCACAGCAAGATCCTTTTTGACCCACCTCCTAGAGAAATGGAAATAAAAACAAAAATAAACAAATGGGACCTAATGAAACTTCAAAGCTTTTGCACAGCAAAGGAAACCATAATCAAGAACAAAAGACAACCCTCAGAATGGGAGAAAATATTTGCAAATGAAGCAACTGACAAAGGATTAATCTCCAAAATTTACAAGCAGCTCATGCAGCTCAATAACAAAAAAGCAAACAACCCAATCCAAAAATGGGCAGAAGACCTAAATAGACACTTCTCCAAAGAAGATATACAGATTGCCAACAAACACATGAAAGGATGCTCAACATCACTAGTCATTAGAGAAATGCAAGTCAAAACTACAATGAGGTATCATCTCACACCAGTCAGAATGGCCATCATCAAAAAATCTACAAACAGTAAATGCTGGAGAGGGTGTGGAGAAAAGGGAACACTCTTGCACTGTTGGTGGGAATGTAAATTAATACAACCACTATGGAGAACAGTATGGAGTTTCCTTAAGAAACTAAAAATAGAACTACCATACGACCCATAAATCCCACTACTGGGCATAAACCCTGAGAAAACCATAATTCAAGAAGAGTCATATACCACATGTTCATTGTAGCTCTATTTACAATAGCCGGGACATGGAAGAAACCTAAGTGTCCATCGACAGATGAATAGATAAAGAAGATGTGGCACATATATACATTGGAATTGTACTCAGCCATAAAAAGAAATGAAATTGAGTTATTTGTAGTGAGGGGGATGGACCTAGAGACTGTCATACAGAGTGAAGTAAGTCAGAAAGAGAAAAACAAATACCGTATGCTAACACATATAAATGGAATCTAAATATAAATAAATTAATTAAATGGTTATGAAGAACCTAGGGGCAGGACAGGAATAAAGACACGGATGCAGAGAATGGACTCGAGGACACAGGGAGGGGGGAGGGTAAGCTGGGATGAAGTGAGAGAGTGGCATGGACATATATACACTACCAAATGTAAAATAGATAGCTAGTGGAAAGCAGCCACATAGCACAGGGAGATCAGCTCGGTGCTCTGTGACCACCTAGAGGGGTGGGATAGGGAGGGTGGGAGGGAGACCCAAGAGGGAGGAGATATGGAGATATATGTATATGTATAGCTGATTCACTTTGTTATAGAGCAGAAACTAACACACCATTTTATGTATACCAATTATACTCCAATAAAGATGTTTTAAAAAAAGATATGATTTGTCCATTAATTTTTTACTTTGCAAATTAATTACAATTAAAATGAAGAATTTATACTCTTGGACGTGCCAATTAGCATAGCATCAAAATGCTAAAGTAAAAACGGTGAAAAATAAAAGATACTGACAGACACTTATTGGTAGTAATAGATTTTAACATATAGCCATCAGATTATGATAAAGTGATAAAATATGAATAAGGACATAAAAGCATATGATTAAGAATGTTGAATAATTGGCTATATATTTTTTAACATATTTACTTTATATATTTATTTTTGGCTGTGTTGGGTCTTCGTTGCTGTGCACAGGCTTTCTGTAGTTGCATCTAGTGAGGGCTACTCTTTGTTGCGGTGCGCAAGCTTCTCATTGCGGTGGCTTCTCTCTTGCAGAGCACAGGCTCTAGGTGCGTGGGCTTCAGTAGTTGTGGCTCGCAGGCTCAGTAGTTGTGGCGCACGGATTTAGTTGCTCCGCGGCATGTGGGATCTTCCCAGACCAGGGCTTGAACCCATGTACCCTGCATTGGCAGGGAGATTCTTAAGTACTGCGCCACCAGGGAAGCCCTTGGCTGTATTTAGATGTTTATGGATTATATAAAAATACATCTTAAATACTCACAAGGAAAATTTATAAAAATAATATCTTTTTCTTTAAATGTAGAAATTTTGCAGGCTTGCTCACAAAGCAGTGAAATATTGTATAAATGTAAACAAAATAACCCAGTTACTTTACAGTGTCTATATTTGGAAGATAGAGGAATTTGGAATTAAAGGAGGTACAATTATCCTTTTAAGAATAAATGTTAATCTGGACTTCCCCGGTGATCCAGTGGTTAAGACTCCGCACTTCCACTGCAGGGGACGCAGGTTCGATCCCTGGTTGGGGAGCTAAGATCCCACGTGCCACGCTGTGAGGTCAAAAAAACAAAGAAACAAACAAAAAAGAATAAATGTTAAACATAATAAATTAAGACAAAAAGATGCAATGTCACTTCAAAGAGACAATATGATTCCCAGGACACTAAGTGCTAGCCATGATCCTACTGAATATATTAATATTTCCAAAGAAAAATTGTGTTGATCCAAAGGGGAGCTAGTTCAACCAAAAAAGAGAAAAATATAAAGCAAGTGTCAGAGGGCACACCTTGGCTCAGCTCATCCAGGGGAAAATAGAGCCTCACCCAGCTAGACTTAGGTAATATAAACTGTTGGCAAGACCATTCTTCTCATGACGGTGGAAGTATGGTTACCTTAGCCTGATTTTGTTCTAATTTCATGCACATCAAACAAGAACCTTTTGATTTGGCCCTTTGTGTATAGGTCTATGTACAGGGTGATTGTGCATCAAGGGAGCTGTGTCACAATAAGGTTAATAAATAGGAATTCATTCCTGAAATGGCTGCTCTAGGGTTGGAAAAGTAAGGTTCCTGAACCTTATAGGATATTAAGGCTACAAGAGGAGAGTCCGGAAGTTGCTATGCATTATATTTAAGTAAAGCAAGTTACACAACATAAGTTGCTCTTATTCACTGCTGTGCCTTGGTATTCAGAGCAGGTTTTGGTATCTATGGGGCACCTAAATATTTGCTGAAGGAATGAAATATGTGGGGAAGAACAGAATCACTTAACAAATGGGAAAATGGTTAATTATTTTACAGGCACTAAAACACATAGCGTATAGATTACAGAGTTAATTCTTTCTTTTCTTTTTTTTGAAGTATGGTTGACTTGCAATATTATATTAGTTCCAGGTGCACAGCATAGTGATTCGATGTTTTTTAAAAATATTTATTTATTTTCCTTTTTTTTTTTGGCTGCGTTGGGTCTTAGTTGCGGCACACGGAAATTTTGTTGAGGCGTGTATGATCTTTTTCATTACAGCATGCAGTCTGCTTGAGTTTCTCTCTAGTTGTGGCCTGGGCTCCAGAACACATGGGCTCTGTTGTTTGCACATGGGCTTAGTTGCCCTGTGGCATATGGGATCTTAGTTCCCCGACCAGGGATCGAAACTGCATCCCCTGCATTGGAAGGGAGATTCTTTACCACTGGACCACCAGGGGAGTCCCAGTGATTCAATATTTTTATATATTATGCAATGTACAAATTTATTATAATATCATTGAGTATATTCCCTATGCTGCCCGTTACATCGCTGTGACTTTTTTATTTTATAACCTCAAGCTTGTGCCTCTTAATCCCCTTCATTTATTTCACCCAACCCCCTGCCACCCCCATTCCTTTCTGGCAACTACTAGTTTGTTCTCTGTATCTGCAAATCTGTTTCTGTTTTGTTATATTTGTTCATTTGTTTTGTTTTTTAGATGCCATATATAAGTGAAAACATACAGTATTTCACTTAGCTTAATACCCTCCAGGTCCATCCATGTTGTCAAAAGTGGCAAGATTTCGTTCTTTTTTATGGCTGAGTAATATTCCACTGACTCTCTCAATAGATAGATAGATAGATATAGATAGATAGATTCTTTATATATATATATGTGTATATATATATAAAGATATATATATCTTCTTTATCCATTCATCTGTTGATGGACACTTAGGTTGCTTTCATATCTTGGCTGTTGTAAATAAAGCTGCAATGAATATTGGGCTGCATATATATTTTTGAATTAGTGTTTTCAGTTTCTTTGGATAAATACCCAGGAGTGGAATTGTTGGATCATATGATAGTTCTATTTTTCATTTTTTGAGGAACCTCCACCCTGTTTTCATAGTGGCTGTACCAAAGAGTTAATTTTAAAAATAGAAAAACTGAAAGAAATATCTAAATGTTGATAGTACTTTTGAAGTGGCAATAGTTTTGTAAGTTTAGAAGGTGAGGAGAAATCACAAAGGATAACAACAAGTCTGAGTGAATAAATATTAAAAACTTATGTTAGCAAACTATCGATATTACAAATTTAATAACCAGAATTCAGTCAGACAACATGGGGAAGTGTTTGCAGGAAATGTAATGGCCAAAGGCCTGATATATTTATTATGTAAAATGTTCATGCAAATTGATAAGAGAAACACTAAAATTCCAAGAGCATAAACAGACAACTCACAGAAAAGAAATTAAAGCTAGTAAATAAACACATGGAAAAATATTTGAGCTAGTAATCAAAGACATTCAAAATAAAGCAGTAATTTTTCTAAAAGATTTTAAATTAGCAAAGACAACATAAAAATTTATTTTTGTAGAACCCAATGCTGGTTAAGATGTTATAAAAATGGTATTCTCAGATTTTGTTGATGATATTTTATTAATTGATACCTCCTTTTTGGAAAACAGTTTGGCAATATAAAGAGCCATAAAATATTTATAGCCTTTGACCCAGTAATTTGACTTCTGGGAGCCTCTCCTGAGGAAAACGAATCCAAAATATGGAAAAAATTAAATGCCCAAGAGTAAATTGGGAAACACTAAACATCCCACAAAGTGGGAATGATTAAAATGTTGTGGTAGAGCCACTGGATAGAAGACTACATATTCATTTATCAAGGGCATAGAGACCATGCAGCCACATGCTTTAATAGTAAGTGGAAAACCAATAAACACTTAGATATAAAAAGATGTGCAGAGAAGAAAATTGAAGCAAATGCACCCAGTTTTAAGTGATTGATCTAGAATGGCAGGAGGACAAAGACCTTTTCCTTCATCTCCCTTTTTTGTGGTCATTGGTTGTCATTCAGTCTGTTCTTTTACCTGGATGCCAGTTGCATCCTCTTCTCTTCCCTGAGCTCCATGCCCAGCTTCCAAACCCCAGCCCATCTGTGTCAGTGCCACTCAAGCTCCAACTCATTCAAGAAGCCCTCCCCATCCTATCAGCCAAATGAAACACTCCCTTTACTCTGCTCCCAATGTTATATTTTAACATGTCTATTATAGCACAGATACAGTGTGCCTTGTGTGGAAATGATATATGTGCAGTATGTGTCTGTTTCCACAACTAAAATTTTAACCCCCTAGAGGGTAGGAACTGTTGGATTTCCTTTTTTCTCTCCACAGCATAGGGCACAGTGCTTTGTCTGTATGGTATGCCCGAATAAATATTAGTTGAAATGAATGTCATTGCACTGAAATAAACTACTTCTGATTCCCTGGCAGGTGGAGCTCATGAAGGTCTTCAGCACTTGGGTCCCTTTGGCAACATCCCAAACATTGTGGCAGAGTTGACCGGTGACAACATTCCCAAGGACTTCAGTGAAGATCAGGGCTACCCAGACCCTCCAAATCCCTGTCCAGTTGGAAAAACAGGTAGTGGGCATGCCCTTGGGTTCTCATGAAAGGTAGAGCCTTTGGGAGGAAATTAAAAGTTCTAACATTGGCTGCACACGTTCAGAGAAATAGTATTTCTATTCCAATGAGCCCCTGTGTATCTGTATGTGGGTTGGAAAGGGAGGTTGATTCTAGAACCCTTGGTGAGTTCTGGTGTTCCGATACACCCACAGAGGACTCCCCTAGCCAAGGCTTTATCTTCTGTCTCTCTCCCTCTTTGGGAGTTGATGCTCTTTTCTGCACTGGCTCCAATTTTAATAAAAAGGGAGACGGATTTTCTCTTTTTTTGCCTCTTCTATGATACAATCGCTGCACACTTTTAGTGTCTTTGGAACTTTTTAGTATGTGGATGATCCATGCTCATTTGTTTTCCTTACCTTCTCTTGACAATCGATATCTCAACTATGTTGTAACCAGTGAGCATCTATCCTGAAATATTTCTTTGGGGGCTGGGAGGCGGCATGAGAGCGGGGGGGCCCTGGAAGGGAAGAAGTTGGTTAAGGGAGAAGGTTGAAACTTTCCTTGCTCCTCATGTATCGCTCCCACTTTCCTACCACCCAATTCCAAAGAGAATGAATGGTGAGTGTGCTACACTTATGCTGGGGTTTGAGCAGTTTACCTTGGTGGTTCAGAGTAGTGGCTCTAGACTGACGACTACCGGAATTCAAACCCAAGGTCAAGATATGTGATCTCGAACAAGTTAGTGAACCACTTGCACCTCAGTTTCCTTATTTGCAAAATGGGGGTTATTGGGGAATTACATGAAATTATCCATGTTAAACACTTGGTACAGCACCCAGCACAGAGTAAGGACTCATTAAATGTCATCCTGATTATAAATAGCTTTGCCACTAGTAAGAAATGAATCTCCTTCCTTGGGCTTGTACTCGCTTCCAGCAACAGAGTAGTCTTTTCCCCACAACCTAATAATAATACTAGGTAGTATTTATTATCCCTACTTTACATATAAGGAAACTTAGAAAGTAACTTCACCAAGGTTATCCATGTAGCAAGTAGTTGAGCCAAGGCTCAAACCCGGATCTACCTGATTCAGGACTGTGCATGCAACCACCATGTCATGATGTCTTGCTCTGAAAATTCTGTCAGTATTGGCCCCTCAGCTTTTCTAAAACACAATGCAGGCTCTCTCTGAAAGATATTCCTCTTTTCATTTGGGGCGAGATCTCTGTTTTCCATGGGGGACAGAGGCTTCATCCTGGGATGGAACAACCAGAGTATTTGGATGTGGCCAAGCTAGTGCAGGGACGCTGGCCCAGGACCACAGGAAAATCTGAATCAGCCACCTTTTACTTGCTTGTGGGACTTTGGATGGGAAGGAAGAAAGGCCAGTTCAGGCTCCATGGAGATTTGGTTAAATTGATTCCATATCATATGATACAGTGGTTCTTAATATATAGTCCCAGCAATATCAGCATTACCTGAAACTTACTGGAAATGCAGATTTTCAGGCCCTACTCCAGACATATTGAATCAAAAGCTCCGGGGATAGGACCCAGAAATTCATATTCTAACCTGCCTTTCATGTGATTCTGGAGCATACCAAAGTTTTGAGAACTGTTGTTGGAGAATGGAAAGAGAACCAGAGGTTGAGCCAAGAGATCTGAGTTTTTGTCCTAATCATAGTATGTCAGTTTACTTCCCTGGACCTCAGTTTCTTCATCTGTAAAATGAAGACATAGTCAGTGCCTTAAAAAAAAATTCAGTGTAGTCCTAGCTTATCCTGAAAGAAAAGCAATATATAGATCTATGTGATCAAGCAATAATTAGGAGCACTTAGGAGTTCCGAGATGGAGCAATCAGGGCGGGCTGATAGAGTTGGATAATAGGACCCAGCTCCCAGGACCTTTCTTGTCTGAGATTACCTGCCATTTCATTCCCTGTCTTTTCATTAAGCTAACATACACTGCCATATGCAGACTGCCTGACCTCTCTTGCTTTGCTATCCCTTTCCTCCATGTTAATTGCTCTAAATGAAGTTAGATAAATAGTTCATTGAGAAGTGGGGAGCCACGTCAGAGCCACACTAGGGATTTGTTCCAAATGCTAGTGCCTTCCTCAGGAGCTTCATGCTGTTAAGGGCTGAGAGACTGGATGCTTAAAGTTGCTGGAAGGTGTCAGAGCAGTCTCAAGAGACCAGAATACCTGACTGATTGTATTAGACCCCCTTTAGTACTGACTTTGATGCCTCCCTATCCCTTTGAAAGGAAGTCTCTTTCATTCTAGTCCTGCACAAAATTCACATCCCTCTCCAGCGCCCCCCCCCTTTTTTTTTTTATTGCGGTACGCGGGCCTCTCACTGTTGTGGCCTCTCCCGCTGCGGAGCACAGGCTCTGGACATGCAGGCTCAGCGGCCATGGCTCACGGGCCCAGCCACTCCGTGGCATGTGGGATCCTCCCGGACCAGGGCATGAACCCACGTCCCCTGCATCGACAGGTGGACTCTCAACCACTGCGCCACCAGGGAAGCCCCCCAGCCCCCCTTTTTAAAGCTGTTGTCTAAAACACATTAGAGACAGAAAAAAATGGCTTATTTTCAGAGTTGTGTTTATTAATTATAGGGCTTAGGTAAAAGCAGCAGCCAAGAGGGATAACCTTTCTTGGGTTTGAATGGAAGACATGCTTTATTTCAAAGAGCATTGATAATATGAACTGTCATTTAAAGAAAGATGGTGAGAAGGGAACTAAAACATGGAGGAAACCTATTATGTGCCAGATGCTCTATATATGATCATCTCTATTCCTCATAGCTACCCTATAAGGTAAGGATTTGATTATTCCCATCTCATAGATGAATAAATGGACTTAGACTAAGTTAACTTTCCCAAGAAACTAAACCCATCTATCACTCATGAGTTAGGATTTGAACCCTGAGCTTGGGTCTAGCTTTCTGACTCCAAGCTTACCCTGTTACCACTACAACACACAACATCAAGTACTGTCTAATAATTATTGTTCTTATATAATGGACTTTTGCCAAGAAGCCAGAATCATTTCTAAAGAGCCCACCCAAGAGAAAACAGAGTGAGTCATGTGGAATGGAAGTATACCAGTGAAGGAAATACTTGCCGTTATGACAGATAAAAAATAATAGTGGCTTAACACAATAGAAGTTTATTTCTCGTTTGTGTGAAGTCCTGCCAAAGGTGGGTGAGGGTGTGGTAGGGGTGGATTGTTCAGCAACGCAGACTGCCATCTTTCATCTTCGCACTTGACATCTACAGTTCCCCTGGTCGGCAACATGTAGCAAGCAGACCGACAGAAGGTGGGGGGTTGGGGAGAGAAGGAGAGGGGGTCATATAGAAGGTTTCTATGGGTCAGGCCTGGAGGTGGAGTACATCACTTCTGCCCACATTCCATTGGCCCAAACCCAGGCATATGACTCCACCTGATTGCATAGCAAGGCTGGGAAATTAGCCATGTGCCGACGGGGAATAGGAAGTGGGTTTGGGGAGCAGCCGACCAGTCTCTGCCATGGGTAGGAGAGGAGTGGGAGTCTGAGATGAGCAAATCCCAGAAGGAAAGTGACTTAGAGTGACTGATGTGAATAGATTCTGACCTTTGGGTGCCTAGTTGTTTTTAATAAATTAACTCTTAGAATAACAGTAGATGTTGTGGCTGTTCCTCAAAAACCTTTTGTTGTTTGCAGTAGATGATGGATGTCTAGAAAACACCCCTGACACAGCAGAGTTCAGTCGAGAATTCCAGTTACACCAGCACCTTTTTGATCCAGAACATGACTATCCAGGCTTGGGCAAGTGGGTAAGTCCAATCTTAATTGCTAATAGGTCTTATACTCTGGTACTCTAAAGGTACTGATGGCAGAGATGAGCAACATGGGTGGGGAGAGAGAAGGAAAATTGCTTAGAAGCTGATTTTTTCCAGAAATCTCTGGTTGAGAGGGACTTTAATTCCAAACCACACTCACTCTCTAGGGCTCAATACACCAATCCATCTGAAGAGTCAGGGACCTGAACCAGTCTTATCGGCTGTAGTCCCAGAGGCTTCTACTCTGGTCTACTCCATAGCCTGTGTCACAACACGTCCTAAAGTCTTATCAGTGTTTCATGCAGCTCTTATAGGAAGTATATGATATTTTTGTTTTTCAAAAAGAAGGATACTAAGAAAATTTGCAAGTTTTATCTCTAGACTGAGGGAGATGATCTCTTCAGAAATAAGGGAAGACCATGCCAGAAGCTGAGAAACAGACATGTAATCCTGCTCTATGGAAAGAGAAGATAAATTCCAAAATGTGTAGCAGTGAACTTGCTGTCAATACCAGGCAAGAATCTGTAACTGCCAGTTAAGGAAATTGTTTATAAGCACTTAGAAGAGAAATCATGACCATTTGGTGTAGGTTTGCTAAAAAACAAGTTTTGTCAATCTAATTGTATTCTCCTACTTGCCAGCATTATTCATTTACTTGCCAGCCTGATGAGGGAAATGAAGTGAGCATGGTGCATTTGGACTTCAGCAAAGTGTTTGATGAGCTATTTCATGATCTCCTGTTTGAAGAAGTGGAGGGATACAACCTAGGCAGGAGAACATTATCAGAAGGGAGTTTCTTAAAGAGTCCGTGTCAAGAGGGAGAGCGATTTCACATGGTATCCTGTGTGTCTTAGCGCTATTGCACTCCACATTTTTATAAATGTTTGTAATAAAAACTATAGAACATGAACTTATCAGATTCTTCAGAAAGACACGAAGTTGGAAGGGAGAGCACTGAATGACAGAGTTGGGATTCAAGAAGATCCTAACAAGCTGGAACAATGAATTGAACAAGATCACAATTGAGTGGAGAGAGATCTATCTTCCTGTGGCTTGGATGATGTAATCAAATGCTGAAGCCATGTGAGCAAAGTGGAAAAATACTAAGAAGTGTTAGTTCGCATATACATAGGTGGTCATTACGTCTGTGGAAGGAGTGAGTGAATGAGGAATGAGGAGATACTCCTAATTGCCTAAGCCCCTCTAAAATTATAGGTCTCGTCTCAGCTCATTACTGGCAGGCGGCTTGCTGCCTACTTTACTAGGAATACTGTGATCTCAGGACTAAATTCTCTCACTTCCTTTTACATCGTTTCAGAGAGAGAGGTCCTTCCTCATTAATAACCACTTTCATTTTTCCATCATCTTTTCCATCATCCAAGCAGTTTGATTCCGTCTCCTGTCAACATGCACATGTTTCCTGTCTTAAAACAACAAAGCAACAGTACGCTCTAAGTTAATTTTGCTTCTTCCATTATGCATTATTCTATTTCTCTTCTTTTGCATAAGCAGTTCTGTTAGGGAGAATTTGTAGTGCCGTCCTGAAGCCTACTAGCGGTGTTTAAATATGTTGAATTACATAGGCAATCATCTATAGGTTCTTGAATAGGAGACTGAAATCATGAAAGTCTTCTATAAAAGTTATTAGGGTGGCATAGAGAATGATGAAGTATATAGAGAAGAGACTAAAGGCAGGAAAAAAATAGAGAAAGTAATTCTATTTATGAAGGCTGTGAACATAGAGAATTTAAGTGAATCTCACCAACACAATGAGAATCCAAGACATTTCAAAGGGGGCCAGGGAACTGACTAGAATTGGTATTTGGCATATACATAGCATGAGGAGGAAAAAAGAGCTATATCAGGTTTATAAGAAATGGAAGGTATGAACTTTTCCTCTGAGGGAATTAAAAAAAAAAAAAGAAAGGAAGACGAGAGGGAGGTTTCAGAGAAAGAAGGAAGCAGACACAGGGTAGGAAAAAGTAGAAGACCACAGCAGAGCACTGGGAAGCAATCCATAAGAGATGAGCAGAAGTATTGCCAAACTGAAGCAAGGGCCAGGATGGAACCTGCTTTGTTCCAGGCACTGTGCTAGGTTCTTGATATACAGTAGTCATCAACATGGTAGTGGTCTTCGATGAGTTTGCCATCTTGTGATGAATTGCATGAAAATAAAATGAACCCAACTTAGCACTGTTCAGCTTCCTGATCCAGCTATACCATGAGTATACCAGGTTAAATTACTGGGGGAAAATGGAAGAGAAGGGTAGAGGAAGACCCAGGACTGAGGACTCACGTGGTCAATTGTATGATAACAATTGAGGACGTCAAAGACACTAAAAAAGGGCAGCACTGAATTCTAGGGTGACATGTCTACCTCGCATGACTGATAGGCCTGAAATGAGGGAAAAGATGCAAGGGGGAAATGGAGAACAGTCTGAGTGAGGGCAGAGAGCCCAACTGAGGAAGTGGGAGAGATGGAAACTTCTCTGTTGCCAACTTTCCTCATCTCTTCTTGAAAACCTTTAAAGATTTCTCTCATCACGTTCCACTCACTCCCAGCACTCCAGTACAAGGCCAGCCACCATCTCTCATTCTTTTCTTGCTTCCTTCTCTAAATACTGATTTGTTTTCTCTCAGTCACTCCCATTCTTTGTCTACATCAGAGCTAAAGACTAGAAGTTAGGACTATTACAGATCAATGACCAGGAACAATGTTTACACACCTTTCTCATCTGTAATTATGTGTCTGTTTAAACTTAAGTTTCCTTCGTTTATTTTCTCATTACCACCCGGCAGTCAAACATGATTTGCTTGATCTTCGCATGGAAGTGTGAATGGAGTATGTCTTGCTTTTGCAAGCTGGGGTCCCGAAGCTTTCCTTAGTGTTTATAAAGAATGATGGTCTCAAGCTTGTCTTAAGCTCCACTACCCTTTAAGTTAACAAAGGAATTATCTTTCACAAGAGACCTGCACACAAGACCCTGATTCCTTATTTGCTAGTAATGTCTCCCTGTCTTTGATATTAGCTGGAGCTCAGCTGGGTTTTGAGCAGTGATTCACACATTATAAATATCAGTGTCTGTCTAATTTCCTGCATTCCTCTCTCTTTGTTAATACATCAGGATACATTTATTAAATGCACATCATATGCCTTCCAGGCCCTGTGTTAGGTGATGGAAATACAAAGATGATGATAATAGTCACTGTATTTTATACCAAGAGAGTCAATAGTCCTATTTGTTGAGCACCATACTATGAGGCAGACACTATGCTAAATACTTTACATGAATTATTTCATTCAGTCTGCCCTTCCCTATCATGCTCATTTTATAGATGAGAAAATACAGGCTTAGGGAGTTTGAATAGCCTGCCCAATACCAAAGAGCTGGTGATTGGCAGAGCTGGGATTTGAACCGGACCACTCAACTCTGAGAGTTCTGTAAAAACCGGATAAATTCCTTATCTTTTCTTGGCTCATCCCTCATAGTGTGTCCTGGACAGCGGTCCTGTCGAGTCCTATCTAGGACTGGTTGTCTTTCAGACGACGTGTGTATCCACAGCATTGAGCGGCCATATCAAAGGCTGGCTACCATAGATGTCAGCCATCTCCCCCTCCACACATTCATTGCCGAGTGTTACTCACTTAGGCAAAAGTTGTCTCGAAAGCAAATGTTTCTCCTTTCCAAGTGCTTTCCACATCTTTTCATCAGCAGCTCAGGTCTTTAATCGGATGCAGTTGAACGGAGCCATGAACCTGAGCTGTGGGAGAAATGAGACACAGGACCCTCTGCCTTTCTTTATCTTTCATGCCCTCAATGTGTCTGAAGAGTCGCCTGCTCTTCAGTTTGGGTTTCTCTCATGTTTCCATGTCATTAGACATGAGCTATGCCTTTCTGATGTGTTCTTAGTGTTTCCCTCGGGAGGCCCATGAAGCCAGTTTGTCCCAGAATTGGTGGTGACTTGGGCAACGTGGTGTCTGCCAAGTTTCTCCAGTGTAAAATCAGTATCTTTCCCTTCGAAATTAATCGTTGATCTATGGGGATTTACTTCAAGACTGTATAAATATTCTGTACCCATTAAACTTTCAACTAACAATTTTAGTATCCATTGATGACGCTCACCAGAATCAGTGATAACTATGGTAGTTGTAAATGGTGATTTTTTTAAAACTCTACTATTCTTTCGGCATTTCTTGGTTGGCATTCTCTTTTAAGCAAGATTTTTTCCCTGCTCCCCCATTTATTTATTTGTTTTAAAATTTATTATCAGTATAGATTCATTGTTTCCTATTATTATTTATTTTGCTGTTCAAACTGTCCTAGATTTAGCCAGTGGGAGTCTCTGCAGGCTGGCTTTTCTTTCCTTTCACTATGTCTCATCACTTTTTGAGTACTTCCTTACTTTCTGGCCCAACTAGGTATCCCAACTTAATTCATCCTTGTACTTTCCCTGCCCTAGCCCTGGAATCAGACATTTCTCTAAGAAGCCTCTCTGGTTCCATTTAGGAATGGAATTTGAAGCCAAGATCTGGGCAGTTGTCCAAAATCTTGATGGCACCATGGAAAGCTCTCTCCATGAACTCAAACCTGCTACTCACCTGGAAAACAGGCTCACTGCTTCCCCCTCCCCACCCCACCTACAGGGAATGGGTGTCAAGAGAGGGGCTGGTTTCTTCTCATTCATTTTCGTATACTTCTTTCACCCACCTGCCAGTCCCTGCCTTTAAACCCATATGATAGCGGGGCTAATCGGGAATGCCAAGGCCACTGTCAGGCAGGGGTTGGAAAGCATCCTGCTAATGCTGACCTGTGCTCTTAGGGAAACACAGGGACCATCTTTGAGAGGAAGACTTGACAGACCTTTGCGTTCCTTTTTGAATGAAGGCTCTTATGAGTATAACCTGTCCCATGACCTTCTAAAGGGGGGTCACTAAAATGCTGCTGTCTTTAACCCTGCTGGCGGCACAGCAGACCTCTGCTATGGCTGATTGTCTGTCCCACCCCATGGTACCAGCTCGTGGGCCCCGGTGCCCTCCCTCCCACTCAGGCAGCTGATCCCGGTGCTACACATGAAGAAGCCTCTTTCCTGGCCCCCTATCTCCCAACCCCCTTCCCCAGCTTTAGCACGAACTCCCAGGACATTCTCTTGCATCAGGAATTGTTTCATCCACAGAAAGGCAAGTACAGACAATGGGAATGAGCTTCACAGCAATATCCTCATTCCTCGAGTGAATGATCTGCAAGTCCGTCTTCTCTCCCTTCTGAGATTAAACTGATCAGTTCTCCAAATGAGCATGAGATGGAGGCTGCGGCCAGGGCCGGCCTTTGGGGCTGTGGAGGCTCCTTGACGCCCTGGCACGGCCTCCGTGCATAGCTGAGGTTGGGCAAGAGATGCACATTGTAAATTGTGGGTGGAGTAGATTTTAATGAACATGAAAACTATGAAGCTCGTTCTTGGCATTTGTCATTTTCATTTGCAAATCTATCATGAAAAAAAATTTGATATCCAGACAGCTCAGGAGATACTAGGATTGTAGAAACTTGTTCCTTACCAGAACTGTGTCGTCTCCTTTTTTTTTTTTTTCAATCAGTGTCAGGGTATTTTATTTAGAGTAAGATGAATCACCTCTTTTATACATTATCTCCCTTCTGATTAAAAAATCAAATAAAACAACAGCCTAAGAACCCCAATTCCCCTTCTCCCGTTCTCCCTCAGGTTAAGTGTTCTGTCTCTTGTAATCCCAACAGAATGGAAATCTATTCAGCATGCGTCTGATATTCTAGAGCTCATTTAAGTCCACTACGTGTTTGAAATCTGGCAATACGAGGCAACACTTACACAAACTGTGGTAACGGAGCCTGTCCCCACCGCCCAGCCCCAACACAACTTTCCTTCTGCCAAGAAGTTTTTTGGCAGTTTTTAAAAGGTTCACTCTATTAAAAATGTTATAGACCAAATGGTTTTCCGATTGCCTTGACTGGGGGCACTGACTCAAGCCACAAGAGGAAGGGTCACAGAAGTCAGGTGTCTCGTTTGCTTACACAGAGGATTGTTACTAATAGTCAGACCCGACTCTAGAGAACGATTTATGTGTACAGCTCATAAAAAGGAAGTTAGATACCAAAGTAAAATAAGATAAAATTGTTTGTTTTAAACAAAGCCTGTTCAAAGTGAGGAGATGGGTCTCCAGTGCCCCTTGTGTGTTAGAATGTCGTATTTTCTTGTTTATGTGATTGTTGATGACACTGGTGTGCCTCGGGGCATTGCAGAGCACTTTATTAAAAACTGTACAACCACTGGCTTTTCTCTTGTGGTCTGTCTTTCTGCCACGACATTCCTTTCATCTGGCTTCGTTTCCAAAATATGTGTATGCAAATATCCAGGGGGACACACCAGGTGTAAAATAGACATTGACCAAATGTGATCCATACTTCTGCATTTGTGTTTTCTTTTCTCCCCACTCTAGAACAAGAAGCTCCTTTATGAGAAGATGAAAGGAGGACAGAGACGCAAGCGGAGGGTAACGCCTGGCTGGCTGGCGGGCTGTGGGGATGCCTGGAGCTTTCTGAGCGGGGGCAGTTGACAGGCCGTTAGCCTCAGTGGTTGGAAAGTAGCAGAATCCTTTCACGTGCTGAACAGTGGTCCCGAGTGACAGGGGCCATGCCTAAAAAGTCTGCCCTTGGTTTCTGCGATGTCTTCCCCAAGCTTTAGCATGTGATTTTTAGTGGCATGCTAAGTGTTGTGGCAATTCTACCAGCTCCATTGCACTCACAAAATGTCAATTGCATCCCTACCATGGGTGTAGGGACGTGGGGAGTACAGGAGGGTATGTCTTTCCTCAAAGGGTCTGTAGGTCACTGGGGGAAACTGCTCACACCTCTGCATCAATTATATAAAAACTCGAGACAGGAGCCAGGAAGTGTTGAACTGCCTGCTCCAGGCAGTAATTTTGAAGGAATGTAGGGGCAGAAAATGAGATGAACAAACCTCATTCCTTCTACATACTTTTTTCCCTTGCTCTAGCCAGATTGATGTAAAAATTCACTAGATCCATTATATTTGTTCGCTGACTGGTGAATTCACTGCAGGCTTAGTTATTAACCGTCTCTGAGCTGCCCAAGGTGCTGTGCATTTACCCACTACAGTGATGCCTCTCGTAAAGCTGATGTCAATTTGCTTTGGGTTTACAATGCATTTTATGGTGTTGAGACTGAACAAGTGGTCAGTGGTTGGTGCCTTACTAGACAAAACCACCTGCCATTTGTTTTGGGTCAGATGGAGGAAAAAGTTAAAGTCCTGCTTATTACATAGCAAAGTGCTACCAGGGAGTCACCGTTTTAGTTAAAATATACAAACCAGACTGTATACCCAAGGCTACTGACTGTTTATTTAGAATAGCAAGTGCCTGGATCCTGGCAAGATTTGGGAATCTGGACAGTGGTAATTGTGGCCATTCTGAATAGTTTTGCCGAATCCAGGCAGAGAATGCTTTAAGAGGCGTGGATTTTCTGGACTCAACATTAATTCCTCAGGTCACCTGAAACAGAAAGTTCCAAGCCCCTGACAAAATACAGAAGACCCGTGGGCAGTTTTCTATTTGAGAAGCAAAGTTTTGCTTGTAAACAGATCTTCAGAGAGTTAACGGTGTTATTAGGGGTTTTTCTTGGGTGATTACAGTTTCTAGTGGGAGATGATGGCAGGAAGGATCCGAAAGGTATAATGTGGTCTTGAGAGAACATCAAGAAATTCTATTCCAAGAGCTCAGAATACCCATAATTTACCAGTAAGATGGCTTGAGCATCTCCCCATGGCACAACAAGGATATTTCCAAATCAGACCAATGACCGTACCAAAATGAGTAACTTAGCATGAAGCTTTAATCGCCTCTCCTTCCTCGCTCACTATTCCTTCTGCCCTGACTCAGTTAATGACTGTGGGTCATGATTTAGGTCATTTTTCCATGAGACCAGTGACTACCAAAACTCAGGACTCTGGCTAGAATACATGTTATAAAGGATTTTACTTTGGCTTCAACTTCCTCCACATAGGAAAGGCTTAGAGTTTATGAAAATAACGATCACTTTGACCCAGAGGTATCAAGTTCTTCCTACTCTCGGGCGTCTGTTGATACAAAGATCCACGCTCATGCCGTAAACCAGGGGCCTTTCAGGTCTGGTGGAGAAACAGAACTTGCCTCCCCTGTCATCAGGCCTCAGGTGGTGTTCCCACCTTGACTGAAGACTTGAAACGACTCCCTCAAGTGTGCGAATCAATATAAAGAAATTATGGGCTTTTGTGAAAAATCAAGGCTTTCTCCAACTGAGCTCAGTGTCTGCTGTGGTTTCCAGAGGTCACTAAAAGCAGGGATCCCATCCCAATGGTTCTGCCGGTTGTGAAGTGGCAATAATGTTCTCTGTGTAACCTAGCCAGTCTCTCACCCAAGGGAGAAGGTAAATATCTAAGTGCCTTGAGTTCTTCAGAGGATAATTAAAACCAAGTATCATCATTATTATTACTCTTATGTGTAGGATTCAATACTCATAGACATTTATCAAGAAAGTTCAAGCCCCGCGTGCTGCAACTAAGACCCAGTGCAGCCAAATAAATAAATAAATATATAAATATTTTTAAAAAAATACTATTGTAGTTTAAATTAAAAAAAAAAAAGTTCAAGTGATTGCTCCTGTTACTTCCTCATTACTTCACTTTCCCCTGCCCTCTATCATTTGGCATGTTCCGGGTCTGGGCCAAAGGACTTGCTGCCATGACAGTCCCTTGCCAGGAGGGATTCTCCCCAGAGTTACAACAGAGCCTCAGGTGGTTTTATGCAAATTTATATACTTGCTCAAATCTGCTTGAATTCCTAGTTGCTTCAAGAGTAAAAGGTCAATTCACCTTTTAAATGACTTCGCAAACTAACTCTTAAGATGTATCTTATTGATTTTTGAGATCTATTATTTAAAGAGTTTATCAACCCTTTATTCCCATATTTGATAACATGAATATCTCATATTCTTTTTAAATATATTAGAATTTTTAGTAAAATATATTTTTACTAAAAAACAATCAAAATATTTATAATCCTGAATACACTTTTTCAGTTCACACATGCTCCACCTAGCCAGAGATTCTGATACGATTCCCTGGGATAGGCCAGGCCATTCCAGTTGACAATTCCTGATATAAAAAGGTATTTTAGTTATTTAAAATATTTTAAAGATGCTTCCCAGCAAAGTACTGTTATTTGGTGACATATCACTTTTCAGATATATGAGGACATTGCATACTTTGTAATTCTCAGCTTGTTGGTGATGCATTTTTGCAGAATGTGTGGGACCTTTCATCATTCATGCTTTTACCTGTCAGAATGTGGAAGGACATTCATTAAATACTAAACTCAGATTCCAGGCCTTGTCTTTTGGAGAATGTCTGCTCACCCTTCGAAAGTTATGGCAGACAATGTCCCGTGGGCAAGAGAGACCCCCTGCAAAATGCCTCCATTCATCCATGGGGACTAGAGGTGTGATGGGATTGCTGATTATTTGTAACTACAGCTTCTTTCTCATGTTTTTGTTCAGTTATTGGCAGGCAACTTCAATAAACAAATATCTTCCAAAACTTCTGAATTTTTTCTGCTTGCTAAATACTGTGTTGTAAAGCTCCAGTTACTAGTTCAAATCCAAACCTCAAAACATAGATATGGATTAGAGAAGGAATGGAAAAACCTTGACTTATTCAGAATACCAACAGCTGAAAAGGATTTCAGATGGTGGAGTCTTGAGTCAAAACTAAAGGAGCTTTCTGTATAACTTCCCTCTTTTCTTCGTGTTTTGATTTGACTGAGGGAAGGTGAAAATGATTGCTAGAGCCCCTGATGCGTCCTCTTTAAGTAGAATACTGCTTTGAAAGAATCAGTCACAGCAACAGGTGATCTGTGACCACTCTGCAGATACTAATTCCCATCTGGCCCTGCTCTGTCATCGTCTTTAGAACATTCTTCTTGTAAAATGATTTAATGCAGTTCACATTCTCTCTCCCCTAAAATAAGGCCATAGGATAATAATTCTGTTTCATGTGAGGCTTTGTATCTAAGTTAATAGTGAGGGTTTCTTAGCTGGTTCACTTCAAATCTTTATGCCAAAAAAGGGGATGGAACCAAATTGTATGTGATACTTAGCTGTGTGAAAGACAGAGACACATCTGTCAGTCAATGTTTCTCTGGCCACTGAGGTATTGATTAGTGCACCGAAGTAATCATCTCGTAGGTAGTAGGCACCACTGTTACCTTGTTAACCCAATAGGCCAGAAACAATTCTCATTCACTTCTTCTGTGCGATGTCTGTATCCGATGTCCACGTATGACTCCAACCATGTATTTTTTTTCAGAGTGTCAATCCATATCTGCAAGGACAGAGACTGGACAATGTTGTGGCAAAGAAGTCAGTCCCTCATTTTTCAGGTGAGGATAAGGACCCAGAGTAAAGTGAAGATGTTGAGCGGAAACCCACACGACCTGACCCGTCAGACCTCCTTGGTGTTGCTTATGTGCACTCGTTGTCAGAGCCCCTGTGAATGGCAGCATGTTTCTAATTTAGACAAGTATGGATGAAAAGCAGCTGTATTTTGATATCCTATTGTCCTTCACACTGATAGCTCTGCTTTCTGCTAAATTAGGATAAGAGCTTTTTTCCTTTAAATGTGGAGCTGCAATGAGCATTAAAATTAAAATGTATGTGTCAATGACAATAAAAAGCAAATGAATGAAATGTCCTCCGATTTCTTACAGTTTAAAATGGTGTTTCGGGTGGCACTGTTTTGGCCAAGTCTGTAAAAGGCTGGCATTTGATTTTGATTATGTAGTTAATCCAGCCCTTGGGCATTATTACACACCAATAAAGAAGATTGTACCCAGGAGGAGCTGACACATTTCACTTGGCTGCATCTTAATAAATGTGTATGCAAGCATGAGCATGTGAATTTCTTTTTCATTTAGAGCATTATAAAAACTCTTTGCTTACTAGAACAAACTCACAAATATGATCTTATCTGATCTTAACAATAATACGGTGAAGTAAATGGCGGGGGGTATTATTATTCCCATTTTACAGATGGTGGGACTGAGACTCAGCTTCCACGAAAAGCTGAAAATGTCACAGTCAGTATTCGGGGACTAGGGTCTGCTGACTCTGAGTTTTTATTCAGCAAACATTGTTTCTACCATGTGCCAGGCACAGGGCTGGGCTCTGGCGGGGGGCACACTGGGGACTCACACTGACACCAGCCAGGTCCTCAGGCAGCAAAGCATCCAATCCATGAGCTCTGAGTAGGTCAGTCAGCTCCATGCTGCTTTCAAAGCTTGGAATGGCAGACGCAGACGTGCTCTCCTGCATGCTTCTGAAGAGGCAGGCAATTTTCTTTCAGCCGAGTCCTCCCAAGTCAGAAAAATCAGTGAAAGGCTGGCAGGAATCGGTTCACTGGTGAGATTATTCTCGTGCTCTTTATACCTCCTCACTGTAAAAGAGATGATGGTTTCAGGCTTTGATATCATTGGCCTCAATTTCGTTGTCTGTAAGAGGGAGACAGCAGTGAGAAAGGACTCAGGGAAGAGAGATCATTCTTGATTTTAATTTTAATAACTGCATATTAAATCCAAATGTCAGTGACTTGTCTAATAGAAATAGCTTGTCCATATTTAGTTAGCATGTGAGTCTGTTATTACTTATACAAATCAAGAAAGGTATTGGCCCCTGTTTTACGGCAGGAGGCATGTTTCCTAGAGGGCTTCACCAGGCAATTTCTCCACAACCCGTAGTGTCATTTCAGAAGCATCATTACCACCTGATTTTAAGAGAGAGTTCCCTCACGTCCTAGAGACGTATAGAGCTGGGAGGGTCTCCTTTATGGATTCTGTGTTTTGTAGGCATTTTAATTACATTTTATACCAGTTCCAGTCCTCTGAGAAAAAGGACAAAGGACATCTCTTTCTCCAAGATTGGACAGAAGGAAGGAAAATGGCTAAAGACACGCTTTGAGGTCATGAGGAAGGAAGTAGAAGTGAAGCAGGAGAAGGGGAGGTCATTGTGCCTGGGTTAGGCTTGTTCGCCGTCCAATGCCTTTTCTGCCCTCCCCTGTTTCACAGGCTGCCTTGTCAGCTGACTTCTGGCTGGGTTTAATGTGAGGTCCCTGAGGGCGGAGTAGAAGGTGAGAAAATGGGAGAAAACAAGGTAATTCATTTTTGCTCCCAGTAGCTGCATCTTCTCTGAGGCTCCATCTCCTGCCAGGTAAGCCTGGCCCCTGGGGCCCAGTCATGGAGGCCATGGCTTCTGTCATATTGTTAATCTCTGGGTTATTTCACCAACTCCTGTTTGGCTTCCTGGCCTTTCTATCACCTGTATAAGCCATTTTCTACATTGAATTATTTCTGTTTGAAATCTTTAGGGTGTTTTCTGTTTTCCTGGCTGGTCCCTGACTGATGCAGTCATCCATAGGGGAAATCAAGGATAAGTTTAAGTATTCTGAGAAAAATTTAGAACAAGCATTGTGGAGAACAAAGAGGACAGTGCTCCTCAATCATTAATGTAATAGGATTCACATGGGGATATCGTTAAACATGCACACTCTGACACAGTAGTTCCCAGAAGGGCCTTAGATTTTGCATTTCTTATAAGTTCATAGGTGATGCTGGTGATGCTGGTCTGTGGGCAACATCTTTTTTTTTTTTTTCGCGGTACTCGAGCCTCTCACTGTTGTGGCCTCTCCCGTTGCGGAGCACAGGCTCCTAACGCGCAGGCTCAGCGGCCGTGGCTCACGGGCCCAGCCGCTCCGCGGCATGTGAGATCTTCCCGGACCGGGGCACGAACCTGTGTCCCCTGCATCGGCAGGCGGACTCTCAACCACTGCGCCCATGGGCAACATCTTGAGTTGCAAAGAAATAGGGAATTAGGAGAGGATGAATGAAAGTGCATGAACTGCACTGAGAGCCCAGCTAATAACTTAGTCTGAATTCGTAAGGACCCTGCCAACATTGTTTAGTAACCTTCTCCAGCCACTGTCAGCATCTTGGGAGGAAGGGCAGATAGGGCAGACGTGAGAGTGGGCCCCACAGATTGGCACATGGTAGAACACCAAGGAGTCAAGATTCTAAAACATGAGGGAAAGCAACCCTGAGATGCCCCATTATAGACATGAGGCTCTGTAATGGGTCGGGTTGGATCAATGATCTGAGAAAGGTCAAAAGATTAGCGGAAATGACGTGGCTTGAAATAAGCTTCAATAGGTACAAAAGAAAACAAGAGGGAAAGGTAAAGCGTTGGTTACCTGAGGGAAGCTGAGTCTGGATTCTCGGCAAAGGAAAAATTTCGAGCGACAATGAATGACATCTCCGTTGTGACAACTACAGGAAATAGAGTTGAGTGGAGCTGAAGATCAATGGGCTTGAGGAAGTAGAAAAATTGTAAAGTCAGAGAACAAAAGACAGGATCACTTAAATGCGAGAGGTAAGGTCTTCGAGTTAGAGGGGGAGGTCAGGGGAGTAAGATTACGTATGAGGTCAAAGCTGCCCACAAGCTTGTAGAGTGCAGGCAAATCTGAGGTCCAAGAGCCTCTGACACTGGCATTCTGTGTGCCTATGCATACCCATGCATACCTGGTGGGGGTTTTTTTCCTTTAGAAGTTCCAGATTCTCAAAGGGACCTGTGACCTCACAAAAGTTCAGAAATCACTGCTGAGGGCAGTAGTGTGAGCCACGTTGGTCATCACTGCGGAACAGCAAAGTTTGTCGTGAGGGACCCTTGAGAAAGGAAGAAGAGGATAGAGTCACTTCTCTTATGTGGATTTCAAAAGAAAATTGTCGTGGCCAATAATCGTCAATGGCTTCTAACCACCAGGTGAAAGACCAAAGAGTTCATTGCTAATAGATCAACCAGGCCAGCAGCACCTGAACCCACTAGTCAATCAGATCAAACAAGAGACAGATAATATGTGCCTCCTGGTGGGATTAATATGAAGCACTGTCAATGAAATACTCTTGCCCAAACAATCTTACCTGAACCACTGGGTTTAACTCCCTGCTAATAGAAACAGGTTAAACACACCACTAGGAAGCAATCACCAAAATCCAGAATCGGGGAGACTCTACAGGACCAGCGACCCAGCATTTTTCAACAAATAAATGGCAGGAATAAAAAAATAGATGGGGAACTACTATTATAGATTTAGAAAGATTTAAGAGACATACAATCCAAATACAATGTGTGAGTCTTAATTGTATCCTGACTCAAATGAAAAAGACACTGATCAGACAACTGGGGAAATTTGAGTAATGACTGGATATTTGGTGGTATTTAGGTGTTATGAGATATTATGAGATTTTAATTTTTTATTATTTATTTTATTGAAGTACAGTTGAGTTACAATGTTGTGTTACTTTCTGGTATACAGCAAAGTGATTTGGTTATACATATATATATTCTTTTTCAGATTCTTTTCCATTATAAGTTATTCCAAGGTATTGAATATAGTTCCCTGGGCTATACAGTAGGAACTTGTGGTTTATTTTATATATAATAGTGTGTATCTGTTAATCCCAAACTCCTAATTTATCCCTCTCATTATCCCTAATTTTTATTATCTCTCATTATCCCTAAAATTATCCCCAATTTTCCCACTTTGGAAACCATGTTTGTTTTCTGTTTGTGAGTCTGTTTCTGTTTTGCAAATAAGTTCACTTGTATCATTTTTTTTAGTTTCCACATATAAGTGAAATCATATGACATTTGTCTTTCTCTGTCTGACTGACTTCACTTAGTATGACAATCTCTAGGTCCATTCATGTTGCTGCAAATGGCATTACTGCATTCTTTTTTATGGCTGAATAATATTCCATTGTATATGTGTACCACATCTTCTTTATCCATTCGTCTGTCGATGGACGTTTAGGTTGCTTCCATGTCTTGGCTATTGTATAATAAGTAGTTCTGCAATGAACACTGGGGTGCATATATCCTTTCGAAGTATGGTTTTCTCCGGATATATGCCCAATAGTGGAATTGCTGGATCACATGATAGCTCTATTTTTAGTTTTTTAAAGAATGTCCATATTGTTCTCCACAGTGGCTGTACAAATTTACATTCCCACCAACAGTGTAGGAGGGTTCCCTTTTCTCCACACCCTGACCAGCATTTATTGTTTGTAGATTTTTTTAATTAATTAATTAATTAATTTTTATTTTTGGCTGTGTTGGGTCATCGTTTCTGTGTGAGGGCTTTCTCTAGTTGCAGCGAGGGCGGGCCACTCTTCATTGCGGTGCGCGGGCCTCCCACTGTTGTGGCCTCTCTTGTTGAGGAGCACAGGCTCCAGACGCGCAAGCTCAGTAGTTGTGGCTCACGGGCCCAGTTGCTCCGCGGCATGTGGGATCTTCCCAGACCAGGGCTCAAACCCGTGTCCCCTGCATTGGCAGGCAGATTCTCAACCACTGCGCCACCAGGGAAGCCCAGGTTGTAGATTTTTTGATGATAGCCCTTCTGACTAGTGTGAGGTGATACCATACTTCATTGTAGTTTTGATTTGCATTTCTCATATAATTAGCAATGTTGAGCACTTTTTCATGTGCCTGTTGGCCATCTGTATGTCTCCTTTGGTGAAATGTCTGTTTAGGCCTTTTGCCCATTTTTTGATTGGGTTGTTTGTTTTTTTGATATTGAGCTGTATGAGCTGTTTGTATATTTGGGAAATTAAGCCCTTGTCGGTCACATCATTTGCAAATATTTTCTCCCATTTTGTAGGTTGTCTTTTCATTTTGTTTATGGTTTCCTTTGCTGTAAAAAAGCTTTTAAGTTTAATTAGGTCCCATTAATTTATTTTTGCTTTTATTTCTTTTGCCTTGGGAGACTGACCTAAGAAAACATTACTACGATTTATGTCATAGAATGTTTTGCCTAAGTTCTCTTCTAGAAGTTTTATGGTATCATGTCATATCTTTAAGCCACTTTGAGTTTATTTTTGTGTATAGTGAGAAGGAGTGTTCTAACTTCATTAATTTACATGTGACTGTCCAGTTTTTCCAACACCACTTGCTAGAGAGGCTGTCTTTTCCCCATTGTATATTCTTGCCACCTTTGTCATAGATTAATTGACTGTAGGTGTGTGGGTTTTTTTCTAGGCTCTCCACTCTGTTCCATTGCTCCATGTGTCTGCTTCTGTATATGGCTATATTTTTTAAAAACAATTCTCTTAGGGATAAATATTGAATTATTTACAGATAAAATGATAAGATATCTTGGAGTTGCTTTAAAATAATCCAATGATAGTGGTAGTGAAGGAGGGAATTGGGGGTATAGATAAATCAAGATTGACCATAAATTGATAATTGTTGAAGCTGGGTCATGGGCACGTGGCGGTTCATTGAACTTCTGTCTCTACATTTGGGTATATTTGAAATTTTCCACAATAAAACCACAATTAATGGTAAAATAGCAATGTCAGACAAGGTATAAAGCTTTACTGGGTAAGGCTGTGGAAAATGTGGGGAAGCAAAAACAGAGACTGATGTTTCCCTGGGGTGCTGGGGAAGGAAGTAGCAGGGGGTTTCCTAGGAGACAGAATCTGGTGGTGGCGGTGAGCTGGATGGTGAGGGCTCAGAGTCCCTGGGAGGAGAAGAGATCCTCCTGGAAAGAGGATGACGACTTGAGGCAGGAAAGAAAGGGACCCTCCATCAGAAAGACAGACTCAGAAAGGCCATTTCCTCCTGGTGGAGTTTGGGCTGCATCTACAGCAGAAATACTAAATTTTCTGGGTGCTGGAAGGGTCTTTACCTCACCTCTGGGATCTATCAATTTTTCCACAATGCTTCAACCAAAGATCTTAAAAAAAAAGGAAGATGGTTGTAGATCCCCACCCTCTCCCCCAACACACTCACAAGGAGAACAAGATACCTACTACTTGGCAGGCGGGCATGCACAGAAGAAAGAGTGAGAAAACATAGGAGTGGGTGTGGGTTGAAAAAGATTGAGAAGCCCTGTTTCTGGGGATTCTCCATTAAATGACTTACAGAAAATACCGATCTAGGTATAACGTGTGTGGGGTAGAGAGGAGCACTACTAAAAGATGGGAGGGTAGCAGCAGTAAAACTAAAGCAATAAAACCAATGCAGAGTGCAAAGGCATGGTTTGCCAATGCAAAGGTTCAGACAAGCCCACACCCACCTATTGGGGTGACATTGCAGAGTCAAGGGGAATAGTGAATAAAGATGATGGAGTCTTGGAGCCGAGCTGGGGCTGGGGGTGGAGCGGGGAGATTGGGCAGGATGTTGTAGCAGCTGCAGTTCAGAGCCTAGTTTATTCCATATCTGCAAAAGCCCTCACTTCTAGACTCTAGTAATCTAATGATTCCCACAAAATTAAAGCAACCCAAAAGAAAATAGATACTGCGCTTCCTCTGACACCTAAGAACTCTAAGTTTAGCTATATCCTGTTAAGCCAGACCTCACCTGGAGCCCTTTGGGAGTCAGTGAACACCTATTTCAGAGGGAAAGATGCTCCATCAGAGCATCAGAACTGCAAGGGGCACCTGGTGGGCTACTGGGAAAGGAAGCCAGAAGGTCACACCCGAGCTGAGTCTCAAAAGAGTTCTTCAAACCAGGAAGGAGATGGAAGGCAGAATATTTCAGGCAAGGGAGCGCATGTTCAAAACTCCAGAGGAGAGAGAGGCAATAGCGTGTGGGGGGAGCCCAGTCTGGTGGTAGTTTTAAGGGTAACATGGAGGGGAAATCTAAGAGAGGAGTCCGGTGAGGAGGAAGAGGCAGTCATGAAGAGCCATATGGGCCACACTAAAGAGTATGGATTTCATCCCGAAGGATGAAAAGTCCCAGGAGGATTTCATAAGCGGTAGGGACATTACCAAGTTCATGTTATAGAAAGATCGCTGGTGATAGTGTATGGACCAGGCCAAAGGCTGTTCAAGTTTATAATCTAGACAAGAAAAAAACAGGAGAAGGGGGTAAGGGAACTAGAAATACTGAAATGTCAGGGCAAATAGAAATTCCAGGTCTTGTGATGCCTGGGAGCTATTTGTAAAGCTAAGCGGACTCCGGGCTGGGCTAGTGTACCATCTCCACCTCACTATGTCAGAATAGTTAAGGCTCATTCTAAGAGGATATGAACTCCAACATACTGGGTAGATATTCTTCCCAGCAACTTTCACCTGGAAATACAGTCAGGTCAGAGGTCACTCTTCCTTCCGCAACATCAAGTGGTATTGACCCTTTTATAACCCTTTGTGTTCCTAGGAGACCCCACACATACTTCCACTCAGTCCCTATAACAGGGCATAATAATAATAAGAGTTACTATATATGTAGAGCAGTTTATGTATACGTGGTTCATTTAATTCTTCTGCTTTACATTTTCTAGATGAAGCAATTGAGGCAGAGAGGTTACATAACTTAGCCAAAACTCTACAACTAGTTAAGTGGCAGAGTTGGAAATTGAATTTTAGTCTCTTCATCTCCGCAGTTAATACTCTTTTCCTTGTACCGCACGGCTACCCAATACTTGTTTGCTTATTATGTGTCTGCCTCACTCTACAGGGTTATAAACTCCTTGAGGCCATGGACTATGTCTTATTTTTCATTCTATCATGGTACTTACCTAGGTGTTGACAAATGCAATAACTGCTGAATGAATGGATATTATGGAATGTTTTTAAAATTCATATAAGGTTGAATATCTTAGACTATGTATAAAGAAGGAAGGGTGGGGGAATTCCCTGGTGGTCCAGTCATTGGGACTCGGTGCTTTTACTGCTGGGGCCCGGGTTCAATCCCTGGTCGGGGAACTAAAACCCTGCAAGCTGCTCGGTGCAGCCAAAAAAAAAAAAAGAAGAAGGAAAGGTATTACTGGCATTACCTCTTACTTTGCATTGGTTGACAGATTGACAATAAGCTGTGTATACGATTGTCAGGTCCTTTTAAAAATCATCTGATATGACTGCTCCCTACTTCCCTGAGTCACCGCCCAAATGTCGACAGCTGGGGAGCATCAGGCACCTTTATTTGCTGTACTCAAACGATGGCTGTGCATGACTTAATCATCAGGGAAATAGACCAGACCAGTGTAGTGGTCCTGCTTACCACAAGGGCGGGTCTCTGAGCAGCCTCAGCATCAGGTTGTGCCACGGCCTTTCAACAGCCAGGGCTCCTCTGACCAGGGGAAGATCCAGTAGCCATGTGGACAGCACACAGAGCATATGTCAGCCTTTAACTATATCAAGTGCCGCGTAACTGCTTTTGGAATTAGAACAGTGAGACCTTGGGAAACATTGGCCAATCCATGGAAGCTTGCTTAGCACACAGAGGAGCCCCAAGGTGAAGTCAGGAGGGTGGGTCAGTTCCATCACCCCTCAAAAGCAACTCCCAAGACATTCATCACAAAAAATAATGAAAGCCAGCCCTACTTAAAGAGGAATATATTTTGAGAAAGTATCATTCCCTGAAGCCTCCCGAAACCTTGGTTTTACCAACAGCCTGAGCCTAGTAGGAGTGCTCGCTCTTCACATCCATAACTTCCTGTTTCTAAAGGAAAAAAGAGACTCTACCAGGACTTTGTGGCTGTCAGGCTGCTCTCCCCAGTTTGGTGACTGAGTTGTAGATGAATCAGAAAGAGATGGATCAAATTTCCTCCTACAATACACATGGGTTTGGCAATGAAAAGAAAATGTATAGAAGATAGCAGATCTGGGAGCTCTCAGCCCTAAAAGAAGGCAGAAAATCATCATAACTAGTGAAAGAAAACTGTATTGCTAATGGGCACAGAGGAAACACTGGAGAAAACTAGCAAGAGATTTGTGGATGTCACCCTTTGGCTTCGGAAGCAAAGGCAAGGTGTTTGCAAAGGTTCTAGTAGAAACAGGTCCTTGAAAAGAGGTTTTTTAGGAAAGAACTGCTACAAGATGGGGTGAGATAAATAGACCTGGAAGTCCATCCTAACAGACTGAATGTTCTACTGTTTGATGCCTTTGATGAGGCAGGAGAGCTTGTCGATTAGCTATTCCTCCCAACAGAAACTAAAAATATACACACAGGAATGAGAAAAATATTTGTAATAGCTCTTAGTAGAGGCAATTGAACACATGAGGAGTGAGAAACATCTTAATAAAACCAGTCTGACAATTTAATAAAACCACAAGCAGGCCATCATATGAATTGTCATCTTTTAGCATCACTTTCCTTGGTAATATTCATCACAATACCGTTCATTTATTAATTCATTTATTCTTTCAGCAGTAACTTATCAAGGAACTATTCTAGGTGCCAAATACTGAGCCATACTCTGGGATTTGGGAGTCTTCTTATACAAAGATGTATAAGATGTAGACTCTTCCCTCATGTACTTTGTAGCAAAATAAACAAATAATAAAAAATCTTCAGCTATTTGTACACTATTATTATGTATTTGACCCTGTACCATCAGAGTTCATCAGAGTAGTTAGGCACAAAAATTTTGTAATTAAATTTACATTTGACCTTGGGTTCTGCTACTTCCATATTGAGTGACCTTGACCAAGTTATTTATTTTTTGAATTTTATTTTATTTACTTTTTTATACAGCAGGTTCTTATTAGTCATCCATTTTATACACATCTCAATTTCAGTGCTTGTGATTGGTCTGTTTATATTTTCTATTTCTTCCTGTTTCAGTCTTGGAAGGTTGTGCTTTTCTAAGAATTTGTCCATTTCTTCCAGATTGTCCATTTTATTGGCATATAGTTGCTTGTAGTAATCTCTCATGATCGTTTGTATTTCTGTAGTGTCAGTTGTTACTTCTCCTTTTTCATTTCTATTTCTATTGATTTGAGTCTTGACCCTCTTTTTCCTGATGAGTCTGGCTAATGGTTTATCAATTTTGTTTATCTTCTCAAAGGACCAGCTTTTAGTTTTATTGATCTTTGCTATTGTTTTCTTTGTTTCTATTTCATTTATTTCTGCTCTGATCTTTATGACTTCTTTCCTTCTGCTAACTTTGGGTTTTGTTTGTTCTTCTTTCTCTAATTCCTTTAGGTGTAAGGTTAGATTGTTTATTTGAGATTTTTCTTGTTTCTTGAGGTAGGCTTGTATTGCTATAAACTTCCCTCTTAGAACTCCTTTTGCTGCATCCCATAGGTTTTGGATCGTCATGTTTTCACTGTCATTTGTCTCTAGGTATTTTTTTATTTCCCCTTTGATTTCTTCAGTGATCTCTTGGTTATTTAGTAACGTATTGCTTAGCCTCCACGTGTTTGTGTTTCTTACGTTTTTTTCCCTCTAATTGATTTCTAATCTCAAAGCGTTGTGGTCAGAAAAGATGCTTGATATGATTTCAATTTTCTTAAATTTACTGAGGCTTGATTTGTGACCCAGGATGTGACCTATCCTGGAGAACGTTCCGTGTGCACTTGGGAAGAAAGTGTAATCTGCTGTTTTTGGATGGAATGTCCTATAAATATCAATTAAATCTATCTGGTCTATTGTGTCATTTAAAGCTTCTGTTTCCTTATTAATTTTCTCTCTGGATGATTTGTCCATTGGTGTAAGTGAGATGTTAAAGTCCCCCACTATTATTGTGTTACTGTCAATTTCTTCTTTTATAGCTGTTAGCAGTTGCCTTATGTATTGCGGTGCTCCTATGTTGGGTGCATATACATTTACAATTTTTATATCTTCTCCTTGGATTGATCCCTTGATCATTATGTAGTTTCCTTCCTTGTCTCTTGTAAAATTCTTTTAAAGTCTATTTTATCTGATATGAGTATTGCTACTCCAGCTTTCTTTTGATTTCCATTTGCATGGAATATCTTTTTCCATCCCCTCACTTTCAGTCTGAATGTGTCCCTAGGTCTGATGTGGGTCTCTTGTAGACAGCATATATATGGGTCCTGTTTTTGTATCCATTCAGCGAGCCTGTGTCTTTTGGCTGGAGCATTTAATGCATTCACGTTTAAGGTAATTATCAATATGTATGTTCCTATTACCATTTTCTTAATTGTTATGGGTTTGTTTTTGTAGGTCCTTTTCTTCTCTTGTGTTTCCTGCCTAGAGAAGTTCCTTTAGCATTTGTTGTAGAGCTGGTTTGGTGGTGCTGAATTCTCTTAGCTTTTGCTTGTCTGTAAAGCTTTTGAGTTCTCTGTTGAATCTGAATGAGATCCTTGCCAGGTAGAGTAACCTTGATTGTAGGTTCTTCCCTTTCATCACTTTAAATATGTCCTGCCACACCTTTCTAGCTTGCAGAGTTTCTGCTGAGAAATCAGCTATTAACATTATGGGAGTTCTCTTGTATGTTGTCATTTTTCCCTTGTTGCTTTCAATAATTTTTGCTTGTCTTTAATTTTTGTCAATTTGATTACTATGTGTCTTGCCATGTTTCTCCTTGGATGTATCCTGCCTGGGACTCTCTGCACTTCCTGAACTTGGGTGGCTCTTTCCTTTCCCATGTTAGGGAAGTTTTCAACTATAATCTCTTCAAATATTTTCTTGGGTCCTTTCTCTCTCTCTTCTCCTTCTGGGACCCCTATAATGCAAATGTTGGTGCGTTTAATGTTATCCCAGTGGTCTCTTATGCTGTCTTCATTTCTTTTCATTCTTTTTTCTTAATTCTGTTCGGTGGCAGTGAATTCCACCATTCTGTCTTCCAGGTCACTTTTCTGTTCTGCCTCAGTTATTCTGCTATTGATTCCTTCTAGTGTAGTTTTCATTTCACTTAGTGTATTGTTCATCTCTGTTTGCTTGTTCTTTAATTCTTCTAGCTGTTTGTCTTTCATTCTTCTAGGTGTTTGTTCTTTCATTCTTCTAGGTCTTTGCTAAACATTTCTTGCATCTTCTCAATCTTTGCCTCCATTCTTTTTCCAAGGTCCTGGATCATCTTCACTATCATTATTATGAATTCTTTTTCTGGAAGGTTGCCTATCTCCATTTCATTTAGTTGTTTTTCTGGGGTTTTATCTTGTTTCTTCATCTGGTACATAGCCCTCTGCCTTTTCATCTTGTCTGTCTTTCTGTGAATGTGGTTTTTGTTCCACAGGCTGCAGGATTGTAGTTCTTCTGCTGTCTGCCCTCTGGTGGATGAGGGCACCTAAGAGATTTGTGCAAGCTTCCTGATAGGAGGGTCTGGTGGTGGGTAGAGCTGGCTGTTGCTCTGGTGGGCAGAGCTCAGCAAAACTTTAATCCGCTTGCCTGCTGATGGGTGGGGCTGCGTTCCCTCCCCGTTGGTTGTTTGGCCTGAGGTGACCCAACACTGGAGCCTACCCAGGCTCTTTGGTGGGGCTAATGGCAGACTCTGGGAGGGCTCACGCCAAGGAGTACTTCCCAGAACTTCTGCTGCCAGTGTCCTTGTCCCCATGGTGAGCCACAGCCCCCGCCCCCGCCTCTGCAGGAGACCCTCTGACACTAGCAGGTAGGTCTGGTTCAGTCTCATATGGGGTAACTGCTCCTTCCCCTGGGTCCCGATGCACACACTACATTGTGTGTGCCCTCTAAGAGTGGAGTCTCTGTTTCCCCCAGTCCTGTCAAAGTCCTGCAATCAAATCCCGATAGCCTTCAAAGTCTGATTCTCTAGGAATTCCTCCTCCTGTTGCCAGACCCCCAGGTTGGGAAGCCAGATGTGGGGCTCAGAACCTTCACTCCCCTCCCATGGGTGGACTTCTGTGATGTAAATGTTCTCCATTTTGTGAGTCACCCACCCAGCAGTTATGAAATTTGATTTTACTGTGATTGTGCCCATCCTACCGTCTCATTGTGGCTTCTCCTTTGTCTTTGGATGTGGGGTATATTTTTTTGGTGAGTTCCAGTGTCTTCCTGTCGATGATTGTTCAGCAGTTAGCTGTGATTCTGGTGCTCACACAAGAGGGAGTGAGAGCACATCCTTCTACTCCACCATCTTGAACCAATCTTGACCAAGTTATTTTATCTCACTGAATTTTAATTCTTTCATCTGTCAAATGGGAAATATAATACTTAGGTCATTAAACTGATGTGAGGATAAATTCCTTGTGATACCACACCTGTATTAAACCTTGATTTGGGTGCCAAATTCAGAATTAGTGAGATTAAAGTATGAGAAACAAAGACTTTACTCTGGATGTTTCCATTTTTTTAATTTTCTTTTTTTTTTTATTTTTGGCCATGCCATGCAGCTTGTGGGATCTTTGTTCCCTGACCAGGGATTAAACCCAGGCCCTCAGCAGTGAGAGCATGGAGTCCTAATCACTGGACCACCAGGGAATTCCTTACTCTGGATATCTCCAGATGAAAGCAATTTAATGAAAAGAATTAGGTGCTTACAAAATTATTTGAAGATATGGAGGAGCAGGCAGGAGCCCATGGCTGGGCTTAGCCAGTTCAAGGTTAACAGCATAACCGGGATCCAGAGGTCAGGAATGGTGACTGTTGTAACTGCCAACACCACCCTGCTATGACGCCCCCAAAGCAATTGTCTTGACACAGGTGTGCCGAGTTTGCCTTCAGCTACTGTCTCTCATAGTAGAAGAGCAGCAGAAAAATAGTTGTTCTCTCTTGTCTTCCAAAACTTGTGGGAGTGCATCTACCTGGTGTTCTGTTTTGCTTCCAGAATTCTCACTGCCCACAAGTTAGCAAATGCAGTTTTGAGTTTTCCAGTGCCTGCTATACAAGAAGGCGCATGGAAGGTGATGGGACTAAATACCGTGTGCCAGTTGACCGCATGCAATGTTTCAACTACTTAGCACAGTGTTGACATAAGAGATCTTAAATGTTAATCATCATGATTAATAGATATACAAATTTAGGCCAGCATTCATAAGCTATTATTCTTAGAAGTGAAGGTAGTCCACATCACACTTCCTTGCTCCACTCTGTCAAGTAAATCATCAGGAAATCTATATTGTCCATCTAGGAGTGGCTGAAGCACAGGTCTGTTGAATGCTCTGTCAAAGGTCCAAGTAGAGCCCGTTGATCTGATCTCAGTTTAGCCATCAGTTCATCATTTTATAATAGCTCCATAGGAGAAAGTCTGGCCAAATAGTAGACTGTGGAATTTTCTTTTCTTTTCTTTTTTTTTTTTTTTTTGGCGGTATGCGGGCCTCTCACTGTTGTGCCCTCTCCCGTTGCGGAGCACAGGCTCCGGACGCGCAGGCTCAGCGGCCACGGCTCACGGGCCCAGCCGCTCCGCAGCATGTGGGATCTTCCCGGACCGGGGCACGAACCCGTGTCCCCTACATCGGCAGGCGGACTCTCAGCCACTGCGCCACCAGGGAAGCCCATGGAATTTTCAACTACTTTTTTTTTTAAACAACATTCTTGTTTGATAAAATTTAAAAATGTATTCTAAAGAAAATGAGTAATTGCAGCAAAGATGTAATCAGACTCAAGCTCTATCACTGGTATTGATGTAAGAGCTATCTCCCCCATTTGTACAATGGTATGAATGAAAAAAGTGAAAAATGGAGGGTTTTCTTTTTCATTTTCCACTATACTTTGTCCTTTTTTTGATTGAGGTTTGGATTGGGCTGTTACCTTATTTGTCCTCCACAGCTTTGGGAAGCTTTCAAATTGGATGATGCTATTTTAGAGTGCCTGATGGGGAATCATCGTCATATCCAGGTGGCACCCATTATCCAAAATGGTCAGATTATTTTTCCATTAGTCAATCGTACCCCCAGAAAACTCTGAGTTTAGCATCGGAGGGAGTTATTTTTATTGTAACAGCAGATGAACTTACAGAGTGAAAGGGGCCAATGGAAAAGCCAGAAAGAGTGTGGAGAGATGCCCCCATGTCCTACCCAGCCCCCCATAACCCAGAAGAAATTTTCCAAATCACTTTTTACATATGCCTTGACTGTTGATTCATCAAAGCTGTCTTCAATAGATTCACAACTCAAACCACATTGCAGTTTTTTTTTTTAATAAAGAGGAGAATTGAAAATGTGAATAGAGTATTGCTTTTATTTTTACAAATGGGTGTGTTCAATACAAAACACTGTCAGCAGCTAATACTATGCTTGTTAATATGCTCAGATCAAGTGCGTACACGTTCCCAAATGAAGTATGTATGATCAGATGCTCTTACATGCAGTTTGTCTTCTTCCCTCACATCATTAGAGGAAAGGGCTTTTTGTTTTTGATACATTTTGTCAATACTAAACAGTGTAACAGCTTTTTTCAAGAGGCTAGAGTGTTTTCCTCCTGATTCATTGTGAATGTCTACCAGAGTATTTCCTTTTAAGTTAAAGCATTTTACAAATTCTTTCTCCTGAATCAATTTACATACTTTTCTTGTCACTATTTTTAACACATAACATTTCTTACTGAAACTTCATTTCATTTTGTCCCAACCTTTTTGTGATGTTTGGAAGGAAAGAAACAGAGTTCATTTAAAACACTCTTGTTTATGATGGAGGAAACCACACTTTTTGTGATGTTAACCCACTCACGGACAGAGAATTTGAACTTCAGAATTTTTTGCGTTTGGAGAGAATGCACACCAAGGAGAATGGGCTCATTTCAATTCAATATATTATAGGAAGGAAAAGATCAAGGAAGAGCTGGTCTTAAAACTGTCAAAATATGAGAATTTGATGGGAAGAAAGAAGGAAAACAGAGCAGTTGGAAATGCAAAGATAAAAGAGTTGGATCCAGACATGTCTATGTAATTTCCCAGAAATGGAAACTGTAGTGGCAATTTGGAAAGAGATAGCGAGAAGCAATATGCATTAAATGTTGAGCATTTCTTGCATCAATGAAATTGGAAGGCTCTTAGAACACGTGGCATAATGGTCTTATGACTCATCTACATATGGCCTTATTCTTGGTGACTGACAAAGGGAGAAATGAAGTTCCGTAAGGAATTAAACACAGAAGAGGAAGCTAAACACTATTTCAAAAAAAGATTCTGGGAAGCCTCTAGGTCACCAGCAGAGTATTAACTAACTTGGCCTATTAAATACCCATGAGGATTGATCCCGTATGTAATTTCCTTTAATTCTGTGCATCCTTGTTATGTAGGTGTCATTTCTTCTGTTTTCCTGATAGTCCTAGAGGCGACTTGTCTGAAGTTGGTCAGGCAGTTGGTGGTTGAGTTTAGGGGCAAATAGAATTCTTTCCGCCGCACCAGTGATTTCCAATCCAGGTTACTTGTCAGAATCATTGAAGGGTGTTGTAAAAATACAGATTCTTGGGCCTTAGCCCAGGAAATTTTGATTCAATAGTCTAGAGCAAGCCCTGAGAATCAAAAAAAAAAAAAAGTAAGTCCCTCCAATGACTCTGCTGCATGTTCCATTTGGGGAAACAATGCCCACAATTATGACCAGAGATAGTGTGAGAATGGTTGAAGATAAGAGGCCAGGAGAGGAGGGGGTGGAACATAGGCACTCCACTGCTGTGTGAGCAGTGGGCAAAACTACACCCAACCACAGTCAGTCTCACAAAATTCTACCAGATCTGAAAAATATGCCTTAGCATCACCTGAATTTATTTCTGAGACCCCAGGCCTTTCTAACTAGCCCACTTCCTTCCAAATGGCAATTGGATACTCCTGTGGTTTGGAATTGTGCTTTCAGAAGCCACAAAAACCATGATAAAATGCTGTCACTATATCCTGTCTCCTCAAGATGAATTAGGGGGCTTCCCTGGTGGTGCAGTGGTTAAGAATCCACCTGCCAGTGCAGGGGACACGGGTTCAAGCCCTGGTCCAGGAAGATCCCACTTGCCACGGAGCAACTAAGCCCATGAGCCACAACTACTGAGCCACTGAGTATTTTGCCACAAATACTGAGCCCACGCGCCACAACGACTGAAGCCCACGCGACCTAGGGCCCGTGCTCCGCAACAAGACTAGCCACCGCAATGAGAAGCCCGCGTACCACAACGAAGAGCAGCCCCCGCTCTCCACAACTAAAGGAAGCCCGCGTGCAGCAACAAAGACCCAATGCAGCCAAAAAAAAAAAGAGTAAAGGAAGAGGCATTTGGAAATATGGATGCCCTGAAAGTGTACTTACTAGACCGTGCTTCAAAAAAAAGAGTAAAATATAAAATCAGTGGCAAAATGTGCATCATTCCTGGCCACATACACAAATGTTCCTTCTCTCATTCAATATCGCTTTCTTCTTTTGTGCCCTATTTCATCAGGCTAAGAAAACAAAAACATCTGCCTACAGCAAATCTTTAAGCCCTCCCCCAAACACAAGAGGGACAGTGTATTATTAATTTCTCACAAAACTTTACCATGATATTTTTAGTGGAGTGGATGCTATCCTATCTGGCAGGCAATGAAACTTCCTCACTTCTCTGGGGTCTTGGAATGTTGTCTCATGATTGGTTTTACAAGGGATGTTGGGACACAGTTGAAGTTCCCAGAGTGAGTCTGTGCCATCATTGCTGGCTGGTTCTCAATGGGTGGGGCACACACAGAGCACAGGGATGTGCTCTCTGATTCCACAACAAAACTAAAAACTGAGGTTCCACCGGAAGGCTCAGATCCAGAGCCATACCACGCTCATTTGTCCAGTGAGATCCAGGCAAAGTGCAGAAACCAGGAAAACGCGAGGTAGCACAAGGTTTCTAAAGTGAAGGAGAATGATAATAACTCTGCGCTTTTTATCTATTCATTCAACAAATGTCTGTGAGCATCTACTATATTCCAAGCACCATGCTAGGGCCCAGGCAGACAGGGAACCAGAGATGGTTCTTGCCTCACACAGCTTGTGGAGGAGATGGACAAAAACGAGGCAAGTTAACAAAGTGAATAATTGATAAGTTCAGTAAGCGCTAGAAAGAAAGCTTTTAGGCTGGGGAATGACATGATCTGGTATGTGATTTAAGAAGTTGACTCCAACAGTTCTGTGTCAGCGTTGGTGGAAGTGAGGAGAGGAGTCAGTAAAGAAGACACTGCATCTGTCCAGAAGAGAAACGTCCGTGACCTGGACTGGGGTGCTGGCAGCAAAGAGATGGGGTGGACCCAAACTCAGCACCTTAACGGCCATCACCAGCAAACAGCTGGTGGATGAACGCTAGTGCTTAGTACTTCTGACAAGAGTTCCCACAGGTGATGGGATAAAACAGAAGACTGAAACAATAGGGAGATTTGGGGCACTTTTGTTACGACTCAACTCAGCCTCCTTTATTTTAAGTGAAATCCTGGCTTCCAGTTCAACGAACATCTACTGAGTGAGCAACTTCTTTGCTCAGCACACAGCCCTAGGCCCACAGCGAACTCAAGGATGAAGAAAGAAATGATGCCAGACCTCCAGGAGTCTGTGTTCCATGGACAAAATATGTCAAATAAACATGCAACTAAAACATAGTAGAAATGTGACTAGAATCACAGAAAATGCTAAAACGTCTGGAAAGGAGCCTTGAAGTAGAAGTAGGAATTTAAAAGAACGATGTGAGGGTGGGAAATTCTAAGTGGAAGGTGCAGCAGGAGCAAAAGCCTGGAAGTGGGGATCTGGGTATGTATTCGGGGACCAGCCCTTGGTCCAGTTTGGCTCAAGGGTTGGATTTGCAGAAAGTGAGACTGAGAGCATCCCAGGGGCAGCAGCAGACACAGGCAGCTCCTTTCCCATCCTCCTCTGCTGTATTTGTGCAACTTTGTATCAAATGTTTGTATCAAAAGCAAACTCTAGGGCTTCCCTGGTGGCGCAGTGGTTGAGAGTCCGCCTGCCGATGCAGGGGACACAGGTTCGTGCCCCAGTCCGGGAAGATCTCACATGCCGCGGAGCGGCCGGGCCCGTGAGCCATGGCCGCTGAGCCTGCTCATCCAGAACCTGTGCTCTGCAACGGGAGAGGCCACAGCAGTGAGAGGCCCGCGTACCGCAAAAAAACCAAAAATAAGCAAACTCTAACTCTGTAATTCCTCTTCCTAGGGCAAGATTCTTTTCCCTAGATTGACAGCACAGAGCTCACATAGCAATCACTGCTATTAATATAGACACTTAGAATGACAGAGCCAATGTTTTGGTACCAATTAAGGGAAGCTGTTGTTTTCTGAAATAGTTTGTCTTCTTTCTTATTTAAAAGGTGTGATCCCTTCCCTCCTTCTCTCCTTCCCTCTCACGCTTCCATCCTTTCAAGAATATAGGCGACCTAACAAGGGCTCAGGCTAGTGTCCTGAGGTTTGGGTTAGGCAGGCTTTTTGAGGCTGCTGGTGCTGAGAGGTGGCCACGGAGATGTGTCGTGGGAAAGTACATGCTAATCTGTCCACAGACTCATGGATCTCTCTGGCTAGCAGAGTAGCTGCAGCAGGAATCATGGTTTATTTTCAGAAAGTTTTTCTTTTTTAGCTCTATGCAACAGTGACTAAGAACCATGCTTGACAGTATTTTTTATTGAAGTATAGTTGCTATACATTATTATATGTTACAAGTGTAGAATATAGTGATTCATAAGTTTTAAAGGTTATCCTCCATTTATAGTTATTATAAAATACTGGCTATATTCCCTGTGTTGTACAATACATCCTTGTATCTTATTTTATACCTAATAGTCTGTACCTCTTACTCCCCTATCCCTATATTGCCCCTCCCCCTTTCCCTCTCCCCCCTGGTAACCACTAGTTTATTCTCTATATCTGTGAGTCTGCTTCTTTTTTGATATATTCACTACTTTGTTTTGTCCATGCTTTATAATCTTTAAGAGCCTGTGCTCAGCCCTGCACTTCCCTACAACATGGTGGGCCTGTGGGCAGGTAGACACATGCCCCTGGGATATCCTGAGATCCCCTCACCACTCAGGCTGTTGGGGTAACCAGTCACCAGGAAACCTCTGGGAGATCATCTGAAAACCAGTATCTGGGGACGCACTGCCATGTTGTCCAGTCCAAAGTATGTTCTCTGTATTTTTCTCTTTCTTGTCACACAGACAAGTAACATGGTATCTAGAAACCAACATTACATGCCAGGCTGCCTAGTCTCCTTGGAAGTTTCCTCCTCCTGCCATGGCCTTCAATATAGGGGGAAATGCAGTTTGCTGCTCATCTTGGAGATGTCCTTTCACATTCTGGATGTGAGGATAAAGGACTTTCTCTTCCCATTGGTTTCTTCCTTCTCTGATCCTCTTTCCAAAGGCACTACATTTCTCTAGAGAGTGTGTCCCAAATACCTTATGTCTACGAAGCTTTACAAACATTAATAGACAAATGGTTAGTTTATATAAAGCACACATGTATTACTCTGACATAAGCAACGAGGGGCCCACAGTTTACATTTTTTGTCTTTCTTTTAAAAAGGAATGAGAAATCATATTCCAGGTGATCCAACCTTTTAAGCTAGGGAGGGGAGGAGTGAAGAAGTTACCATGACTTAAAAGAGATTTAAATTTGAACGCTTTGTAAGCCAAGTGCAAACTGACATATGAGCTTCTACTGATCTTTAGATGGGAAAAGTAGGGCTTGAATTTACTTTCCCACCTCCAGCTCGGCGCTTCTCTGCCCTGAGCAGACCCCCAAACACTGAGCTTATTGATGAGCTCCTAATTTTAAAAACAGACTGATACTGTCTGGCACTAATAACAATTGTAATCGCAGTAAAGCAGTTTTCATACAAAACCCCAAGAAGACAGGGCATATCTGAGTTTTCAATGACCACGTGTTCAGAATTTTTTATAAGTCAAGTCATGTAGAATCTAACTCATATTTCTCATATATATGTTCATATCTTACAAAACCAATGTCTTGACAATACCAGCTATTGAATTATTTAAATCGCTTGGCATTTAGGGTGCTTGTTTGTAGAGTGACCATGGTGTTTGAATACCAGCTCTGACACAGTGTGCAGTGTAGACTCTTAACTACACAGTGTATGGTGTGGAAGGTAAGTGGAGGGGGCCTAGGTATCAGCCGGCTGTGAATATTTCCTCTGCCTCATACAGCTGTGTGCCCTTGAGACAGTTACACAACCTCTCTGGACATCGGTTTCCTCACCTTCAAAGAGAGCAAATCATAGAAGCAACTTCATAGGACTGTTATAAAGATTAAATTAGATAATGTATGTAAAGCCTAGTGTTCAGTATATGTTAAGTAGTTAATAAAAGTCAACTTTAAATACACACACACATACACACACTTTATATCACTGGAATTAAATCCATATATGTATATATGTATTGTGTGTGTGTGTGTTGTATATGTATAAACAGTGGTTTGGGGGAGGTTGTGAGCTTATGGAAATTTTCTTTTATTTTCCAAAGGACTTTTCCAAAGGACTTTTCCAAAGGACTTTTATTTTCCAAGTTTTCTAGGATGAGTTTGTCATATACTAGTAATGTTATAAACTCTTTTTTTTTTCAATGTAATGAACCAGAACAAGTGACTTATTAGGACAGTTATAGCAAAAGCAAAGTCAGGTATATGTTTCAATGCCTTAAAAAAAGATAAATCTTAAAACATAGTTCCTAGTAAATAGCAGAGATCTTGAGGGAACCAAGGCTGCAAGTGAATTAAACGAGCCAAAAGTAAAAGAAGGAACAGGGCAGTCCAAGACAATGAGGTAAAACCCAGAGAACTTCAGTTTAATAGGCACCTTCAGTAGATCTTCTCCAAGGCGCCAGCATTTAGAATTTGCAGTAGAATGAGCTTTTCTTGGGAAGTGTACCCAAAAAAAGATTTAGAAAATGAAGACCCACAGCAGTTCAAACACTAAGGGAAAGCAGGAAATCAATAACTGATTAAAATCCCATCCAATGTTTTCCAAGAGGGAGGTCACATCAAAGAGCTCGAAGCAAATAGAAACTTTTCAGACTTAACAAGTCACCTAGTCTGCACACAAAGATGGGAGCCTAATTTTCAGCAGGTTCCATTATATTCTGGCACCGGGGATGTGAATTTTTCCTGAGATACATTTCTGTCTCTGCCTTTGTCTTGTTTCACTCCCATGTCTCTGCCGGCAGACCTCGGCTGGGGAGCTTCAGCCTCTCTTGTTACACGTTCAGGCATCTTCTGGTCTCTTTTTCTCAAGTTTTGTCACTGCAGTGAAAACAGCCTGAGGATTGTAAGTTTTGGTTTAAAGTGATTCTTATGACGCAGGCAGAAGAGTGCCGGAAGGGTTTTCTGTTCTGCTTGAGCCCCTCTGTGGGGTATTTATACCATTCACTGGTTTTACCAAAAACAGAAGTCGCTGTGCCATTTACTGGAATGGGATTGCTTCTTTTCATTTCTTTTTCTTTTCTTTCCCTTTCTTTTCTTTCTCCGCCTCCCCTCCTCCCTTCCTTCCTCTGTTTCTTTCTCCCTTTCTCCATTCCTCCCTCTTTCCCTCTCTCCCTCCCTCCCTTTCTTCCTTTCCCCTCTGCGAGTACTCATTTAGTAGCTTTATCAACCACCTACCATGTGGCATCCATTGCGTTATGCACTGTGAAATTAAGATTCATAAGACACGACCCATACTATTATACTTTCATTGTCTTGGTTGAGCTCCCAGTTGAACTCTAACATCCATACAGACACGTTTATTACGTGTCTGTTATATGTCTGGCACTTTCATGGAGCTTATTTTACTTAGTTCCATCATCCACCCAGAGGTAGGTATTATTCCCATTCTTGTAACACAGATGATTGAATTTAGGTAGAGGGTTTAAATATCTAACCCAGGGGCACTCGGTTCCTATGAAGAGGAGTCAGGACATTCTGATTTTTCTGATTCCCAGTTCAGTGTGTTTTCCACCGTGCCTGCATATTGGCTGGGAAGGACTTTTATGCTTTCGCCTTTTATATACTGCACTGCACATGTAATGTGCACAATAAATACTTGTGTAGAATTAGATCCAAACTGTATTGAAATTTGCATGCTTCAGCCTTTTCATATGCTTGCATTTGGCAGCATTGTTCAGAACTTTCAAACGCATTTTTTTATATACAGACAACGGGTAAACGTTCTACTGCTTATGTGTAAAGAGCAAGGTGACTAGTCAGGAGTTGACCCTTAGACAGATCTGCAGACATACAGACCCCAGTAAGGGCTTGTATGTGTTCTGAAAGCCTGCCTACCTTGATTAGAGCTGGTTACAGAGGACACGCAGGAAGGAAAAATCCTCAGCGCCCAAATGAGCATCAAAGTCACTCTTGAAATCATGATAGAAAGATCAGATCCTTTTTTCTTTTAACTTCGAGAAAATTTTAAAAATAACCAAAATGTAAAGAGAATAATCTAACAGATATCCACATACCCCCACCCAGAGGTGAAAATTGTCAACATTTTGTCATATTAGTTTCGAGATTTTTTGAGAAATAAAATTTTCAAAAGCATTATAAAATTGCAATCTCTTTTGTCTTCTATCCCCAGTCCAACCCCATCCCCTACTCCATTCTGGTGGGCACCGTCAAGGGTCTGGTTTCCAATCCACTATTTATATATTTACATGAACACATATGTTTCCATAAACAATTTATACTATTGTTTTATATGTTTATTATAAAATATACATAATGGTGTCATACTGCATCATTTTACAACTTGCTTTTATTTTTGCAAATATCACTAAGTTTTTGAGCTGTGTGTTGAAACAGAAGACTCTAGTCCATTCCTGTTAGTAACTGTATAGCATTTTATTATATAAATAAAATGATTTCTTATGCCTTCTCCTACTCCTGTTAATTGGAACTAAGATTGTTATAAACAAACCACAGTAGAAGTGCTCACACAAGTTTCTATCCTTCATACACGTGCTCAAATTCTTATAAGGTGTTTTGCCTAGAAGTGGAATGGCTGGATGGTATACTAGGTACATGTTTAATTTTATCACATTTTGAAAAATTACTCTCTGAAATGGTTGTACCAATTTACAGTCTCATTGTCAATGCATTTAATTACCTGCTTCTCCATACTCTTTTCAATGCTAGATACGGACAGACTTAAATCTTTGCTCATCTGCTTGATAAGCAAGCGTACCTTCTTATTTCTGTTTGCATTTCACTATTTACTAATATAATCTAGCACCTTTTCACGTTCATTGACTATTCAGGTTTCTTCTTTTGTGAAATGCCTGGTCATGTGCTTTGCCAACTCCTACAGTTATTTGTGGAGTTTTTTTCTTGTTAATTTATAAGAGGGATCCATTTTGGATACGAATCATTTAACTGTTATTTGACCATTGCAAATATCTTTTCTTTTAATCATTGTCAAGTTCATTATCACATTTTTTTTTTTTTAAAGAGGGCCATACAAGGTCAGTTCCAAATGGGTAAAGATCTCTATTCTTTTTTTAGGTCAATGCAAGACGGCATACACGGTCTCTGCAATTGAGGGAACAGGCATAAATAGCTTTTGCAGATCTAAGCGAAAACTTCCCTACAAAGGCCTTCAAATTTCTTCTCCAGATCTTGAGAGTAGCCCCCTTTTAGCATCTTGTGAGTTAGACGGAGAGAAACACTTTTTATATTTAGATAGGAGAGCAAAACAAGAGAAATGGACTTTCCTTTTACAAGCCAGTAGCATCAACGCTTCTCACAAGAGCCTCAAATTAATTTGAAAGTGGTTTCTGTAAGTGAAATTTATCATTTAGTGATTATTGCTTAAGGCATCTCAGATTTCAAATTTTCAGTTTGCCTACATGGAGTCATTCTACTTCTTCCCTCTTACTAAGAGCAGGTTTCAATTATGTAATTATGGTTAAAGAGGTCTGAAGAGTTTTTACTCTTATGCCTTCATCCTGAGTGGATAATGGTTTGCAATGACTGGTTGAGAGCTGTGGAAACACAAATGTGAGGCAGAACGCTTGATAAATATTTACCAACATACTAGACTATAAACGGCGAGATGAGGGCCTGTCTTTACCATCTGCATGACGGTTATATCCTCAGCACTGGCTCAGCTGATAATCTTACCGAGTGAGCATGTGCTGAATATTCCCAGTCTACAGCTAGTTATTGAATCCCAATTCTGTATTAGATACTTCTGCATTCTATATACTCGTGTAATCAAAGTGACCAACATTGAAAAAGTGCCCACCCTCATGAAGCTTACATTCTAGTGGCAGGGAGAGATAAGTGACAATGAAGAAAAAAGATGCAGTGAAATGGGGCAGACAGTTGTGGGCTGGTGGGATGGGGGTCGGGATGTTTCTACTGTAGGGAGTGTGGTCTGAGAAGCCTCCTGAGGAGGGATCCTAAAGATGAACAACATTTACTAGATAGAGATGGTGAGAAAAAGATGGGATATATAAAACCACAGGGTCGGAGCTCTTAAACAATTACTTCCGATATAGGAGGTAAGCGCTTGTCTCTTTGTATTTTTATTTGGAGCAGTTCATATGAGTTTTGGAAAAAAACGTGACTAAAGCATTGATTTTAGATTAGAAGAAGTTAACGAATTTGTAAAATATGCTTCCTTTTCTTTGGCAGAATAGTTTACACAGGGAGAGAACAGCTGGCTCCTAGGACTTGGTGGTGCACTTTGGCTGGGCTGTTAATTGCGTAAGTATTTTGTGTATTTCTGACTGTGTATCTCTCCTGCAGCCCACTTGACCAAGATAAGTCTTTTGAGGCCTACTGAATGTTTGCCTCTCGCAGGCAACTACAAACTATGGCTCACGGGATGATTTAACAAAAAATTATCGAACACATTTAAAGTGCAGCACTGAGTTCATGGATAGAAACCGCTGTTTGCACAAACAAAACATTCAGATGATGAAGATTCTCTAGATATTGATTTAATGCAGACTTCCTTCTTGTTTGATTTATTTGGAAAAATCGATTTCAAGTTCCTAGCAGTATCTAGTAGAAGTTCAATATTTCTTGCCCCCCCTCCCCCTAATGCCTGCCTAGAGAGAAAAACAAAAACAAAACAAAAAACCACAGTTTGGGGGTTTTGTTTTGTTTTCTTAAGCCAAACACTTAAATCACGAATGTCTCATAAGTGCCTTTGGGTGGCTTTCATTGCCTTGTTTATTTTGCTGTAGTCAGTACAAACACCTTCAGATCTCCTTCTGTAACAAATGATTTTCAAAGTCATCATCTGACCTCGCTGATGGAGCTGGTCTGCAGACCTTGCAGCCGAGTTGCTTTTTGCACGGGCTCTAACTTCCACACACAAAACTTTACAGCCTCTTTGAGGAACCAATTTCCAAGCTAAGAGAACAAATGAAAAGTGTTCGCTCATCTCTCAAAAATATTTCTGCGCTTGGTATGTTCCCACTCTTATCGGGTTCTCAGGAATGAACACAGAATGTGACATGGGTTTTTCACATACGTAAGTTTTTGTCTTCCATTTCTGGGAAGTTATTTCCTCGTCTGAGGTTTTATTTTCTTGATTTATTAAACTTTAACATGCTACGGAAAATCTCTCCTAGCGACTGTTCTCTCCCTTTTAAAAATGGCTCAGGAATGGAAAGCTTGATTTTCCATTTTAGATTTTTTAGGGTCCTTTTAGGTTTATTCTGCCCCTCGTTACTCCCTTCTGTACACTCACACCCGAGGCCGCCGGCATCTGGGCTGAAAGAACCCGTGGCGGGCGAGGAGAGGAGGGTGTCATATTGGCGACAGGCTCCTGCTGGCGGCCGGCGAGCCCGCCGGGGTTAACGGGGGCGCAGGGGTCAGCGCCCTCGAAGTTGGGGGCCTCGGGCGGAGCCGCACCAGAGCCGCGGCGACCGCTCAACCAGAGCGCCTTGCAGTCCCGCTCCGTCCACGGGGAAAGGATCGCCTAATTGGTCGCGATCCCACGGAGGTCTTGCTCTTCCCGGGGCAGTCTCCGGGACCGAGAGCGTCGCGGGGCCGACGCAGGCGGAGCGGAGCCGGCGAGAGGAAAAGCCCAAGCCTGGGGCAGAGGAGGAATGAGGGGCCGGGAGCCGGGGGGATTTCCTCCCGCGCTTCCCCCTCCAACGGGAGCGGAAAATGTGATTTGCTGTGCATTCCAGGCGCGGTTCCCTGGGGTGACCTCTCCCAGCCGGCCTGGGCGGGGGGAGCAGACAAAGAGGCGAGGCAGGCGGAGAGGGGACCCCGCGAGGAGGCAGGAGGGGTGCGGGGGGCGGGGGCAGTACCGGGAAAGGGGGCGGATAGCGGGTCCCGCGGCGGCGGCGGCGCCTGGCCAATGGAGAGGCGCGGCCCCGGGCGCCGCGCTCCGCCGCCGGCATTTAAACGGGAGACGGCGCGATGCCCCGCACTCGGTGCGCCCTCCGCGGACCGGGCGACCTAGTGTGCAGCAAGAGCGGTGCTCTCTGTCCCGCTGACCCCGCGCCGAGCCCGGGCGGCTCGTGCCGCGGCCGCACACCGCGCCACGCGTCTAGAGCGCAGGCCCCGAAGGCCCGCAGCACTGACAGGTGAGCGCGGAGGCGCGGGCGTGTGTGTGTGTGTGTGTGTGTGTGTGTGTGTAGGGGTCGGCAAACGACTGCCGCGTCCCGCTCCGTGCAGACTTGCCGTAGCCCTTCGTGAGCGCAGGCCGAGGCCCCGCGATCCCTGGGGTGAACCCTGAAGAACCATCGCGGGGTCTTTCGTGCCAAGGTCTTGGCTGCCATGACCTCACATTGCGCGGTCTGCAGGGCAAGACTGGGAAAGAGGATGTCAAGAGCAAGAGCCCCGCATCCCAGTTCCACCTCCCGGAGCTCCGCTAATACGCTCCTGGTGTGTTTGGCAGCCGCGCTTGCCAGTCGCGTCCGCTGGGTGAGGGCGCAGAGTCCGTGAGTCCAGAGCGCAGGAGCAGAGGGATAATGAGCGAGCGGGAGCAGTGAGGCGCTGCGGGGACCTTCAGCTCGACCGCAAACGCCGGGGCAGGTTGCAATGAGAGGGTCCCATTTGTTTGAGGCGGGGCGCTGGGTCTGGGGACTTTCGGGGCGCGCACGTCGGAGGACCGTGGGTGATCCTGCCGTGAGGTGGTGGATCCTGAGAATCAGCGATGCATTTGCCTCTCCCCAAGATGGAGACTCATGCAACAGCGGAGCTGCGGAGTTCCGCCGTGGCGGAAACCCAAGGGTCAGGTAACTGGACAGCTGAAGTGAGGTGCGCGGTCCCGGACGCCTAGTCCCGCGAGCCCGCGGTGCTCACATAGCAAACACCGCACACACTGCGCGCTCGTTTCCTCTTCTAGGCTTCTCCCTGCCCCATGCGCTTCTCGGCTGAACCGCGGACGTCCGGGCAATGGGCAGTGACAACTTGCCAGGTCCCACTTGTGCGGGTACCCCTTAATTTGTGTTCGAGAGGCCCCTGCCTCACCTCGCCGCGCCTTCCTAGAGACGGACTAGGCGGGACTGGCGGCGGGAGGCTGGTCCCCGGGCTTGGACGCCCAGGTCATCCCTCGTCCTCCCCCGCCACTTTGCTGACCCCTCTGCAGCTCACGGAGCAAGGCAGGCGGCCGGTAGGGTGTCGGGGCCGTCACCTTGCAGGCCGGAGTTACTTGTAGATTTCTGGCTTAGGAAGAACAGACGCGCCACCGCTCTGGCTTGGCATTGTCTTCGGATCCCAGCTCTGCCTTGGGGGCGCCCCAGCCTGGCGTTTCCCCGCGCAGGGCTCTGGTGATGGCCCCCCGGGCGAGGCAGGGGGCAGACAGGAGCCTCTCCAGTGAAGCCCTTCCAGCGCGCCCAGAGCTGGCTCCCTGGTCAAATCTGGGTGCTGCTTTCTCCTCTTTTAGACAGAAATATAGCCTCGAAGTTAGGGGTTAAAAATCTCTTCTTAAATGTTACAAGGGCAGAGAGGCCACCATCGGTAGGTAATTGGATCTCCCGCTGGAAAGAGCAGATCCAAGCGGTGTGCGCGTCTGTTTATGTTCCCCTTCGAGATGGTGCCAGGACACGAGTTGATTAAAACAATCTACTGTGTTAAGTGGGTCACCAGGGATTTAAGCTGTCCCAGGGACCCCAGAGTAGTGGCTTCCTTTTGGCTGTACATACAAGTTAAATAAATAGCGGAGAAGAGGTTAAGATAACCCTGAACCCAGGGTGAGGAGTCTTCTTTCACCCAGGGCTTTCCACTTTCCAGCACCCTCTTTTTCTTTTTCTTTTTCTTTCTTTCTTTCTTTCCTTCTTTTTCTTTCTTTCTTTCTTTCTTTCTTTCTTTCTTTCTTTCTTTCTTTCTTTCTTTCTTTCTT
>NW_021703778.1:97014768-97082347 GCF_005190385.1 Monodon monoceros
TTCCCTTCTCCCTCTCTCTCTCTCTGTCTCTCTCTCTCTCTCTCTGTCTCTCTCTCTCTCTCTCTGTCTCTCTCTCTCTCTGTCTCTGTCTCTCTCTGTCTCTCTTTCTGGGATGCAGGACTTAAAAGGATGGACTTTTCAAAGCAAGGAGGAAAAGAAGAATATTAAACAAAATTACAGATTCTCATCTCCTCCCGGGCACACTGCAGCCTACAGTGGTAGGCGATTTGATTACCATCACTGGATAAATTGCACACTCCAAATTGTTAGTATTAACTAATTATTTAAGGGCTCTTTAGAACTTAGTTGCTGTGTGTAGGGCTGTGTGTGTGTGTTTAACCCCCAGGTCATTGTAGGAATTAAAGTGTTTTGTAAACTTTGTAATTTCACAGGTTTCCTATTTTCTTAAAAGTTCGTTTTGAGTGAAATGTTTTGGTAACCCATGCACGATCTATGGGAAATCCAAGTTGGCTAACATAGACTTGTGTGAATGGTTACACAGGGGAGAACAGAAACCTATTACATCCTCACCTCTCTGAATGAGAGCTGCCTGCCTTGTCTTCTAAACTGAAGCCCTAATCGTAAGGTTTAAGTGTTAAAAGTGATACAATGCCACGAAATTTTATGCCACAAACCCAGCTCCCAAGAAATGCTTGTCAGCAGCAAAGCTGTGGAGCAGCAAAGCTGTGCAGAATAGAGAGTGTAGGACAGACGGGAAAACCTAAACCTTTTATGTAAAAGGAGTGGGGGAGGTAGGGGAGGTGACTGTAGCATCCAACCGAAAGCACAAATCAGGCCAGTGTTATCAGCCTATGTCTTACATCTGCAAGGAATTGTCTTTAGTTTTAACATATGCTCTTAGAAATGCAAAGTACAACAATAATTCCTGGGACCAGAAAGGTTTTTTTCTTTACATGTGAACAAAATAGAGAATTATTTGAGTCACAATATTGTCCAAATTTCATTGCATTAGAAACAAGTCCATGTGTCCCTTATTGAATACCGTGCTGAATGTCCATAGAATAGTGGTTAAGGACATGTGTTTGGGGGCTAGGGAGAATGGGGCTCAAACCCTGTCTTTCCCATGAGGGGCTGTGCGACCTTGGACAAATTCCTAACTTTTCAGAGTCTGAATTCCCTGATCCGTAAAAGGAAGATGATATTGTCTACCTCATATTTTGTTGTGAAAAATCAATTATAAAATTCAGTCAGAATTGAGCATAATGCCTGGCATAGGGTTTAAAAAATAGAGGTGGCTCTTAGTGGTGGTATTGGGAGAGGCAGTAACATTATGGGGCATCAGCGTGTACCACAAGGTGGTTCTGAAATGAAATCGCAAATCCCACTCACACAGGGACCAACACACATCTTTCACTACAACATAGAACCTATGGCTTGACTGACTCTCAATAGTGCCGCCCAGTGAACATTTAACATTTATTACTTTCTAACTTGTCTCCTGTTGACCACAAGAATTGTATACCATCATTAACTTCACCAAAAAATCTTCGGATGAGCCTTGAGAGCTCCTGAGATACTTAACTACTAGGTGGTCTCCTCCCTGCCCTATATGATGTTGGGCCCAAGCCTGACTTAGCCTGAATGGTCTTCAGAATAGGGAGGTTGCAGTTAGGGTACTTGCAATACATACAGGATGAGACTTTATCCTCTACTAGTTTGCCTTTGGTGCGAATTGTCTGAAAACAAAAAAATCAATGCAGTATATTCTTTTATTTTTTTTAATTTATTTGTTTATTTATTTATGGCTGTGTTGAGTCTTTGTTTCTGTGCGAGGGCTTTCTCTAGTCGCGGCGAGCGGCGGCCGCTCTTCATCGCGGTGTGCGGGCCTCTCACTGTCGTGGCCTCTCCCGTTGCAGAGCACAGGCTCCAGACGCGCAGGCTCAGTAGTTGTGGCTCACGGGCTTAGTTGCTTCGTGGCATGTGGGATCCTCCCAGACCAGGGCTGGAACCCGTGTCCCCTGCATTGGCAGGCAGATTCCCAGCCACTGCGCCACCAGGGAAGCCCAATGCAGTATATTCTTAAGAGCTTCTCTGCTCAATTTCTAAAAGTTGACTGCCTTTTTAAAAATTAAAGATCCAATTTAAAAACAACCTTTGCCCTTCTCAAAGATTTAGTTCTGAGAAATAGGAATAGGGTCTTCTAAAACCTGGCCTGCACTTAGAGCCTGTGCTGTCACTTCCATTATTTTTTTAATACAGGGGAATAATTTGATGGCATGCCTGTTGAATAGCTTTCTAAAATTCAATGCATCAAGAGGAATTGATCAGCCACAGACATCTGGCTTGCTGGTCATTGTCTCCTCACTGTTTATCCCACTCAGCACTCCATTTAACTGAATACAAGCAGGTTGGTTAGCTAACATGAGAAATACGGCAAGAAGAGTGCTGAAAGGAGCTGGCCTAAACTTTCCCAAAGACATCGAGAATATTAGAAACAGGTTACACGTAACACTTTTATTTCTGATTCCCCAGAATTACACGATTGTGTTCTCACAGCCTGGCGAAGATTGGAATAAATCACCATGACCTGCACAGGACGGAGGGTGGCTGATATGGGGTATTTTTGTGCAGATGTTCGCTGTTGATCACTTGGGGCAACCTGAAGGAAAGCATCAGATAGAGGAGACATGCTCTGAGAGTATCTACGTCCTCTGGGACAAATGGATTAGAGGGGAGAACAGTGGTAAAGGAAGAAAAAAGATAGGGGTGGGTGGGTCTTGCTGGTGGGAAACAGTTGCAGAGAAACTCATCATGAAAATGTGATCACATTAGTTGGAGAAGCAGAAATACATTAAGGGGAAGTTGAGGTAGCATTTGAAAAGAATATTGTCTGCAAAGGAGAATAAAGGGAGGTCTTTGTGGCTGTCTGATGCCCTCTGGGTCCATGAGATGCACCTTTCATTTAATAATGTGAGTGGGTCATTTCACGAATGCAAATTACCAGAAATGTTTTCAGCTCTCGTTTGGATATGGATGATAATTCATAAGGCCTAAATCTGGATTAGCCTTTGGATTCATTTTTGATAACAAGGCACTTTGCTAGGTGTTGATGGGAAAAAGAATTATCCTCAAGGAACTTACATTTTCTTGGTTTCCTCCATGTCTGTGATATTTACAGAGTGCAAATTATTTGGTGGCAATACAATTGGGATTTCAGGAACACAACAGCCCTATTTCCTTCAATGAGTAATCAAGATCATTTTGGTGTGGAGGAGGTTGGGTGACTGACCACAGTGACTTGACAGAGCCCTGGTGCTAGAACTGGTTCTAGTTCTCATCCCCCTCCCTCTTACTTGTGTGGGATATGCAGAGTCCTTCAGAGCACTGCTGTTCTCTAAGAAGCTGAGGTCTCTGTTGATTGAGATTCCTAAGGTTTTTTTTGTTTTGTTTTGTTTTGTTTGCGGTACGCGGGCCTCTCACTGCCGTGGCCTCTCCCGTTGCGGAGCACAGGCTCCAGACGCGCAGGCTCAGCGGCCATGGCTCACGGGCCTAGCCGCTCCGCGGCATGTGGGATCTTCCCGGACCGGGGCACGAACCCGTGTCCCCTGCATCGGCAGGCAGACTCCCAACCACTGCGCCACCAGGGAAGCCCCCTAAGGTTGTTTTTTTCCTCTCTCCAAATAACTAGTTATAAGATTTAAGAACTCAAAAGCTGAAGATATTTAAAGAGTAGGCTTTTTGAAAATGAAAAGCTATTTCATAATATTTTTCACACCTAATAAATTTTGAGAAAAATTTACTTTTCTTCTGTCACTCTAAAAAAAAAAAAGTCTGTCACTCTAGACCCCTTTTTCTCATGGGGTTTGCACACTCCCATAGGAACAGGAAGTCAGTCCAAATTAAAATAGAAAACCACAGTTGACTAATTTTGAATTTACTGCTTTATTGTTGGTTTCTTCCAGAGTGAATACAATGGCTTTTTTTTTTAACATCTTTATTGGAGTATAATTGCTTTACAATGGTGTGTTAGTTTCTGCTGTATAACAAAGTGACCACTATACATATACATATATCCCCATATCCCCTCCCTCTTGCGTCTCCCTCCCACCCCCCCTAGGTGGTCACAAAGCACCGAGCTGATCTCCCTGTGCGATGTGGCTGCTTCCCACTAGCTATCTATTTTACATTTGGTAGTGTGTATGTCCATGCCACTGTCTCTCTCTCTAAAAAAAAAATGGTTCTGAAGAACCTAGGGACAGGACTGGAAAAAAGATGCAGACGTAGAGAATGGACCTGAGGACACGGGGAGGGGGAAGTGTAAGCTGGGACGAAGTGAGAGAATACAATGGCTTTAATTGGAAATATAAACCCTATAGTGTTCTCCGTGGGACCACGTAAAAAGAAGTAGGTATTTGGAGTTTTCTTGGAAAAAGGAAGAGAAGCATTAAGAAGCTCCCTATAGGCTAGACTCTGCTGATCTTCAGCATGTGTGAAGACATTTTAAATGCAAAGAACAGAAACTCTGTCGGTCAGTGTGGTCCATGACAATCATTCATTGAACAAAAGAGCATCTACTCTGCCAGGCATGGAGGAAGAGGTGATGAAAAAGCCCTCATGACTCTCAGACTTGATATTTATTTAATGACAGATGGGAAATGCCAGATAGGGAAAGCTGAGTATAAAGGAGGTCCTTAAGTGGTGTAGAGAAAGAAAATTGCATTTTTTGGGGTATATGTTTGTGGGTATGGCTGGCCCCATGACTTGAATCTCTCCCATGCAGTCAATATACCTTCCCAGTCAAGTCTCAGGTTGGCCTCTGTGATGTTGGCTCTGAAATCTTGGGTTGTTCTGGAGGCCATTTTTAGGAGGGATGGGGAAGATGGTGGGTGGTGGCCTAGGGCTGTCTTACGTGTTCCTCTTGGAAATGGGCAGAGACTGAATTTTAGTTTAGATCCTGGCCTGGAATTGAATAAAAACAGAAACTTGTGAAAGCTTCTTGAATTCATAATATATTTGCCCAGGAGACTGGACCGTCGTGGCTCAAGTTGTCCTACTCTCTGGAGAAAATCAGCACTGTTTTATAACTGGGCTTTCCTCATGAGCGATGTTTTAAAGACAAAACAAGGAAATTAATTTGTTGCTGTGGTTGAGGCAAAAAATGCTCTGTTTAAAGAACAAAGATGCTGTAACATAAACTGACAAAAGCCAGGGAGTCAGAGCAGGAGCTAAATGTCACATTATCAGCTCCAAACTTGAACTTGCCCAAAAGTATTAGGTTAATGTCTAAAAGATGGTGCCATTTAAGAATATTTTGAATTTAATATTTAATTATCTTAATTTGACATTATCCTTAGGGTTGCATGGTATTTACTTACAGGGGCTGCCCTTTAGAGAATGCAGATTCCACCCTGCCTTTGTCTTTGAAAGGTAACTGCTCCAGCTACTAATACCAACTTGGATAGCTCCTTGGGGGCCACAGTGAGGTTACAATTAAATTGCATTTAGTGGTTATCATGTGTCACACTGGTGGACAGAAGAGAGCAGGGACATGGGTGCTTCACAGCTGTGTCCTCGGGTTCAGAACTGTGGTGGACATGGAAGACGGGGGAAACCTCTGGATTCGGGTCAGACTTGGTGTGATGGCCTGAGGAGGGAGGCTGGGAATTTGAAACTGTACTCATTGAAGAAAATCCCTCCACATTTTCACAGCTCCCTCTGTGCCCCACGGCTGCAGGTGCTACAGGTGTTGCTGCTCAAAGCTTGTTAGAAAGGCAGACCTACTGAATGATAGGATCTCATTTTAACAATATCCTTCTTAGGATCTCATTTTAACAATATCCCCAGGTGACTGTCTGCACACTCAGGTTTGAGAACCACTGTCGCAGGAGAATCTTAAGACTCTGATGCTTCCCTCTTGCACCCTCTTTTATTTTATTTTATTTTATTATTATTTTTTTGCGGTACGCGGGCCTCTCACTGCTGTGGCCTCTCCCGTTGCGGAGCACAGGCTCCAGACGCGCAGGCTCAGCGGCCATGGCTCACGGGACCAGCCGCTCCGCGGCATGTGGGATCCTCCCGGACCGGGCCACGAACCTGTGTCACCTGCATCGGCAGGTGGACTCTCAACCACTACGCCACCAGGGAAGCCCTAACTTTCCGGGTTTTTTGTCAGTTTTCCCTTTGCCTCCACTCCACTGATTTCATTTTTTTTTTTTTTTTTTGCCATTGTTCATATGCCATTGTTCCTACTGACCCATATCTAACTCCCGACCCATCCATAATAATTCATTATCATTAACTTATTCAACATGTCTGTGGCACTTACTAATGTAAATATTTGCACATACCTGTTCTCTTGTGTCCATTCTCTACCTTCTAAATTTTATATACACACACACACATATGTGAAGGACGTACTTCATTATTTTAAAAGTACATGGGCTTCCCTGGTGGCGCAGTGGTCGAGGGTCCACCTGCCGATGCAGGGGACACGGGTTCGTGCCCCGGTCTGGGAAGATCCCACATGCCGCGGAGCGGCTGGGCCCGTGAGCCGCAACTACTGAGCCTGCACGTCTGGAGCCTGTGCTCCACAACGGGAGAGGCCACGATAGTGAGAGACGCGCGCACTGCGATGAAGAGTGGCCCCCGCTCGCCACAACTGGAGAAAGCCCTCGCACAGAAACGAAGACCCAACACAGCCAAAAATAAATAAATTAATTAATTAAAATAAATAAATAAATAAAAATAGAACAATGTGTATCGTGGTATTAAGAATGATATAATGAATATCTGTGCCCAGTTTAAAAATGAGAATGTGATCCAGGAACCTTATGAATTACGTGATCTTTCTGGTAAAGTAATTTGTTCTGTCTGCAATACCACCATATTTAGTTAGTTCTCTAATTGCTTTCAGTTTTACATCAATTTTGATCTGAACAACATATCTGGGGATATGAGGTGTTTGTATCTTTGCTTAAATAAAGTCATTTATTGAAAGGTAAAGTGAAAATTTCTCAAGGTCAGAAAGCAAGCTGTTATCCTAGGACTTCGACTAGAAGCTGAGTCTTGACTTTTCGTCTAGTGCTCTTCCTGTGAAGGATTCTTCCTCCGTCTCGCCTCCACACATCTCCTTCCGATGCCTGATAACACTGAATATCTCATAAGCATCCAACCAAGCGAACTCAGGAAGGGCTCAGGCCAGTCAGGGAGAAATAGTGAGACCCTGTCCTGTCAGATGAGCCCTCTGGCTGGCGAGGCTAATTCATCTATTTACGTAGTAGGAACTTAACCAAATATTGTCAAGTACAAGAATGAATAACTATATATAAAATAAACAACAAGGACCCTAACTATATTCAGTGTCTTGTAATAACCTATAATGGAAAAGAATCTGAAAAAGAATAAATATATATATGTATAACTGTATCACTGTGCTGTACACCTGAAGCTAACACATTATAAATCAACTATACTTCAATTAAAAGAAACAAAGAATGAATACAGTTAAGGGACCATAATACGAAGTCAAACGTAGTTGGTGTCAGAAGCCAGGAAGCAGTTCCCCTGGGAGGACAAGTGACAGAGCTCACATCTTGGCTTATTCACTGGCTGACCCTGGGCAAGCTATTTCATGGCTTAATGGCCCAGAGGGTAACGAGAATAACAGTACCTAATGCACGGAGATACCGTGACAGGCAATGAAATCGTTTACGTCAAGCGTTTAGCAAGTGCCTGATAAAACATTAGCTGTTTTATGAATGTTTTCATTAATTATCTTTTCCATTTTTCATGTCTCTCCTCTCTGTATCTCCCCCCTTTAGCATGAGCCGTACGGCCTACACTGTGGGAGCCCTGCTTCTCCTCTTGGGGACCCTGCTGCCGGCTGCTGAAGGGAAAAAGAAGGGGTCCCAAGGGGCCATCCCCCCGCCAGACAAGGCCCAGCACAATGACTCGGAGCAGACTCAGTCTCCCCAGCAGCCTGGCTCCAGGAACCGGGGGCGGGGCCAGGGGCGGGGCACTGCCGTGCCCGGGGAGGAAGTGCTGGAGTCCAGCCAGGAGGCCCTGCATGTGACCGAGCGCAAATACCTGAAGCGAGACTGGTGCAAAACCCAGCCGCTGAAGCAGACCATCCACGAGGAGGGCTGCAACAGCCGCACCATCATCAACCGTTTCTGCTACGGCCAGTGCAACTCCTTCTACATCCCCAGGCACATCCGGAAGGAGGAAGGCTCTTTTCAGTCTTGTTCCTTCTGCAAGCCCAAGAAGTTCACCACCATGATGGTCACGCTCAACTGCCCCGAACTACAGCCACCCACCAAGAAGAAGAGGGTCACTCGTGTCAAGCAGTGTCGTTGCATATCCATCGATTTGGATTAAGCCGGGCCTACCCAGCCTGTCCTTGGGGTGCAAGCCCCCAGGCGGGCCCAGAACCAGACCCTAAATCAACCTGATTCTTACTTGGCTTAAATCTAGAGGCAAGAAGAACACCCGCTGCCTTCTGCCAGGAGCCTGCTAGTGTGTAGTTTGTGTGCATGAGTGTGCATGGGTCCCTGTGGGTGTTTGCACACACCAGAGGAAACACAGTCTCTGCTAGAGGGCACTTCCTATTATGTAAACGTATCTGCTTCCACGCGGGATGGTACAGAGAGCCCACACCACCTGAGGCACATTTGGAGGGGCAGGGTTCTGCCTTGGTCTTCCATGTGCCCTCCTGGGGACCAGAACCTCCCTTCAGAATGAATGTTAATGGAAGAGGCTACTCTGAGGGCAAGAGACCTGTTTTAGTGCTGCCTTGGCCTTAGGATATTTCAACCTGTGCTTGCTTTCCCCCTTCCTCTTCCCTGTCACAGTCCATCCCTTCTTAGGATCTCAGTGACTATTTCCGTCTAATCCCCTACCTGCCAGAGGTTCTAAAGGAACTCACTTGACCACAGATGCAAATGTTTCCTATTTGGGGAAGACCTTTCAGACTCTGGGGGAGGCTGGTAGGGCAGGAAGGTTAGAGGATTGAGAGAAGGGAGAGATTGCAGGTGAGGACCAGTTGGCCCAGCAAAATTCAGGAGGGAGGTGTGCAGAGCCTGGAAAGGCCAACCCCCAAACACGGTGAGACCCATGCTTTAGCAAGTTTTTTCCTGGTATTTAAAGAACCCAAGGAAACAGAGGAGAAATGAAATTGCCCCCCAAAAATCATTAACTTTGTGAGTCACTGTGACTGTGGAAATTAGCTGTAACCCAATACCAAACTTAAAACATAAATATTGACCACTCCTATTTTCAGAACCAAGTGAGTGAGCGAAACCAAAACATCCCCTCCTGCTTTGCCCCTCAGATGGACAAAAGATGTAGTTCGGAAACCCGCCCCCGCCGCCCCGCCACAGGAATAGGAAAAAGACAAAAACCTTATAAGCAGAAGGTCTCATTATCTTTCCTTTAGGCTGGGGTATAATCACCTCTTTCCCAGTTCCTTATTCCTGTGTCATGTTTCTGAGAGCCACAACCCTGTATTGTAAAGATTCTGCCTCTGCCAAATGTACCTGACAGTGAAGGACCACGCTAAGATAAGAGAGTTTAGGCCTGCTCCTTTTTAGAAAGAAGTATATTTGGGGTCTTTTTGTTTTAGCCATCTACAAGAGATTGAGCTGGAGAGCAGAGGAGAGTAAGGAAAGGAAGGAGATTGCCTCTGGCTAAGGAGTAGTCAAAAGTCAGGGAGGACATGTAAGGGATATACCAGCCCTTCTTCCTTTGCCCTTGAAGGGTCTAATGGGAACCCCCAGTTAAGAAATGAGAGTATTTGTGTGCATTAGCTGTCCTACAGCTGGTAGGATTTATGTAACATTGTAACCATTTGGAAACTACTGTTCCCTGATTAAACTTAGGTTATTTGCAATGCGTATTTAGTATTTATCTGATGGCCAAAGCACAGGGTGGGTGAACCTTCCTGCATTTTGGATTTGGACAACTTGCTCTCTTCAAGCCTGAGGTTTTATATGTAACCCCCCCCCACCCCCGATACTATTCTTGCCTTGCATCCTCTCAGTCTCACCAGTCAAGTCATGTGTAACATGGGAAACAAACACCATAGACTGGTGTTTCAGTTGCCCATGAAGGCTCCAGCATTCAAAGAACCAATGCAACTAAAGAGGCTGCTTTTATTTTATTTTTGTTTTGGTCCAGTGCTTTCCCTACTAACAAATAAATAGGAACCATACTTTGAGGCAGAAGTCATCTTGAACACCCGAAATATTGGGTCTAGTTTTAAAACTTTGAAATTCACTACTGATGAGTCTACACTAGGCGAATTTGTGCAAACACATAGTCTGCGCATGTCACATACACCGTACGCCCCTGCCCTAAATCCTTGTATCGTCCACGTCCTCCCAACAATAAAACACAGAATGGATTTAATTAAGCATGCAAATGCTAAGCTAGAATTTTGAGGGTGGGGGAGAGGAAAAGAAAGGGGAAGGAGCTGAAAATATAAAACCACACTAGAGAGGAAGAATGACGCTCAGAAGCAGCAGACACCGAATCTCTCTTGTTCTGACTCTGCCACAAGCATGCAGTTTTGTTAAAAAGAGATGACTTCAGTTGGCAGCAGGAATCTTCTTTTAGTAGCTTGTACCACAGTCTTTTTTTGCTTTTTTTTTTTTTTTTTTTGCGGTACGCGGGCCTCTCACTGTTGCGGCCTCTCCCGTTGCGGAGCACAGGCTCCGGACGCGCAGGCTCAGCGGCCATGGCTCACGGGCCCAGCCGCTCCGCAGCACGTGGGATCTTCCCGGACCGGGGCACGAACCCGTGTCCCCTGCATCGGCAGGCGGACTCTCAGCCACTGCGCCACCAGGGAAGCCCTGTACCACAGTCTTGCATGTAAGTTGGATTTGGCTTAAGTAAAGAGAATTTCCTCAAAATGAGCTTTGCTGGGGTAATCAGCAGCATAACTGCCCTAAAAGCACAGCACTCGCCAAAGAGGGAAATGTCTGCTTTTCTTATTGTGTCTACATTAAGACTAGCCCAAGTCCCGCGTGTCTTCCAACATTTATTGAAAGTGCCATATCTGTCACATATTGTACTGGAGTCACCGATGATGTAATGATATGTTTTTTTCATTACTACAGTAGAATTTTTTATGGCAAGATATTTGTGATCTAGATCTTTCCTATTAAAATAATGCCAAACACCAAATATGAATTTTATGATGTACACTTTGTGCTTGGCATTAAAAGAGAAAAACACATCCTGCAAGTCTGTAAGTTGTTTTTTGTTATTGTAGTTCTGCAAAGTTAAAAATGTAAGTGAAAAATCTGGAGGAAAGGATAATTTCCACTGTGTGGAATGTGAATAGTTAATCAAAAAGTTATGGTTATTTAATGTAATTATTAACTCAAATCCTTTGGTCACTGTGATTTCAAGCATGTTTTTTTTCTCCTTTATATGACTTCCTCTGAGTTGAGCAAAAGAAGAGGCTGGCACATTGTATATTGTTGGAGGCTTTTATCAGAGGGAAACAAAATCTTGACACATCTGAACGTGTGTTACAGAGTCAAGACCTGAGCTTTTATTTTTTTAATTGAATGTTCCTTAAAGGTTAACATTTCTGAGGCAATTTAAGAAAGATCTTAAATGTTATTTTGGAAGAATTAAAATGTGTGTATACAAACAAATAGCAGATAATAATGAACAGTTCACAAGTTCCTTTAAGGAGAAAATCTGAAATAAAAAATGTATGTACAGAACATTTATAAATGACCAGTTAATGCTGAAGAGTGAAAGTAGTTCTACTGATTTGTCATTCTCAATATATTTAATATCAACTGCATTATGTATTATGTCTGCTTTAATCATTTAAAACAACAAATTTATGAAGACTATGACTGGGGTCCTCTGCTGTCTATGAGGATGAGAGGGGATTTGATAGTCTCATAAAAGCTAATTGGGTTGAAAGAAACGTTTTATGAATCTGTAACTAGAATTTAATTCCACCCCAATAATGTTCTATATAACCTTTCCCAAAGAGCAATCAATAAATTGAACCGCTTCTCTGTTTGCGTGTGTGTGTGTGTGTGTGTGTGTGTGTGTGTGTGTGTGTAGTGTGTTTCACTGGTAATGTTCACAGGGCAGGGCTGGGGCAGGGATTCACTTGTCATGGGAAGGGAGGTAGAAAACAGATCATGACATCTCTTGTGATCTGAAAGGAACTTTATTTTCTCCACTCAGACCTTCCAGGTCCCACTTGATTTCAGGAGGACACCTCAGGCCATGGCAATTAGAGGCAGGGGAAATCTGGTGAGCAGTGGAAAGCACCAACCTCTTCCCCAGAGCTAGAAAGAAGAGTTAGAATGCTTCTGAGAAGCCTTCAGATACTGGAAGAATTGTCATACTGAAAAGATAATAGCTTTATTTTGAGGTGTTCAAGGGAAAAGGGGGAGAAAGATTTGGGGCTCAGTAGAAGAAAGAGCTTTCTAACGACGAGAGTGATGCGGCAATGCAATGAGTAGCCTTTGAGATGGTCAACTCCCTGTCCTTGGAAATATTAAAACGTATGCTAGATATCATTTGATAGGGATTTGCAGCATTGTGAGGTATTGTCCTGGATATGCAATTGAATGAGTGGATTTCTGAGGTCCCTTTCTACTCAGATGTACAATACAGAATTTATACTAGGTATTGGTACTCTGCCAGTGATAATGAAAGTGTCAGCAACTATATATGGAGTGCTTATGCCAGACACTGTCAAGGATTTTATTTTGTTTTCCACTTAATTTTCATAGTGACTCAACACTATGTATACCATTATCATCACTGCTAGGAGGCAGTGAACTCACAAGTCTTAACTTCAGTAGCTGTGTGCTTAAACACTGGAAAATTGTGAGATTTTCAACTTATCAGTTTGTTCTTTTAAGGATAGAATGCAGCAGTCTAAAAATAGATCCAACTCTTGCTTATTTCATCTAATGATGAAGGCCACCCTGAGTTTGTAGATGGCGTCATCAGGAGCCCCATCTCTGAAGCATTCAAAGCCTCTTTGCCACCTCTCTTTCTGTCGCGGCCTCCTTGGACTTGGAGCGGAAAGAAGGCAGCAAGTACCAAGGAGACAGTGTCCTCAGAAAAGCCACACTCACACCTAGGAGGTAATGGCTGGACAGGGTTTGAAAAGGTGGTGGGATTGGAAACAAATGCATTCTTTCAAAAAAAGTATGTAACAAGACATCAGCAAAAATGTTGGAGCGAGGAGTTTTGAAAATTTTTTCTTCCATAAAAACAATGAGAAACTGGCAAAAATGTTTAGAACTCTGGAAATTAACCTAAGGCTTGCAGCAGTCTGAGGAACATTTATTGAAGAAAAAAGCTGAATCTCCGTAACAACAGTGAGCACTGTGATATTGTAACTTGCCCTATTCTCATCTCCCTCTCCAGTTCCATAGAAGACTTGAAAACCGACAGCTGGCAACTATAGTGAATACCAGCAGTCTGGCAGCCACTGGAAGAGGTAGAATGAGACTGGAGTTCTTTCAAAGCCAAATACCCAGAGAACTGTAATTATTTGACCTGTCAGGCCCTGAAGGCCCCCCTTGCAAAGGTATCTTTACTTGACCTAATTGGAAACTGCCAAGTGTGAAACGCCCCGTTGAAAGCAGAGGCAACTGATTATTTTTGTGGCTGCATGAGGCAGTAGATAGCAGTTGGGGCAAGCAATACCCTAAGCAAAAAGCTTGAAAGTATGGGGCTTCGCGTGGTGGCGCAGTGGTTGAGAGTCCGCCTGCCGATGCAGGGGACGCGGGTTCGTGCCCCGGTCCGGGAAGATCCCGTATGCCGCGGAGCGGCTGGGCCTGTGAGCCATGGCCGCTGAGCCTGCGCGCCTGTGCTCTGCAACGGGAGGGGCGACAACAGTGAGAGGCCCGTGTACCGCAAAAAAAAAAAAAAAAAGGGGAACAGTACTATGAAACTTACAAAAATAAAAAGGAGTATAAGAATACCGTAAACAATTGTATGCCAACAAATTAGAAACTTTGATAAAATGGACAAATTCCTAGTCTTTTAAGCCTTACTCCTCTCTCTTCCCCTCTGTCCCACATCTGAGCAAGCTGAGAAGAAAGCCCAGGTTCTCTTTCATTTACCACTGATGAGATGATTGAACTATACAAGGGCCCCTCTCCCCCAGGTGGGAACCCTCATCCCAGCATCATTCGTTAACCATCCTAAAAACTGCAAGTCAGTTTCCCTTCCCCACTCTCTTAAGCCATTTTCAGACCAGGTTGGGAGGCCTGCCCTGCTCTCCACAGAAAGCCTCATTATGTGAGTAATAAATCTTTTCATATACTCTTGGGGTGTTTGTGGTGTCATCAGTCTGAACCAAACTTTGGGTAAGGGTCTACTCTGTTCATACAGGTGTTCACAACACCTAGAAACACACAAACTCCTGAAACTGACTCAAGAGGAAACAGATACTTGAATAGAGCTATCAGAAATAAAGAGATTGAATTCGTATTCAAAAAGCTTTGCACAAAGAAAACCCTAAGACCATATGGCTTCACTGGTGAATTTTACCAAATATTTAAAGAATTAATACCAATTCTTTATAACCTCTTCTAAGAAAATAGAAACACTTTCTACCTCATCCTATAAGACCAGTATTACCATGAAAACCAAAACCAGACAGAACATCATAAAAGAAAACTATAGACAAATATCACTTATAAACATAGATGCAAAAATCCTCAGCAAAATACTGAGTAACTGAATCCAGCAACATACACAAAGGATTATACACCATGCTTAAGTGAGATTTGCCCAGGAATGTTAGGTTAGTTCAATCATAAATCAATGCAATATGACATATTAATAGAATATAGGAAAAAAAACACAATCATATGGAAAAATCACTTGACAAAATCCAACACCCTTTCATGATACAATCACTCAACACACTAGGAATAAAAGGGCATTTCCACAACCTGAAAAAGGGCATGTATGAAAAACCAACAACTAACATTACTTAAAGGTGAAAGAAAGGCTGAAAACTTTCCGCATTAAGATATCTTTACCACTTCTTTTCAATATTGTACTGGAGGCTCTAGCAGGGTAATTAGGCAAGTAAGGGAAAATAAAGTCATCCAGACTAAAAAGGAAGAAGTAAAACTATTTCTATTTTCAGATGACATGATCTTATATGTAGAAATCCTAAGGATTTCACAAAAAATGTATTAGTGCTGTCTTAGTCTATTCAGGCTACTATAACAAAATACCACAGATTAGGTAGCTTATGAACATCAAACGTAACTTCCCACAGTTTGGGAGGCTGGGAACCCAAGATCAGGGTGCTACATTGGTCAGCTGAGGGCTTGCTTTCAGGTCCCAGACTTCTTGTTGTGTCCTCACATGTTGAAAGGGGCTAGGGATATTTCTAGATCCCCTTTTATAAGGCACTAATCTCATTCATGAGGGTCCCACCCTCATGAATTAAGCACCTCCCAAAGGCCCCACCTACTAATTCCATTATCTTTGGTGAGGTTAGGATTTCAATGTACGAATTTGGGGGGACACAAACATTCAGACCATAGCAAAAGCTAATATCAAAGTTGCAGGATACAAGATCAATATTCAAAAATTAATTGTACTCTATACACTAGCAGTGAAAAATCTGAAACAAAATTAAAAAATAATTTCATTTGCAATAGCATCAAAAGAACAAAATACATAGGAATAAATCTAACAAAGGAAGTATAATAAAACTATAAAACACTGTTTAAAGAATTTATGGGACACCTAAATAAACAGAAAGACACCTTGTGTTCATGAATTAGAAGAATTAATATTGCTCTACAGATTTCACACAATCTCTATCAAAATCCTTAACTGGCTTCTTTGAAGAAATTAACAAGCTAATCCTAAAATTTATATGAAAATGCAAGGGACCTAGAATAGCCAAAATATTCTTGAAAAAGGACAAAGTTTAAGGACTCACACTTCCTGATTTCAAAATTTACAATAAAGAATTGCTATAAGGCGAACACTCTTTTAACGGCCATTAGGTTAAGAAATATGATTTTTCCAGTCTCTCCATAAGCTCATATATGCCCCAGCTCAATTTTACCATTTTTCACACCATAATAATAATCACTCTCCTAACTTTTACTGTAATTTCTTTGCATATCTTTAGTTTTATCGCCAAATTGTGAATCCCTAAACTCTACAGTTTAGTCTGGTTGCAAACGTTTAAGTGGGAAAAGATAAAAGCCTAAATTACAGCAGTGCTAAACCCCTTCCTATGATCTTAATGGTGATTACCAAGTAGAGGATTACCAGTGTTCACTTCCTGTTGCACCAACAAGTTTACTGGGAAAAAAGGTGAAAATAATTGTATGTATCAAGGTATTTAAAATAATTATTCTCCCAGAAAAATGATACAGATGAACTTTGCAACGCAGAAACAGAGACACAGATGTAGAGAACAAATGTATGGATACCAAGGGGGGAATGGGGGGTGGGATGAATTGGGAGATTGGGGTTGACATACATATACTACTATGTATAAAACAGATAATGAGAACCTACTGTAGCACAGGGAACTCTACTCAATGCTCTGTGGTGACCTAAATGGTATGGAAATCCAAAAAAGAGGGGATATATGTATACGTATAGCTGATTCACTTTGCTGTACAGCAGAAACTAACACAACATTGTAAAGCAACTATACTCCAATAAAAATTAATAAAAAATAAAAACAAACAAAAAATAATAAAATAATTATTCTCACTGTTCCCTATCATCATATAAACCAGGCTTAGATTCTGATGCTCACAAAAGGACTCTACCATCTTCAATACTTATGATCAAAACCACCTTCTCTATCCTATTTATCACTAAAGCACGTAGCATGAGTCCATTGGAAATGAGCTTCACTGCCATCCAGACAATCCATTACACAACTGTCAATACTGATCCCTTGAATGTAGAAGTTTATACTATGTACAATGACAGCAGAAGTTTAAATATGGGAATAGCTTTTAAGTAGATACCTATTGTTTGTTACTTCTTTCATCTCTTTTCCTTAATTTTTTTTAGAACTATCCTTCCCTCATTCCATGTGGTGCCATCCAGGCTTCTTATCACTGTATCTTTTTTCCCTGATCCCTCTCTAGGCATAGGCGTGACATAAGGCCACAGCAGAAAATCAGAATACTCATTCCACTTGGCCACCATGACTGGCTTTAGAAATGGGCTTGAAACTCAAGCTGAGTCCGTAGAATCTTCCTATGTGATGGCTGGGAGATCTATTTCCTCTTCTAGGATCACAAGTCATAATAAGCCTGTAGAACAAAATCTGTTGACAGCCATCTTTCCCAAGTGTATGGATAAAACTTTCTGAAGAATGAAGCTTCTACACAGAAAAGTAGAGCCAAAAGATGAACTAAATATCTTGATGACAGATTTTCTTTCCCCTGGATCAAGATATGCTGGAAGTTAGGCCAACCTCTGAGTCATTTCATATTAGTTATATATTGCTCTGTAACAAATTATGCCAAAACTTAGTAACTTAAAACAACAAACATTTACTATCTCACACATGTTCAGATAGGGATCTGGGAGTGACTAAGCTGGGTGTATCTGGCTCAAAATCGTTCATGAGTTTGTAGTCACGGTGTCAGCAGGGGCTACAATCACCTAAAGGCTGACCGGTGCTGGAAAATCCACCTCCAATATGGCTCACCCCCATGGCTGTTGGCTGGAGGCCTCAACTCCTCACAATGTGGACTTCTCTTCATGACATGGGAGCTGGCTTCCTTCAGCAAAATAATCTAAGAGAAAGCAACGGGGAAGCCACCATACCTTTCACGACATAGCCTTCAAAGTCACATACCTTTACTTTTATTTTATTCTATTAGTCAGAAACAAGTCACTAAGTTTGCCCACATTCAAGAGGAGGGTTTTTAGGCTTCAACTTTTCAAGGGAGAAGTATCAATGAGTCTAAAAACTAGCATACTTGCAGTTCCATAAATAAATAAATTCCACTTTTTGGCTTGGTTTGTATTGGACATATGTCACTTAAAACCCAAAGAGTCCTGACCAACATCTATATCTGCATCACTAAGAAAGTTTTAGATTTTATAATCTCTTGCTTTTACTCTAGTGAATTGGTGTCTCATGATCTCTTGCAATCAGAGCAGTGTTACCTTCGCCATCTTACATATGTATCATCAGTAGCAACAAAACTAGTCTACAGAAGGTGAGACCTTAACATATATCAGAGGTAACTAACTTTCTAGCAGGCCCAGAGCATGGCCTTCTTGATAGGATCCAATATTTAGTACCATGGAGCGACCTGTTACACTGCCTTTCAATTCCTCTCCAAATCTCAAACTCAGGCATCCTCTTCGTAGATCAAAATTTTGGAATCAGTTTTCATTTAGAAGAAGAAAAGGCCTAATTAACACTTGTTCACCTTGAAGTTTTCGATTTAAGGGCCCAGGAAGAGAATATTAATGTTGAAGATTCTAAATATTACATTTTTGAAAATTTATGCCAGTAGAGCGAAGTAAAGGATGCTTTGAACAGAAGAGACCGTAAACCATGGAAAAGAAATTGTCCCTTGAATTACATTTATAAACTAGTTGACTAGAAAAATTATTATAAATTTTAAAAATTAATTCTTTTTTTATTAAATATATCAGTGAGTGTTCTTGGTTATAAACAACAGAATCCAGTCTAGGTAGTTTAATCAGAAAAAAGTATATTAAAAGTTATTAGATAGCTCACAGAACCTCTTGAGACGGGGCAAGAATCTTGTTTGGATGTTACATAAGAATATAAAATCCAGAAATGAGCTAGCCATGGACAATGTCCAACACACCATGGGGCTGTTGTAGGAAAACCCCACTGGTTTGCCTACTATTCACTTTTTATGTCACTAGGGAACATGTAGAAACTGCAACCCAGCTGCCCAAGAACCCAAGGACTCCCTCTCTGTGCTTGACAGAAATTGAGTCTCTATGAATGGTTGCTGACTCAGGTTGTTTGCTTCTGCCTACAAGTCTAGTGTAGTGTGTCTGCTCATTGGGACCTAGGGCAAATTATTAACTTCATGGGAGTCTGGGGAGTACAAGTGTTTAGCTTTCTATGCTCTATAGTACAGTAGGCAATCTAAAAGGATACAGGAATATGTGTCAAAGTAATTCATAAACACAGGGGTGGAAAAAAACCCAGATTTAAAAGGCTTCTAATGAAAGACATCAGTCTCTTGTCCCATCTCTCCTACCTGACTCTCCTCAGTCTCATCCTCAGGATCAACTGTTTTCAATTCTTTTTGTCTGTTTCTTCTGCCATTGCATCCATTTTTCCCATTTCTTATTTTATTTTTACGTATTGTCTGTCAGCAAAGTGTTGTGGGAAAGAATCCTTAGCTCATTCGTTGTCCACTTTGCTCACTCTATCCTATCAATACAATTATATCACAAATTTTGCTTACATCAATAATCAGAGTTTGCATTGTTATGACAATTATTATTTACTGCTGAATTACTTTTCTTTGTTCAACTTTTTGATCCTAGAATTATTTGATCATTTTTCATTCACTAGGTATTCATATAAATATGTGTATATATTCTTATCCTTATTTTTATATTCTCCATTGTTTTTTATATGTCTATAATACTGATTTTTAGGTGTTCAAATATTTCAAAGAGGGACTTCCCTGGTGGTTCAGTGGTAAAGAATCTGCCTGCCAGTGCAGGGGACACGGGTTCGAGCCCTGGTACGGGAAGATCCCACATGCCACGGAGCAACTGAGCCCACGTGCCACAACTACTGAAGCCCGTGTGCCTAGAGCCCATGCTCTACATCAAGAGAAGCCACCACAATGAGAGGCCCGTGCACTGCAACGAAGAGTAGCCCCCGCTTGCTGCAACTAGAGAAAGCCCATGTGCAGCAATGAAGACCCAACACACCCAGAAAGGAAGAAAGAAAGAAAGGAAGAAAATAAAAATATTCCATAGAATATGTTAGTTACATTTTGTTCACTGAAGAACTCCCTTTCAGGGCTCTCTACTTAACCTGCTTAAGTGTGGACTGGTTATTCTTTATTTGAGAGTTCTCTGAGTCCTTGTACATTTTAAAATGTCTCTGGTTTTTCCTCCTTTGATTTATAGAGTTAATGAGCATAAAATTTTAAGGCCCTCAGAATTTTTAAGGCATTCCTCCATTGTGTTCTATGTTCTGCCATGCTTTTAAGAACCTCAAAGGAATTCTAATTTTTCTCTCTGGAAACTATTAGGGATTTCATCTCTTGTGTTCTAAAAATTCACAATGATGTGCTTTGATGTTGAGTTTCTTCTTAATTTTTTTTTAAATTTTATTTTTATTTATTTATTTTTGGCTTTGTTGCTGCATGCAGGCTTTCTCTAGTTGCGGCACACAGGCTTTCTCTAGTTGCGGCGAGCGTGGGCTACTCTTTGTTGTGGTGCATGGGCTTCTCATTGTGATGGCTTCTTTTGTTGTGGATCATGGGCTCTAGGCATGAGGGCTTCAGTAGTTGTGGCACGTGGGCTCAGTAGTTGCAGCACGAGCTCTAGAGTGCAGGCTTAGTTGTTGTGGCACACGGGCTTAGTTGCTCCACAGCATGTGGGATCTTCCCGGACCAGGGATCAAACCCATGTCCCCTGCGTTGGCAGGCAGATTCTTAACCACTGCACCGCCAGGGAAATCCCTCTTCTTAATTTTGATAGGCACTCCATAAATCCTTTTAATCTACAGAATCATGTCCTTCAGTTTGGGGACATTTTCATGTATTATTTCTTTGTAAATTTCTCCATGTTTTTTCTCTGGTCTCTCTTTCTAGAAATACTATTAGTCAGATATTAGACATCCTAGACCAATCCTCTTAGTTTATTATATTTTCACTTCTATTTCCATAGATTTTTTAGTGATTTCCTGAATGCACTATTACAACTCTTCTGTGGGAAGCAGATTTGTAAGTGGCCCCTACCATGTTTTAAGTCATTCCCCCAGGAAAACCATATTCAGATCTTTACATGGTACCCTCTCCTTCAGTGTGGCTGGGTCCTGGAACTTGATTCTAATCAATGGAATGTGACAAGGGGAATGGGATCCATGTGATCATCACGTGAATGTGATTGCATAGAAGTATAGCTCCCATCTTTCTAGGATCTTTCTCTTTCTCTTCGGTGGCTTTGAAGAGGCAAGCTGCCATGAATCCTACAGCTGCAAGGAAATGAATTTTGCAAACTACTTGAAGGAACTTAGAATTGGATCCTTCCCTGGTCAAGCTTCTGATAAAAACCTAGTTCTGACTGATACATTTATTGTTGTCTTGTGAGACCCTCAGCAGAGGACACAGCTAAACTGTGCCCAGACTCCTGACCCACAGAACCTGTGAGTTAATAAATGTGTGTTGCTTTATGCCATTGAGTTTTTGGTAATTTGTTTTGCAGCATAAAAAATACATATTTTCCTATGAGTTTTAATTTGGGCTATTATGTATCATTTCTAAAGGCTCTCTTTTGCTTGTTCTCCTTCTCTCTCTCCCTTTTAAAGAAATATCCTGTTTTTGTTTCATGGATGTGATATCTTTTTCCTTTGTCATTTTTTTCCTGTTCTCTCTATTGTCTCTGTTTAACTCTGACTTTTTTGTGTGTGTGTGTTTAATTTCTGACTTTTCTAAGATGTTGGGGATCCTTAGTGGTGTTTCATATTTAAGAGTGACACTCTGATAAGTTGATGAGAAGATCTGTGTGTGGGAAGCATCATTAAATTGGTATCCTTAACTATGAAGACATCTACTGGTGAGGCAACCTTTACATCGGGGGAACTCCCAGATGTCAGTATTTAATGATCTTTTCTCTGGGGCCATTCAGTTTTCCCAAAGAAGGCCCTACTATCATCTTTTTTGGACACAACTAGTCTTCTGTGAGGGTGGGAGAAAAAGGATGGGTGTGTTCTTTGTTTAGCATGACGACTTTCATTTATTTCTCTTCTTTTTAGCTCTATGGCTCATTGCAGTCTTTAGTTGTCCTGAATTCAGAGGTTTCCAGGTTATTTTCTTAAAAGAATAAGCCTTTTTTAATGGTCAAGTTAGGTTATGTGAGGTTACGGTTGCCTGGTATAACCTGGTGTTCCAGTTATCTCTTTTTGCATGAAAAACCACTCTAAAACTTAGTGGCTTACTTTTTAAACTTATTATCTCTTATAGTTCTATGAGTTGACTGAATTCAGCTGAGCAATTCTTAATTGGGGTAGAGTTTTCTCATGCTGGCCAGATAGCACTTGGGGCTGGAATCATCTGAAGGCTCAAGTGGGGTAAATGACTCCAAATGACTCACTTAGATGTTTGGCAGTGAATGCTGGCTACAGCTGGAAGCTTAGTTTCAAATGATCCCTTCATGAGTCTTAGGCATCTGAGAACATAGTGGCTGGGTTCCAAGAGCAAGTGTTCCAAGAAAAAGAAGGAGCAAGCTGACAGTTTCCTAAGGTTGGGCCTGAAAACCTATATAGTGTCACTCCCACCATATTCATTTGGTCAGACTAGACTTGCCCAGATTCAGGCAAGGGGATGACCCTACCTCCGGATGAATGAAGTGTCAAATAATTTGTGACCATCTTTAACCTACCACACCTGACTTTCCTGGCTGGGAAAGGACATGGGGGTTCAGCCCTTCTGCATATAGACTTAGACTCAATCTCCTTGTGTCCAGCTTTGCAACTCACTGTGACATCTCTCTTCTGCTGCATCTTGCTTCTGAGCCTTGATTCTCTCAGGATTTTTAAGTCAGTTTGAAGCTTCTTCCATTGTGCTGTCAATGTTCACTGTCCTGTCTGCCACCCATTTCCTAAAAATGTCACTGAAATCACTCAATTGCTATTGTTATTTTTTCTCATTCTTTGGTCTTGTATGTTCATAGTCTTTATAGTTTTTACTTTCATTTTAGTGGGGTTCCACAAGGAAGAAACGATAAAGTCATGTGGTACGTTTTTCTGAGTCCAACAAAATTTTATACCCCTTGTTACTTGAAAACAAGTTGATTTTGTAGAGTGCTTTAAAATTTTAGTTTTTTTAAAAATTTTAAATTTATTTATTTATTTATTTGGCTGCGTTGGGTCTTCATTGCTGCACGTAGGCTTTCTCTAGTTGCGGTGAGCAGGGGCTACTCTTCGTTGCAGTGCGTGGGCTTCTCATTGTGGTGGCTTCTCTTGTTGTGGAACATGGGCTCTAGGCACATGGGCTCCAGTAGTTGTGGCACATGGGCTCAGTAGTGGTGGCTGGCAGGCTCTAGAGTGCAGGCTCAGTAGTTGTGGCGCATGGGCTTAGTTGCTCCGCGGCATGTGGGATCTTCCCGGACCAGGGCTCGAACCCATGTCCCCTGCATTGGCAGGCGGATTCCTCACCACTGTGCCACCAGGGAAGTCCCTGCTTTAAAATTTTAAGATGCACTTTTGTATACGTAATTTTGTCTGATCCTCATTAATTTTGAAAGAAAGGCAGGAAAGATATTTAAATGATCTCTATTTTAGAGGTGAACAAGCTGAAATTGGAGACACAAAATGATTTGTACAATGTTGCACATGTGATTTGCTTTCATTTAAATCCTCTAGAGAAATATTCTGGAATTAAGTCTAAAGGACAAGGACAAGTCAAAGAAAATAAAATTTGTCTTTCTTTTTATTTGAGGGGGAGGATGCTGTGCATGGAATTCAGAAGAACTACAATTTGTATAGCATTGGAGAGGCCACATCACAATCTGGAATTTTTATATAAATGGGTAGTGGTGGTGGGGGTGGGTCAGGAACCTATTTAGTAACAAACTAGGAAGATTTTGACGACCTAACTCAGCTTCCTACTCAGGCTACGCTGGTGATTCTGTTCACTTGATCCACATGCTGGGATGTGAGAATTTTTTCCCACATCCCTTTGCAGGAGCCCATTTTGGCTGTTCTTAGGGTAGTGACTGCGTTTCAAAGAGGAAGACCCTATAATATCTCCCAGGCATACTACAAAGGAAATATAAGTCAGCAGACAGTTGGATCTGGATCTGGGCCAGGATAACTCGACTCTTCTTGTAGAAGGTGCCATGGGATGTCTAGTGATGGCAGGTGATGGAAGAAGTGGGTCCCCTCAGCTTTATGTCTTGTCTGAAAGATGATAACCATGCTAATAAATTTAGTGCCACATTCTTTACAGTGTGCTCATCCGACCCCTAGAATAAGGCCATAAACCATAATGGGGTCCATGATGCTTTCAATTATTAGACATTCATTTCTGCTCTTCAATTTTTTTCTCTGCTGCCCAAATTTGGCTTTATTGATGTGCTTTCTGGAGGCATGGGAGAGGGCAGGGGTGGAAAAAAGAGTCTACTTTTTAGAAATCTGAGAAAAAATTATATGTCTATCAATATAAAACCTAGGCTCCCTAATGGGGGAAGACATAACAATTTGTCATTGTATCCACAATAAATACATAGATATAGCATAATGAACAGGGCCTATTTGTGGGCATTCCTGAGTCTTTTCAGAGCCATAGGCTATTTTATGTTATCTACACTCTAATTAAGAGAAGCATTACATTTTTCTTTTGGTAGATAGAAGTTAGGATTTGTGTAACCCTATGTCTAAGGCTTTTCTGAGAGCAGGAAGGCACCCAGAAAAGAGTTTATGGGATGTGGCACTGAGCCCCAGAGAGAGGCTGAGTTTGTTAGGAAAAAAGGAAAAAGAACAGAAGTCGGTGTTAAAAAGAGGACACTTTATCTGGGTCTCTTGCCCTGACACTCAACCCTGAAAAATTCCCTTTCCAGTTGTTTGAAGCATGGCTGGAAAGGTTAGTTTCTTCCTTGCTGGTCTCTCCCTCTACATTTTATTAAACATTTCAACTCTTCACTGACTTTCTAGACACACTATCAAAACTTGAAGACCAGACCCATAACAAGATCTCACCTCTGATGCTCACTCATGATTCAAAGGAAACTGGGCACTACTCTCAAAACAGGATTAAAGAATCTTTAATGTTAATGAAACACTAAATGCAAAAATTGTGATTCCAACTCCCTTTGGAAATTGAAGACCCTTAGACATCCTACTCTGAGAGCTTGTCATGCAATAAAAGTAAAATTTCCCCATCCATTCTTATGTCTCACCCAAGATTCTGTTTGTGAATGACAGTCTTTCATGAGCAAAAAAACTCCAAAAAGTAAAAAACAAAACACAAACAAAAAAACAGGCATACTTAGTGAAAAATGAAGAAAAATTATGGAAGAGAATCATGTCTCTTGGAGAAGTTTGTCAGGCTAAGATTATGCCAAATTTCTTGGTGATTCTCTTTTTTTAACTTTTGGTTGGCTGCAAACATTTCACCTGAGCGATTGGCGTAGGGGAGAATAGATGAGAAGAGAAGGCTTAGGTAATAAGTGAAGACAAAATTTTGGTTTGGTTTGTAGGTTTCCAGAAGGCCCTTAATGGAGAAGACTAAAATTAGAATGAAATTGGGTGGAAGGGAAATATACAAAGGACTGAGTAATATCAAGCAATCTGTGGGGATCCTTCAGTAGAAACCTTGTGCATTATATTGGAAAGTGACTGAACCATGTTAGTAGTGAAGAATGCTGCTGGGAGCTTTGTGTGATGTCCCCAGTACAGAATTCCTATTGCCATTTCTGCAGTTGTCCCTAGACTCTAGGGGGGTAAGGAACAGGTGAGGAGAGAGAGGGTGGTGTTGAGGCACGGGGCAACTGGAAAATGTTCTTAATTGTGGTGCTTACTTCTTTGCTTGCTCCCCTCTGAAACAATCTGGGGGAAAAATACCCTGCATTTGTCTTATTTACTCATGACCAGAAATGAAATTAGAGCCATGTACTGACTGAAGTGTGAAGAGTTCCTAGTTTTGAGTATTAATGATGGCCTTTAAATTGCTGTAATTCCCTCATCAGTGCTACAAGGGAGATCTTATTCATGTAATTTAGAACCGAATCATGTATAGAATTTGGACAGACACTAAGTAAATTGCTAGACTAAGAGCACAGTTGACATTTCTTTCAAAACTGTTATTATGAAAAATTTACGGTATGACAAATCTATGCTTTTATAACCAAAATGGAGGAAAATAAGCACATAAACTTTCAACTAAACATTCTGTGACTCAGTTCTAAACTGTGATAGGGCAAAACAGATTCGAATAATCTAACATGGATGTACATCCTCAATTTTGAAGTTAGCTTTGCAAATCCGAAAGTTCTAGCTTTGGGGGAGGGGGCTGGGCCACGTGATGACAATATGGCCATGGCTTCGAGCTCTTGAAGGCCTCACACATGACCAGAAAGGCATAGGGTGGAACTTATCAGTACATTTTTAGATGATCCTGTGGAACTTGTTTCATTTCAAAAGTATCAGGAGGTTTGTCTGATTCACCCAACATGTTTCCCTGGGAGCTAAAAAAGCCCTGTTCTCTAGACCCTGAAATGGAGAGAGTAGATGAATCTAGTGATTGGTAGGTAACATGATCTGCCTTTTGTAGCAAGCCAGAAGCCAGATGTCCCCTCCCCTTTGATCTGAATAACACTTTAGGCTGCAGACAATAAGATTGGTTTTAAATTTATTGTCTCTTTGATTTCTGCATTCTAACGCTTTTTAAATTCTTTACACAAGACAGGGCTATATATAGGCAACTGGGGTGGTTCAATGGAGGCCAAAAAAATGCCAGTAGCTTTTGAGAAGTGCTGGGCAGAGCCTCGTGCATATTTTTCTGCAAGGAAACAAAGATGATTTACTTGAGGGTAGGAACTTTTTTCTTTTCCAGTCGTTTTACTCCAAAAGGAAGTTTCCTACCCCTGGTCCCAGCCAGATTTGTGCAAAAGTTCCTTGCAGAGCTCTCCTCTTAGTAAAGCACTAAAGCAGAAGAATCCAATTTAAGCGAAGGAACCTAAATCAGAATGTCTTCCTTCTCTAAGCCCTCTGTGACCTTCACCCCGGTTAATGATTTATTCCTGCCCTTGGCGATGCAGCCTGTTGTGAGGGAGTCAGCTGAGGCCATGAGCTCGATTTCATTAGTCCTGTTGAGGGTGGAGATGCAAATGTCTGAATCCAACCTCATCCCCTGAGAAGAGTTAAATGGCATTTGGGAATCTCCTTCAATTAAGCGTTAAGTGAGCAATGCTGAGCAGGCACTCAATCAAATGGGTAAAACCATTGGTCCAGTTCCTACCCTGAAGTGGATCAAACCAGACAACTGCCCCAAGAAGTCAGCCTGTTCTAGGAAGAGAACCAGGGGATGGCACGAAAAGGGGTTCACGTCTCCACATGTTTGCGTTGCAGCTTTGTGACCTTGAGTAAGTCATGGCTTCTCTTCGTCTCGGTTTTCTGAGCTAAAGGGCTGAAGGCATTCCTGAAAGCTTGATTACTAGTCTGAGGCAAAGGTGAAACGGAGGCTGAGATCTCGCGATACGTTCTCCAGCGCTCTGTCTTCTTCCTGGTAAGACTAGCGCAGCCTCGCTGCTTGTTGGTCGTGAGGAGCAGAGAGTGTTTTGTCTGTAAGAAGGCTTTGCAAATGGATACAGTCATTACGGCAAAATTCTGATCCTTCTCCCCAAGAATTCCCTGTGAACTTCTCCGGGAAGAAGGGACCAGCCATGGAAGCGCTCAGTGCCGTGAGGAATAAGAAAACATCGAACGCTGGTTTTCCCTGCGTTCTGAGATGCAGTTCACCTTTGCAGCGTGGGAGCAGAGTCCCAGAGGCTCTCCTTTGTGTCAACAGATCCATCAGATTTTCCAGGCCGTTTTCAATCAATTCCTTGGATATCAGGTATTAAGGTGGAAAGCACTTTTTCTCCTTTATGGTTATGAAATATGAACGATGGCCACAGCTGAAGCTTTTAAGTCTGATGGGGATGGCTCCCTAGAGAGACTCTTACAAACCTAAAGGATAGTCAGGAGGGGCTGTGAGGTTGGAAAAGCACTTAAAAAAAAAAATCTGTGAAGTCAGCAACTGCAGGATTATATCCTAATAGGTATACCTGAAGATAGATTCAGGATCAGTCATGGAAGTGTTGATGTTGCTGGATTTGCTCATGTTCTTTTTCCCCTGCTCATGTTTTGAAGAGAGGTCTCTTAACGTGACTGCTTCAAGGTGTCCTTTCAGACCTGGGGTCCACCTGCCTCTTCTTACACTTTCATCCTTTTTCAGGAAACTTAGAATTCTTTCTATCTGAATGAAGGCTTCCAGTGTGTTAAATGAATGCCAAGCATGTTCTAATTACATGATCTAATTACTTTAGATGGCCCGAGAAAGAACCGTATAGGGACCATGGCATTTTAAACCAAAGGCCCAGAACCTAAATTTGTACTCGATATCTGAGAGTGAGCCCCAGTTCTTCCCTCTGACTTCCAGTCTGGCAGATAGAATTGGGTGCTCTCCACGATGAGGTCTGGTCTGCAGGTGACATGGTGCTGTGGGCAGGGAATCAGGGTGCTACTTGAATTCTGCATGAGGGAGAGATCACTGCTGGGAATTGAGGTTTATAGTTCAGTGTGGCCTGTCCAGTCCTGGAATTCAAATGCACACGAGATTGCAAAGGAGCCTGGAAATTCCATTGTCATGCCTTGTCCTAGCCCCAATCAAAACACGAGGAAGGTAGCCAGGTGGCACCATTAAACTGAGATCACCTGATGTCCATAGATAGCATGGCGATATTTAAACATGAAATTTAAAGTGTAAAGAATATTCCAGTTCTACTGTCTTACAGTGTATAGCAACTTGTTCTTTTCTAAAGTGCTACCGTCTGATATCATTTGATTCCCATAACTTTGTGAGGTAGGGAGGTGAATGCACATTCGGCAGATTGAGAGATCAAGATTCTAAAAGGTCCGGTGACTTGCCTAAAGTCATAGAGCAGAGTTGTGACAGGAACCCAGCCTCACAATGCCTAATCTAGCGCTTTTGAACATTTTCATTAGTTTATTTTTGCCACAGAGTTGGATCTGTGTTAGTCTCCGAGGCTTCCTGGATTGGAATGAAATTGTGGCTTCTGTGTTTTGTTTTGTTTTGGTTCTTTTTAAGATTTCCTTTCTTTATCATATACATACAGAGAAACAGGCAAAACAAAGTTAAGTTTATTGAATCATTAGAAAAGAAAGACCTCTGTAACACTGCCAGCCTCCTGGAGTCCCTCTGCGAGTGCTACCTGGGGCAGCTGCATAGGCATGAGATAGCATTCTGGGCTTAGCAGGGCTCCACGCTTGGCTGAATGCTCTGCTGTCACTGTTGTGAAATTCTTAGTAATTTATGAACAAGTGACCCTATGTTTTCATTTTGCACTGGACCTGTCAATTATGTATCTGGTCATGCGCCTACCCAATCATGACCCGTCCCCCAAAGTAACCATTATCCTTACTTTGATGGGATGACTCTTCTCTACAGTTTATTACCACAGTATGCATATGTAAACATTATGGTTTAGTTTACGTGTTTTTGAAATTTATATAAACAGAACAGTATGGTATATTATTTTGTGTGTATGGCTTCTTTCAGTCAACCTTGTTTGTGAGTCTTATCCATGTTGTTTGTAGCTGTTGTTCATTCAGTCTCATTGCCATATAATATTCTGACATATGAATATATATCACAGTTTTTAATTTATTCCACTTTTGATGGAAATTTGAGTTTCCCCCCCCAATTCTGGCGATTATGAATAAGGCTGCTATAAACATAGCTGTGTATGTATCTTCGTACAAAAGTACATTCACTTCTGTTGGGCATTTACCTAAGATGAAATGTCTAGGTCAGAAAGTATGTTTGTTCAGCTGTAGCAGATAATGCCAAACTTTTTCTAAAGTAGCTGTCTCAATTTACATTCTCTCCAACAGTATAAGAGAGCTTCCTTGCTCTGCATTCTCATCAACAATGGGTATTGTGGGCTTCCCTGGTGGCGCAGTGGTTGAGATTCCGCCTGCCGATGCAGGGGACGTGGGTTTGTGCCCCGGTCCGGGAAGATCCCACATGCCGCCGAGTGGCTGGGCCCGTGAGCCATGGCCGCTGAGCCTGCGCGTCTGGAGCCTGTGCTCTGCAATGGGAGAGGCCACAACAGTGAGAGGCCCGCGTACCGCCAAAAAAACAACAAAAAACCAATGGGTATTGTCTGTCTTTTTAATTTCAACCATTCTGGTGGCTACATTAAATCACAGTGATAGCTCATTGTGATTTTAATTTGGACTTCCCTGATCAGTAATGAGGTTGAGTATCTTCTTTTTGAAAGTGTATTGGCCATTTGGATATCCTCTTTTGTCTAGTTTCTTACTGATTCTTGTATTATATTATTTGGGGTCTTTTCATATGAATTTATCATAGGAGGTCATTATGTATTCTGGATGGGAGTCCTTTATCAGAAATATGTACTGCAGCTGTCTTCTCCCAGTCTATGCCTAAAAGTAGGTATTGAAACTGTGGGTCAAGTCCGTTTTACCTGCCTTCACTAATCAAGGTAGTTTTAAGACTTGCATGTGCTCCAGGCAGCACGTAGCCTAAATAAGATGTTTGCCCGAGTTAGTTTCTAGGAACGTGGAGTCTCAGCTGCATCTAGTTTGAGCTGAGCTGGTTAAGACTGGATGGGACCACCTGCCCTCCAACTGGGCATGTGCCAGTGTCCGCTTGGTGACCTTTTGTATGTGCAGAGGCCTGTAGCTTAGTTATACCTGGGCAGAATGACAATTACCTTTTTTCCAATCACCTTTCCCCATGCTCCCCATTGCCCAGATCGTCCTGCTTCTTGATTGGTTATCCCATAAATACCCCAGATTTGAAATTGGTTTTCCCATTTCCATGCTTGGCTGCCTTGTGAATAAACCCTCTCCTTGTTGTAAACCTCCGTGTCTCAGTGTTTTGTCTTGCTGTGCATGGAGAAAGACAGACCTGGGTTGGTAAGAAGTTTGGCAGGCTAGTCAGGAGGTAAGTCCAGATACACATTTTGCCCGTGGTTTGTCAGCCCCTTACTGGTATTGGGAGCCGGTGGATGAGTCCAAGCAGCTACCTGGTCTCTTTGTTCCAGGGACTATCCTTTGGACTTCCCCAGTGAGGTGCCGTCGACCTTGGGTGCTTAGTTTTGTTTTACAGCAAGAGAGATGGATTTGGGGTTTCTGGGTTTGGAAGCATCTTTGGATGAGTAACTTTGTTAAAGAGCACCTGTGCCTAGATTGTTTTTGCAAATCCTGATCACACTGTGGGTTGGAGGCCCACCTGGTGGGATTTTGGCAGACAACAGAAAAGGTATGTTGAGGTACTCTTTACGCGGGGTAAAGGCCTGCAGCTGTGGTTTTTGGTTTTGGTTTGGGCTTATTTGCCCATGACCGTCTATGTCTGATTATCTTGTGTTAAGAATTGGCTATTGGGGATATAGATTCTTGGCTCCTGGAGCAAGGACCCTTAGAAAGATTTTGTTGCTGCGACCACGTGGAAGCAAGGCCCCTTCAAAATGGGAAAGTTTAATTTAATTCCCCCTTGCAACCCTCTAGGCTGCATTCTCCAAAACTGGGTGACTTTCAGTTACGCCACGTTTTCCTTTTGCATGGTTTTATATATATATACACACACACACACACACACACACATATATATATATGTGTGTGTATATATAATTTTTTTTGTATCACTGCATGGCCACAATATCATTTAGACTCTGGAGGAAAATACCCTGAAAGTGGATCCTTATATTACAGTACAATTTTGCAACTAGACTTATTTTGTAAATGAGAAGAAAAATGGGATGAAATATCTTACAAACAGTCTTTTTTTTTTTTTTTTTTTTTGCGGTACACAGGCCTTTCATTGTTGTGGCCTCTCCCGCTGCGGAGCACAGGCTGCGGACGCGCAGGCTCAGCGGCCATGGCTCACGGGCCCAGACGCTCCGCGGCATGTGGGATCTTCCCGGACCGGGGCACGAACCCGCGTCCCCTACATCAGCAGGCGGACTCTCAACCACTGCGCCACCAGGGAAGCCCCGGACAGTCTTTTATGTTATTAGAATAAATCTGTTTTGCTTGATTCTAATGAAATGGAGGCTGACTTGCTGTTAATTCAGTCCAACACTTCGACTGTTCCCCCTCCACCCATATATGATAGTGCTGCTTCTCCTTCACTGCCCCGTTCCTTAGCCACAGCCTCAGGCTTGTCGCCTTGCCCCCAGTCTCTGAGGACTGAGCAATAGGAATGGTCTACCCCCTCAAAGCTGCCAGGGCACTCAAGTTGGCCAGGGAGTTAACTAAACTCAGGTGGGGCAATATCCACGAAGGCAAGTCACACACACTGGGGGTGTGAATGCTGAGACTGGGCAGCCCATGAGATCGATCTGGGTCCACATCCCTTTTTCAACTTGGGATTTATTTAATTAGAAGAACAATATGCTGACTTGCAGAGATGACCCACAGAGAATGGAAAAGCTTTTTTGATCGATTTTTGCAACCCACAACCCAAACTGGGCAGATGTTCAGTATTCATTAAATACCCTCCTCACTTCAGAAGAATGTAGAGTGGGGCTGAATAAAGCTCGGGAGGAGGCATACTGGTTTCCTGCAGAAGCCTCTGGCAACCCCAGTATGGGCTGCTGCAAGCGTAGCTGTACCAACAGTTGGGATGTAATGCTGGGGACAGGCCAAAACTGGAACGCAATCGAGATTGCATTCTCGCGAGATGGTGAAGAAGGGTGCAGAAACCAGGAAGGCTTAATAAAATACGGGGGGCAAAACAGAAACCAAATGAGGATACTTCAGAATTTCTAGAAAGAGTCTTTAAAACCTATAGGCTATATACAGATACAGACCCCGAGGCCCCAGAGCATTTAAAGATGGTTAATGACTTTTATTGGTCAGAACACCCCTGATACACAGAAGAAACTGAAAAGGGTGGAAGGGGCTTTAGGAAGCCCCTGTCTCAGCTTGTTAAAATTGCCTTCAAAGTTTTTTTTTTTGTTGTTTTTACATCTTTATTGGAGTATAATTGCTTTACAATGGTGTGTTAATTTCTGCTTTATAACAAAGTGAATCAGTTACACATATACATATGTTCCCATATCTCTTCCCTCTTGCGTCTACCTCCCTCCCACCCTCCCTATCCCACCCCTCTAGGTGGTCACAAAGCACCAAGCTGATCTCCCTGTGCTATGCGGCTGCTTCCCACTAGCTATTTTATATTTGGTATTGTATATATGTCCATGCCACTCTCTCACTTTGTCACAGCTTACCCTTCCCCCTCCCCATATCCTCAAGTCCATTCTCTAGTAGGTCTGTGTCTATATTCCTGTCTTACCCCTAGGTTCTTCATGATATTTTTTTTTCTTAAACTCCATGTATATGTGTTAGCGTATGGTATTTGTCTTTCTCTTTCTGACTTCACTGTGTATGACAGACTCTAGGTCCATCCACCTCATTACAAATAGCCCAATTTCGTTTCTTTTTATGGCTGAGTAATATTCCATTGTATATATGTGCCACATCTTCTTTATCCATTCATCCAATGATGGACACTTAGGTTGTTTCCATCTCCTGGCTATTGTAAATAGAGCTGCAATGAACATTTTGGTACATGAATCTTTTTGAATTATGGTTTTCTCAGGGTATATGCCCAGTTGTGGGATTGCTGGGTCATATGGTAGTTCTATTTGCAGTTTTTTAAGGAACCTCCATACTGTTCTCCATAGTGGCTGTACCAATTCACATTCCTACCAGTAGTGCAAGAGTGTTCCCTTTTCTCCACACCCTCTCCAGCATTTATTGTTTCTAGATTTTTTGATGATGGCCATTCTGACTGGTGTGAGATGATATCTCATTGTAGTTTTTTTTTTTTTTTTTTTGCGGTACATGGGCCTCTCACTGTTGTGGCCTCTCCCGTTGCGGAGCACAAGCTCCGGACACGCAGGCTCAGTGGCCATGGCTCATGGGCCTAACCGCTCCGCGGCATGTGGGATCTTCCTGGACCGGGGCATGAACCCGTGTCCCCTGCATCGGCAGGTGGACTCTCAACCACTGCGCCACCAGGGAAGCCCTCTCATTGTAGTTTTGACTTGCATTTCTCTAATGATTAATGATGTTGAGCATTCTTTCATGTGTTTGTTGGCAGTCTGTATATCTTCTTTGGAGAAATGTCTATTTAGGTCTTCTGCCCATTTTTGATTGCGTTGTTTGTTTTTTTGTTATTGAGTTGCATGAGCTGCTTGTACATTTTGGAGATTAATCCTTTGTCAGCTGCTTCATTTGCAAATCTTTTCTCCCATTCGGAGGGTTGTCTTTTGGTCTTGATTATGGTTTCCTTTGCTGTGCAAAAGCTTTGCAGTTTCATTAGGTCCCATTTGTTTATTTTTATTTATTTTTATTGTTTTTGTGGTACGTGGGCCTCTCACCGCCGTGACCTCTCCCGTTGCGGACCACAGACTCCGGATGCGCAGGCCCAGCAGCCATGGCTCACGGGCCCAGCCTCTCCGCGGCATGTGAGATCTTCCCGGACTGGGGCACAAATCTGTGTCCCCTGCATCAGCAGGTAGACTCCCAACCACTGCGCCACCAGGGAAGCCCTATTTTTGTTTTTATTTCCATTTCACTAGGAGGTGGGTCAAAAAGGATCTTGCTGTGATTTATGTCATAGAGTGTTCTGCCTATGTTTTCCTCTAAGAGTTTGATAGTTTCTGGCCTTACATTTAGGTCTTTAATCCATTTTGAGCTCATTTTTCTGTATGGTGTTAGGGAGTGATCTAATCTCATACTTTTACATGTACCTGTCCAGTTTTCCCAGCACCACTTATTGAAGAGGCTGTCCTTTCTCCACTGTACATTCCTGCCTCCTTTATCAAAGGTAAGGTGACCATATGTGTGTGGGTTTATCTCTGGGCTTTCTATCCTGTTCCATTGATCTATATTTCTGTTTTTATGCCAGTACCATACTGTCTTGATTACTGTAGCTTCGTAGTATAGTCCAAAGTCAGGGAGGCTGATTGCTCCAGCTCCGTTTTTCGTTCTCAAGATTGCTTTGGCTATTCGGGGTCTTTTGTGTTTCTGTACAAATTGTGAAATTTTCTGTTCTAGTTCTGTGAAAAATGCCAGTGGTGGTTTGATAGGGATTGCATTGAATCTGTAGATTGCTTTGGGTAGTAGAGTCATTTTCACAATGTTGATTCTTCCAATCCAAGAACATGGTATATCTCTCCATCTATTTGTATCATCCTTAATTTCTGTCATCAGTGTCTTATAATTTTCTGTATACAGGTCTTTCGTCTCCTTAGGTAGGTTAATTCCCAGATATTTTATTATTTTTGTTGCAGTGGTAAATGGGAGTGTTTTCTTGATTTCAGTTTCAGATTTTTCATCATTAGTGTATAGGAATGCCAGAGATTTCTGTGCATTAATTTTGTATCCTGCAACTTTACCAAATTCATTGATTAGCTCTAGTAGTTTCCTGGTAGCATCTTTAGGATTCTCTATGTATAGTATCATGTCATCTGCAAACAGTGACAGCTTTACTTCTTCTTTTCCGATTTGGATTCCTTTTGTTTCCTTTTCTTCTCTGATTGCTGTGGCTAAAACATCCAAAACTATGTTGAATAAGAGTGGTGAGAGTGGGCAACCTTGTCTTATTCCTGATCTTAGTGGAAATGCTTTCACTTTTTCACCATTGGGGACCATGTTGGCTGTGGGATTGTCATATATGGCCTTTATTATGTTGAGGAAAGTGCCCTCTATGCCTACTTTTTGCAGGGTTTTTATCATAAATAGGTGTTGAATTTTGTCAAAAGCTTTTTCTGCATCTATTGAGATGATCATATGGTTTTTCTCCTTCAGTTTGTTAATATGGTGTATCACGTTGATTAATTTGCATATATTGAAGAATCCTTGCATTCCTGGAATAAACCCCACTCGATCATGGTGTATGATCCTTTTAATGTGCTGTTGGATTATGTTTGCTGGTATTTTGTTGAGGATTTTTGCATCTATGTTCATCAGTGATATTGGCTTGTAGTTTTCTTTCCTTGTGATATCCTTGTCTGGTTTTGGTATCAGGGTGATGGTGGCCTCGTAGAATGAGTTTGGGAGTGTTCCTCCCTATGCTATATTTTGGAGGAGTTTGAGAAGGATAGGTGTTAGCTCTTCTCTAGATGTTTAATAGCATTCGTCTGTGAAGCCATTTGGTCCTGGGCTTTTGTTTGTTGGAAGATTTTTAATCACAGTTTCAATTTCAGTGCTTGTGATTGGTCTGTTCATATTTTCTATTTCTTCCTGATTCACTCTTGGCAGGTTGTGCATTTCTAAGAATTTGTCCATTTCTTCAGGGTTGTCCATTTTATTGGCATAGAGTTGCTTGTAGTAATCTCTCATGATCTTTTTTATTTCTGCAGTGTCAGTTGTTACTTCTCCTTTTTCATTTCTGTTTCTATTGATTTGATTCTTGACCCTTTTTTTCTTGATGAGTCTGGCTGATGGTTTATCAATTTTCTTTATCTTCTCAAAGAACCAGCTTTTAGTTTTATTGATCTTTGCTATCATTTCCTTCATTTCTTTTTCATTTATTTCCGATCTGATCTTTATGATTTCTTTCCTTCTGCTAACTTTGGGGTATTTTTCTTCTTCTTTCTCTAATTGCGTTAGGTGCAAGGTTAGGTTGTTTATTCGAGATGTTTCCTGTTTCTTAAGGTAGGATTGTATTGCTATAAACTTCCCTCTTAGAACTGCTTTTGCTGCATCCCATAGGTTTTGGGTCGTCATGTCTCCATTGTCATTTGTTTCTAGGTATTTTTTCATTTCCTCTTTGGTTTCTTCAGTGATCACTTGGTTATTAAGTAGTGTATTGTTTCGCCTCCATGTGTTTGTATTTTTTACAGATCTTTTCCTGTAATTGATATCTAGTCTCATAGCATTGTGGTCAGAAAAGATACCTGATACAATTTCAGTTTTCTTAAATTTACGAAGACTTGATTTGTGACCCAAGGTATGATCTATCCTGGAGAATGTTCCATGAGCACTTGAGAAAAATGTGTATTCCCTTGTTTTTGGATGTAATGTCCTATAAATATCAATAAACTCCATCTTGTTTAATGTATCATTTAAAGCTTGTGTCTCCTTATTTATTTTCATTTTGTTATTTTCATTTCTGTTCATTGGTGAAAGTGGGGTGTTAAAGTCCCTTACTATGAATGTCTTACTGTCGATTTCCCCTTTTATGGCTGTTAGTATTTGCCTTATGTATTGAGGTGCTCCTATGTTGGGTGCATAAATATTTACAATTGTTATATCTTCTTGGATTGATCCCTTGATCATTATGTAGTGTCCTTCTTTGTCTCTTGTAATACTCTTTATTTTAAAATCTATTTTGTCTGATACGAGAATTGCTCCTCCAGCTTTCTTTTGGTTTCCATTTGCATAGAATATCTTTTTCCATCCCCTCACTTTCAGTCTGTATGTGTCTCTAGGTCTGAAGTGCGTCTCTTGTAGACAACATATATATGGGTCTTGTTTTTGTATCCTTTCAGCCAGTCTTTTTGTGGTAGCATTTAATCCATTTACATTTAAGGTAATTATCAATATGTATGTTCCTATTCCCATTTTTTTTTTTTGGCGTTACGCTGGCCTCTCATTTTTGTGGCCTCTCCCGTTGTGGAGCACAGGCTCTGGAGGCGCAGGCTCAGTGGCCATGGCTCACGGGCCCAGCCGCTCCATGGCATGTAGGATCTTCCTGGACCGGGACACGAACCCGTGTCCCCTGCATCGGCAGAGGGACTCTCAACCACTGCGCCACCAGGGAAGCCCCTTATTCCCATTTTTTTAATTGTTTGGGGTTTGTTATTATAGGTCTTTTCCTTCTCTTGTATTTCTTGCCTAGAGAAGATCCTTTAGAATTTGTTGTAAAGCTGGTTTGGTGGTGCTGAACTCTCTCAGCTTTTGCTTGTCTGTAAAGGTTTTAATTTCTCCATCAAATCTGAATGAGATCCTTGCTGGGTAGAGTAATCCTCGTTGTATGCTTTTCTCCTTCATCACTTTAAATATGTCCTGCCAGTCCCTTCTGGCTTGCAGAGTTTCTGCTGAAAGATCAGCTGTTCACCTTATGTGGATTCCCTTGTGTGTTATTTGTTGTTTTTCCCTTGCTGCTTTTAATATGTTTTCTTTGTATTTAATTTTTGACAGTTTGATTAATATGTGTCTTGGCGTGTTTCTCCTTGGATTTATCCTGTATGGGACTCTCTGTGCTTCCTGGACTTGATTAACTATTTCTTTTCCCATATTAGGGAAGTTTTCAACTATAATCTCTTCAAATATTTTCTCAGTCCCTTTCTTTTTCTCTTCTTCTTCTGGAACCCCTATAATTCGAATGTTGGTGCATTTAATGTTGTCCCCGAGGTCTCTGAGACTGTCCTCAATCCTTTTCATTCTTTTTTCTGTATTCTGCTCTGCAGTAGTTATTTCCACTATTTTATCTTCCAGGTCACTTATCCGTTCTTCTGCCTCAGTTATTCTGATACTGATCCCTTCTAGAGTATTTTTAATTTCATTTATTGTGTTGTTCATCGTTGGTTGTTTCATCATTAGTTCTTCTAGGTCCTTGTTAAATGTTTCTTGCATTTTGTCTATTCTATTTCCAAGATTTTGGATCATCTTTACTATCTTATTCTGAATTCTTTTTCAGGTAGACTGCCTGTTTCCTCTTCATTTGTTAGGTCTGGTGGGTTTTTATCTTGCTCCTTCATCTGCTGTGTGTTTTTCTGTCACCTCATTGTGCTTATCTTACTGTGTTTGGGGTCTCCTTTTTGCAGGCTGCAGGTTCATAGTTCCCGTTGTTTTTGGAGTCTGTCCCCAGTGGCTAACGTTGGTTCAGTGGGTTGTGTAGGCTTCCTGGTGGAGGGGACTAGTGCCTCTGTTCTGGTGGATGAGGCTGGATCTTGTTATTCTGGTGGGCAGGTCCACGTCTGTTGGTGTGTTTCGGGGTGTCTGCGGACTTATTATGATTTTAGGCAGCCTCTCTGCTAATGGGTGAGGTTGTGTTCCTGTCTTGCTAGTTGTTTGGCATGGGGTGTCCAGCACTGTAGCTTTCTGGTCGTTGAGTGAAGCTGGGTGTTGGTGTTGAGATGGAGATCTCTGGGAGATTTTCGCCGTTTGATATTACGTGGAGCTGGGAGGTATCTTGTGGACCAGTGTCCTGAAGTTGGCTCTCCCACCTCAGAGGCACAGCACTGACTCCTGGCTGCAGTACCAAGAGCCTTTCATCCACATGGCTCAGAATAAAAGGGAGAAAAAGTAGAAAGAAAGAAAAAGGATAAAAGAAGGTAAAGTAAGGTAAAATAAAATAAAGTTATTAAAAGAAATAATTATTAAGAAAAAAAGTTTTTATAAATTAAAAAAAAACAAAAACGGACAGATAGAACCCTAGGACAAATGGTGAAAGCAAAGCTATACAGACAAAATCTCACACAGAAGCATACACATACACACTCACAAAAAGAGGAAAAGGGGAAAAAATCATAAATCTTGCTCTCAAAGTCCACCTCCTCAATTTTGGATGATTCGTTGTCTGTTCAGGTATTCCACAGATGCAGGGCACATCAAGTTGATTGTGGAGATTTAATCCGCTGCTCCTGAGGCTGCTGGGAGAGATTTCCATTTCTCTTCTTTGTTCGCACAGCTCCCGGGGTTCAGCTTTGGATTTGGCCCTGCCTCTGCGTGTAGGTCACCAGAGGGCGTCTGTTCTTCGCTCAGACAGGATGGGGTTAAGGGAGCCGCTGATTCGGGGGCTCTGGCTCACTCAGGCCGGGGGGAGGGAGGGGTACGGAGTGCCAGGCGAGCCTGCGGAAGCAGAGGCCCCCGTGACGTTGCACCAGCCTGAGGTGCGCAGTGCGTTCTTCCGGGGGAGTTGTCCCTGGATCCCAGGACCCTGGCAGTGGCGGGCTGCACAGGCTCCCCGGAAGGGGGGTGTGGATAGTGACCTGTAGTCGCACACAGGCTTCTTGGTGGCGGCAGCAGCAGCCTTAGCGTCTCATGCCAGTCTCTGGGGTCCGCGCTGTTAGCCGCGGCTTGCGCCCGTCTCTGGAGCTCCTTTAAGCAGCGCTCTTAATCCCCTCTCCTCGCGCACCAGGAAACAAAGAGGGAAGTAAAAGTCTCTTGCCTCTGCGGCAGGTCCAGATTTTTTCCCGGACTCCCTCCCGGCTAGCCATCGTGCACTAAGTCCCTGCAGGCTCTGTTCACACCGCCAACCCCAGTCCTCTCCCGGTGCTCCGACCGAAGCCCGAGCCTCAACTCCCAGCCCCGCCCGCCCCGGCAGGTGAGCAGACAAGCCTCTCGGGCTGGTGAGTGCCGGTCGGCGCCGATCCTCTGTGCGGGAATCTCTCTGCTTTGCCCTCCGCACCCCTGTTGCTGCGCTCTCCTCTGTGGCTCCGAAGCTTCTTCCTCCGCCACCCGCAGTCTCTGCTCGCGAAGGGTCTTCCTAGTGTGTGGAAGCCTTTCCTCCTTCACAGCTCCCTCCCACAGGTGCAGGTCCCGTCCCTATTCTTTTTGTCTCTGTTTATTCTTTTTTCTTTTGCCCTACCCAGGTACGTGGTGAGTTTCTTGCCTTTTGGGAGGTCTGAGGTCTTCTGCCAGCATTCAGTAAGTGTTCTGTAGGAGTTGTTCCACGTGTAGATGTATTTCTGGTGTATCTGTGGGGAGGAAGGTGATCTCCGCGTCTTACTCTTCCGCCATCTTCCCCCTCTCCCAAAGTTTTTAATGTCAGGGATAAGGTTCAGCAGAAAAGGAACAGCAAAGAACAGAAATGCAGGCCGCTTTGCTGGCTGCTTCCTTAACATAAGGAAGAGCCAGACCAAATCGAGGACTCCAATGAGGTGCTTGGCAAAAGGTGGGAGGCCCCAAGCCCCAAACTTCCACTCAAATATGGCACCAGATAGTGGGACCCCACCAATGTGCATATTGTGAGTAGGAGGAATGCTGGAAAAGAGACCATACCAAGTAAGACTCTTGAAGGTAAACAAGATACCTGAGCTGAGAATGATAGTGACCTCCTGGTCATTCCTAGGACAGGGCCCCAGGGGCTCCTCTAAATCCTACCAAGTCCATCAGTAGCTTCCATGCAGAATCCCAGGTGACTATGACAGTGGGAAATCAACTTTTGGATTTTCTGGTTGGTATGGGGACCATTTACTAGGTTTTAGATACCTGGTTTTCTGAACTTTGTTCTTTGTTCAGACACTATGGCGTGTCTGAAGAACCCTGGAAAAAAGCCTTTTTTCCAGCCACTAGACTGTCAGATGGGGAAAACCCATCTGAAGCATAGCTTTTTATACAATGCCCCATTTCTCTTCTGGGATGAGATTTACTAAGTAAGTGCCTAGGTTACCTTTGCACCTGGGCAAACGGACATTAAAGTATCACCAGAGCAGGCTTGAGCATTGCAGACTCTATTGCTCCAATCCCAAAAGGAATAGCTTGCAACCATTCTGGAAGAGATACTGCAGAGGTGAGTCTGGAGGTATGGGCGGATGGGAGGTCAGGAAAAGCAAAGACGGCTATGCCCTTACAGGTTAGGCACTGCCTTGGGGTGGTTTGTACACAACTTAAGAGCAATTGATCAAATAGTAGAAGATAAGATATTCATCCAGTAGTCCCTAATCATACCCTCTGCTCACTACTGTGTCCGGAGATTTTTGTTGGTTTACCATATTGGATTTGAAGGATGTCTTTTTTGTATACCCTTGAGTTTTGAATCCCAAGAGATTTTGCTTTTGAATGTGAAGATCTAGGTACAAGTTAAACAGTACTGCTGAACAGCACTTCCTCAGGGGTTTTATAGTTTCCCCACAATATTTGGAGAAATCCTGGCAGAAGACTTGAGGGATCCTCAATCAAACAAGAGAGCCCTGATCAGTATGTAGATGATACTCTGATTACCAGTAAAACAAAGGACACCTCAGACCAGAGCACGGTTTAACTTTGAACTTTTGGCTGAACAAGTCTATAAGGTGTCCAAGAAGAAGGCACAGATCTTTCATTCCTCAGTTAATATTTGGGTTTTGAACTCTCACAAGGATGGAGACTAAATCCCTGCCAGAAGGGAACCTCTAGTCAGGGGTGGAGTTTTCACTACCAAGATAAAATTGTGAGGAGTCCTGGAAATGGCTGGCTTCTGCCCCATTTGGATCACCAACTTCGGACTCATAGCGAAACCCCTTTCAGAAGCTCTTAAAGGAGGAGACAGTGAACCTCTAGAATGAAATCGTGGAAGGATAAACATCTAGACGACCAGCTCCATCCTCGCTGGACTGGACTTTATGAGGAACATGATGAAAAATGAAAATCATGCTGCAGAAAAACCACGACTGAGATCATCCGAGTCTTGGCTGTTTCCAGAACCCTAGCACTGACTTGTCCAAGAGGGCAAGAGAACCCCTAACAGATCTTAAGTTGCTTTTCGGAAAGAAACCACAAGAAAGAAACTAAGGTGAATGGGATGCTGCAGTGTTTTCTTCAGTAAAGTAAAGTTCTTCAGAAGGCAATTCAAATGACTTGTTAGGCTACCAGAATTATTTCTTTTGTTAGGCTTTGTTTCTAACTTCCCAGGCTTGGAAGGACAACTCAATAATTAGGATTTCTCAGATTTCGGCAAAAGTAGGTAATCCCTCTAGCTGTGGGATATGTCATCCAGAACCTTTTTCTGTATTTGATCATTCTGATGCTTTGATTGTGCCTGTCATCAATTTTTTGAACATTCCTTACTTGACTGTGTCTTCAGATGTAACATATCAGCTTAGGCTAATCGGCAGAATTGCCTGTCCCCCGTTTTTTCTTCACTAAGTAGAAATTTGATTCTAGTGTCCTCAGATAAAACAGTAATCCTGATGTCTACCCCGTCAAGGTTCTACTTGGTCAGGATATTGTAGAAACCGTACTTAGGCTAGGAAAACTATGTCCCTTCCATATTTAATACTCAGCCAAACAGAGTGATTGAGACACTCCAATATGTAAATAGGTAGAACGCTGATCCCTGGCTTGACCGTGTAAAGTTTAACAATATGTCCTGCATTCTGTGTGCTCCCTCAGGGTACATCTTTGTCTGTGGTTTCGATTACCAATCTTGGGCCTGTGCCTTGACAGCTGCTACAAAGGTGGTATTTGTTTATTGGGATCGAAATGTTAACTTGAAACCGGGAACAAGAGAATATTCTCAAATGAGTTCTAAACAGTTCCATTCCTCACGGACTGTTAGGTCTATGCCCCTACACCCAGAGCAGTCACCCCACTTTCCTCAAGATTGAGGAATGACCAAAAGATACCCAAACCGTGGGTCAAATCCATTTCACCTTCACTAATCAAGGTAGTATTAAGACTTGCATGTCCTGCAGGCAGCATGTAGCCTAAACAATAAGATGTTTGCCTGACTTATTTTTCAGGAACTTGGAGTCTAAGCAGCATCTAGTTCAAGCTGAGCTAGTTAATTCTGGATAGGACCACCAATCCTTCAACTGGGCATGTGCGAGTGTCCACTTAGTGACCTCTTGAATGTGCAGAGGCCCATAGCTTAGTTATGCCTGCACAGAATGGTGATTACTGCAACTTTTCCTAATCACCTATCCCCACGCTCTCCACGCCTCAGACCTCCCTGCTTCGTTATTGGTTACCCTGTAAATACCCTGAACCACCTGCTTTCAGGGAGGTGGATTTGGGATTTGTTCTCCTGTTTCCTGGCTTGGCTGCCTTGCAAATAAACCCTCCTTGCTGCAAACCTCCGTGTCTCAGTGTTTTGGCTTCCTGTGTGTCGGGTATGACAGACCTAGTTTGGTAACAATACCTTTTGATGAACAGAAGCTCTTAGTTTTTTTTTTTTTTTTTTTTTGGTACGGGGGCCTCTCACTGCTGTGGCCTCTCCCGTTGCGGACCACAGGCTCCGGACGCGCAGACTCAGCGGCCATGGCTCATGGGCCCAGCCGCTCCACGGCATGTGGGATCTTCCCGGACCGGGGCACGAACCCGTGTCCCCTGCATCCGCAGGCGGACTCTCAGCCACTGCGCCACCAGGGAAGCCCAGCTCTTAGTTTTAACGTAGTAAAATTTATCAGTCTTGATGGTTGGTAATTTTTTTGTGCACTGTTTAAAAATCTTTGCCCAAATCATGAAGATAGATTTCTAAAAGCTTGACTGCTTCACCTTTAACATTTAGATCTACAAGAGATCTGCAGTTGATACTTGTGAATATTATTAGCAAGAGGTCAAGTTCTCTTTCCTATATAAATACACCACTATCTCAGCACACTTTATTGCAAACATCCTTTTCCCACTTGTTTGGAGTGCTACCTGTGTCACAGACCATGTGTCCATATATGGGTCTCTTTGGGATTCTGTGCTACTTTTCTGTTTGTCCTTGCACCAATACCACACTGCTATGATATCTATAGTTTCGAATTTTTGTATCTGAGGACTTTTTAAAATACCTTCTCTTCAAAAGTTTCTTGACACTTTGCCTTTACATTCAAATATTAGGATCAGCTTGTGAAGTTTCACAATGAATGGGATTGCATTGAATCTGTTAATGAGTTAATGTGGGAGTTGACAGCCGAAAATATTCAATGCATAAATATGCTTACCTCTACTTGTTTAGATCTTTACTCACAAGAGTAATAATTGTGTAGCGGTTGTACAGATACTTTGTTAGGTTTGTTCCTTGGTGCTTGGTATTTTGTTATGCTAGTGCAAATGGTATCTTTTAAAGTTGCGTATTTATCAGCAACAAATTTTATATAAAATAGATTTACCTTGTATCCAGAAATTTTATATGATTATTCTAGTAACTTGTCTATAGATAATTTTGGAATATGTATGTATTTATATATGTAAATTTTATTTCTACCATCCTAATTTCTATAAGTTTCACATTTTAATTTTCTTACATTATTGTACTGCTTAGGTTCTTCATCCTGTATAAACATGATTAGAGATGATACTAGCATTCCTGTCTTGTTCTCAATATCAAAGGGGAGAGCTTTCAACATTTTACCATTAAGTATGTTTGCTTAGATTTTTAAAAATATATAGGTCTTTATCAGATTTAGGAAGCTCTATTGTATTCTACTTCGGTAAGAGTTTTAAAAGTTGCATTTCATCAAATGCTTTTGCATCAATTGAGATGATCATTATTCCCCTTTATTCTGTTACTGTGGTGGATTAAATTACTTGATTCTGCGTTCCCCCCAGTATTAACTAACCACAGCATTTCTAGAATAAACCCAATTCAGTCATGGTATGTTTTTATATATTAGTTGGATCCAGGTTGCTAAAATTATTAAGAATTTTTAGAGCAAAGGTTATGCCTGAGAATCACCTGTAATTGTCCTTTGTATGCCTTTATGATATTTGAGTATCAAGTTTACTTTGTCATTATTTTGCATTTTCGTCTGTTCACTGAGGTACAGTTGATTTACAATGTATAAATTTCAGTATACAACTTAGTGATTCACAGTTTTTAAAAATTATACTCCATTTATAGTTATCATAAAACTTTGTCTATATTCCCTGTGCTGTACTACATCCTTGCAATTTATACATAGTTTGTACCTCTTAATCCCCTATCATGCCCCTCCCCCTTCCCTCTCACCACTGGTAAACACTAGGTTCCTATATCCGTAAGTCTGTTTTATACTCACTAATCTCTTAGATTCCACATAAGTAATTGTGTCTTTCTGTCTGATTCATTTCACTAAGTATATTCTCTAGCTCCATCCACATTGCTGCAAATGTCAGTATTTCATTCTTTTTTATGGCTGAGTAGTATTCCGTTGTACACACACACACACACACACACACACACACACACACCACCTTTATCTGTTGATGGACACTTGGATTGCTCTCATATCCTGGCTATTGTAAATAATGGTGCTGTGAACATTGGGGTGCATGTATCTATTCGAATTAGTGTTTTCATTTTCTTTGGATATATACCCAGGAGTAGAATTGCTGGATCATATGGTAGTTTGATTTTTAGATTTTTTGAGGGATAGCCATACTGTTTTCCACAGTGGCTGCACCAGTTTATATTCCCACAAGTGTATAAAGGTTCCCTTTTCTCCACATTCTCACCAACATTTGTTACTTGGGGTATTTTTGATAGCTATTCTGCCAGGTATGAGGTGATATCTCATTGTGGTTTTGATTTGCATTTCTCTGATTAGCGATGTTGAGCATCTTTTCATGTGCCTGTTGGCCATCTGTATGTTGTCTTTTGGAAAATATTCAGGTCTTCTGCCCATTTTTTTCTCAAGTCTTTCTGATGTTGAGTTTTATGGGCTGTTGATAAAATTTGGACATTAACCCCTTATAGGTCATATCATTTACAAATATTTTCTCCTAGTCAGTAGATTGTCTTTTGATGTTGTTGATGGTTTTCTTTGCTGTGCAAAAGTTCTTAAGTTTAATTAGGTCCCATTTGGTGTATTTTGCTTGTTTCCTCTGCCTTAGGAGACAGATGCAAAAAGATGTTGCTATGATTTATGTTAGACTGTTCTGCCTTTGTTCACTTCAAGGAGTTTTATGGTTTCCAGTCCCTAAGACTTTAATCTGTCTTGAGTTTATTTTGGTATATGCTGTGAGGAAATATTCTAATTTTTTCTACATGTGGATGTCTAGTTTTCCCAGCACTGCTTACTGAAGAGACTGTCTCTTCTCCCCTGTATATTCTTGCCTCCTTTGTTGTAGATTGACCACAAGTACATGGGTTTATTTCTTAACTCTCTGTTCTGTTCTGTTGATCTGTGTCTTTGTGCCAGTACCACAGTTTCGATTACAATAGCTTTGTAGTATAGTTTTATGTCAGGGAGCATGATACCTCCAGCTCTGTTCTTCTACCTCAAAATTGTTTTGGCATTTGTGGCCTTTTGTGTTCCATACAAATTTAAAAATTCTTTGTTCTAGTTCTGTGAAAAATGCCTTGCTACTTTGATATGGATTGCATTGAATCTTTAGATTTTCTTGGGTAGTATGGTCATTTAAAAATATTAATTCTTGCAATCCATGAACCCAATGTCTTTCCATCTATTTGAAGATGACACAGTTTCTTTCATCAGTATCTTAGTTTTCTGCATACAGGTCTTTTACCTCCTTAGGTTTATTCCTAGGTATTTTATTCTTTTTGATTCAGTGATAAATGAGATTGTTTCCTTAATTTCTCTTTCTGATACTTCATTGTCAGTGTACAGAGATGCAACAGATTTCTGTATATTTTGTATCCTGTAACTTTACCAAATTCATCAGGATCTAGTAGTTTTTTGGTAGCATCTTTAGGATTTTCTATGTATAGTATTACATCATCTGTAAACAGTGACAGTTTTACTTCTTTCCAATTTAGATTATTTTTCTTGACTGATTTCTGTGGCTGGAACTTTGAATACCATGTAGAATAAAAGTGGCAAGAGTAGGCATCCTTGTCTTTTTCCTGATCCTAGAGGAAATCATTCCAGCTTTTCACTGAGTATGATGTTAGCTGTGGACTGGTCATATATGGCCTTTGTTGTGTTAAGGTATATTCCCTTTGTGCCCACTTTCTGGAGAGTTATCATAAATGGATGTTGAATTTTGTCAAAAGCTTCTTTGCATCTATTGAGATCATATGGTTTTTATTCCATTTTTTAAGTGGTGTATCACATTGATTTGCAGATATCGAACTATACTTGCATTCCTGGGAAAAAAACCCCACTTGATTGTGGTGTATGATCTTTTCAATGGATTGTTGGATTTAGTTTGCTAACATTTTGTTGACAATTTTTGCATTTATGTTTATCAGTGATATTGGCCTATAATTTTCTTTCTTTGTGATATCTTTGTCTGGATTTGGTGGCAGGGTGATGCTGGCCTCATAGAATGAGTTTGGAAGTGTTCCTTCTTCTGCAGTGTTTTGGAATATTTTCTCCTAAATGTTTGGTAGAAATCACCTGTGAAGCCATCTGGTCCAGGACTTTTGTTTGGGAGTTTTAAAATTACTGATTCAATTACTCTGCTTGTAATTGGCCTGTTCATATTTTCTATTTCTACCTGGCTCAGTCTTGGGAGAATATACATTTCTAGGAATTTGTTCGCTTCATATATATATATATTTTATTTGGATGATCTGTCCATTGATATAAATGGGGAGTTGAAGTTCCCTACTACTGTGTTACTGTCAATTTCTCCCTTTATGTCAATATTTGCCTTATGTATTAAGGCGCTCCTGTGTTGGGTGCATATATATTTTAAATTGTTGCCTCTTGGATTTATCCCTTGATCATTATGTAATGTACTTTTTGTCTCTTAAAACAGTCTGTCTTTAAAGTCTATTTTGTCTGATACAAGTATTGCTACCCCGGCTTTCTTTGGATTTCCATTAGCATGGAATCCATTCCCTCAATTTCTGTCTGTTTTTAAATCTGAAGGGGTCGCTTGTAGGCAGCATATATATGGGTGTTGTTTTTGTATCCATTTAGCCACTCTGTCTTTTGATTAGAGCATTTAATCCATTTACACTTAAAGTAGTATGTATGTTCTTATTGCCATTTGTTAATTGTTTTGGGTTTGTTGCAGTGTTTTTGCTCCTTTGCTTCTCTTCCCTTGTGACTTGATGACTCTTTAGTGTTATGTTTGTATTCCTTTCTCTTTAGTGTTTATCTATCATAGATTTTTGGTTTGTGGTTACCATGAGGTTTATATAAAGCCATCTGTATACATAATGTAAGTTGCCAATCTCTTAATTTCAAATGCATTGAAACAAACAACCTGCCTTTTTTTAACAACCCTGCATTTGCACTCTCCCTCTCACAGTTACTGTTTTTTGACATCATATTTTACATCTAATTGTTTGGTGTATCACTTAACTGCTTACTGTGGATATAGATGACTTTACTACTTTGTTTTAACCTTCCTACTAACTTTGTACATGCTTAGCTTTTCTACCTTTACTGTATATTTGCCTTCACCAATGAGCTATTTCCTTTTGTAATTCTCATGTTTCTGTTGGGACCTCTTTTTGCTTAGAGAAGTCTGTTTAACCTTTCTTACAAAATTGGTTTGATGGTACTGAACTCAGCTTTTGGTTGTCAGTAAAACTTCTGATCTCTCCAACAGATCTGAATGAGAACCTTGCTGAGTAAAGTATTCTTGGTTATAGGTTTTTCCTTTTCATCACTAAGTGTATCATGCCACTTCCTTCTGGCCTGCAGAGTTTCTGCTGAAATGTCATGTGAACACCTTACAGGAATTCTTTTGTATGTAACTTGTTTTCCCCTTGCTGCTTTTAATATTTTTTTATCTTTGATTTTTGCCATTTTATTTTTTATTTTTTTAATTTTTATTTTAAATTGGAGTATTGTTGATTTACAGTGCTGTGTTAATTTCAGGCGTACAGCAAAGTGATTTAGTTATACATATATCTATTCTTTTTCATATTTTTTTCCCGTATAAGTTATTACAGAGTATTGAGTAGAGTTCCCTGTGCTATATACTAGGTCCTTGTTGATTATCTATTTTAGATATAGTAGTGTGTATATGTTAATCCCAACCTCCTAATTTATCCCTCCCCCCCTTACCCCTTTGGTAACCGTAAGTTTGTTTTCTAAGTCTGTGTGTCTGTTTCTGTTTTGTAAATAAGTTCATTTGTATCATTTTTTTGATTCCACATGTAAGTGATATCATATGATATTTGTCTTTGTCTGACTTACTTCACTTAGAATGACAATCTCGAGGTCCATCCGTGTTGCTGCAAGCGGCATTATTGCATTCTTTTTATAGCTGAGTAATATTCCATTGTGTGTGTATATATATATATATATGTGTGTATATATAATGGCTGAGTCATATTCCATTGTATATGTATATACCACATCTTCTTTATTCATTCTTCTATCAATGGACATTTAGGTTGCTTCCATGTATTGGCTATTGTAAATAGTGCTGCAGTGAGCATTGGGGTGCATGTATCTTTTCAAAGTATGGTTTTCTTTGGATATATGCCCAATAGTGGGATTGCTGGATCAAAGGGTAGATCTCTTTTTAGTTTTGTAAGGAATCTCCATACTGTCCTCCACAGTGGCTGTACCAATTTACATTCCCACCAGCACTGTAGGAGGGTTCACTTTTCTCCACACCCTCTCCAGCATTTATTGTTTATAGACTTTTTGATGATGGCCATTCTGACTGGTAGGAGGTGATACCTCATTGCAGTTTTGAGTTGCATTTCTCTAATAACTAGTGATGTTGAGCATCTTTTCATGTGCTTTTTGACCATCTATATGTCTTCTTTGGAGAAATGTCTATTTAGATCTTCTGCCCATTTTTTGATTGGGTTGTTTGTTTTTTTTTGATGTTGAATTGCATGAGCTGTTTGTATATTCTGGAGATTAATCCCTTATCGATTGCATCATTTGCAACATTTTCTGCCATTCTGTGAGTTGTCTTTTTGTCTTGTTTATGGTTTCCTTTGCTGTGCAAGAACCTTAAAGTTTATTTGTTTGATTTTATTTTCATTACTCTAGGAGGTGGATCCAAAAAGATATCGCTGCAATTTATGTCAAAGATTGTTCTGTCTATATTTTCCTCTAAGAGTTTTGTAGTATCCAGTCTTACATTTAGGTGTTTAATCCATTTTGAGTTTATTTTTGTGTATGGTGTTAGGGAGTGTTCTAATTTCATTCTTTTACATGTGGCTCTCCAGATTTCCCAGCACCACTTATTGAAGAGACTGTCTTTTCTCCATTGTATATTCTTGCCTCCTTGTCATAGATTAATTGACCATAGGTGCATGGGTTTATCTCTGGGCTTTCTATCCTGTTCCATTGATCTATCTTTCTGTTTTTGTGCCAGTACCATACTGTTTTGATTACTGTGGCTTTATAGTATAGTCTGGAGTCATGGAGCCTGATTCCTCCAGCTCCATTTTTCTTTCTCAAGATTGCTTTGGCTATTCTGGGTCTTTTGTGTTTCCACACAAATTGTGAAATTTTTTGTTCTACTTCTGTGAAAAATGCCAGTGGTACTTTGATAGGGATTGCATTGAATCTGTAGATTGCTTTGGGTAGTATAGTCGTTTTCACAGTGTTGATTCTTCCAATCCAAGAACATGGTATATCTCTCCATCTGTTTGTATCATCTTTAATTTCTTTCCTCAGTGTCTTATAGTTTTCTGCATACAGGTCTTTTTTGTCTCCTTAGGTAGGTTTATTCCTAGGTATTTTATTCTTTTTGTTGCAATGGTAAATGGGAGTGTTTCCTTAATTTCTCTTTCAGATTTTTCATCATTAGTGTATAGGAATGCCAGAGATTTCTGTGCATTAATTTTGTATTCTGCAACTTTACCAGATTCATTGGTTAGCTCTACAAGTTTTCTGGTGGCATCTTTAGGATTCTCTATGTATAGTATCATGTCATCTGCAAACAGTGACAGTTTTACTTCTTCTTTTCTGATTTGGATTCCTTTTATTTCTTTTTCTTCTCTGATTGCTGTGGCTAAAGCTTCCAAAACTATGTTGAATAATAGTGGTGAGAGTGGGCAACCTTGTCTCTTTCCTGATCTTACTGGAAATGGTTTCAGTTTTTCACCATTGAGGAGGATGTTTGCTGTGAGTTTGTCATATATAGCCTTTATTATGTTGAGGTAAGTTCCCACTTGGCCTGCTTTCTGGAGGGTTTTTATCATAAATGGGTGTTGAATTTGTTGAAAGCTTTTTTTGCATCTGTTGAGAAGATCATATGGTTTTTATCCTTCAATTTGTTAATATGGCTTATTACATTGATTGATTTGCATATATTGAAGAATCCTTGCATTCCTGGGATAAACCCCACTGCAGCATGCTGCATGATCCTTTCAATGTGCTGTTGGATTCTGTTTGCTAGTATTTTGTTGAGGATTTTTGCATCTATGTTCATCAGTGATACTGGCCTGTAGTTTTCTTTCTTTGTGGCATCCTTGTCTGGTTTCGGTATCAGGGTGATGGTGGCCAGGTAAATGAGTTTAGGAGTGTTCCTCCCTATGCTATATTTTGGAAGAGTTTGGGAGGATAGGTGTTAGCTCTTCTCTAAATGTTTGATAGAATTCGCCTGTGAAGCCATCTGGTCCTGGGCTTTTGTTTGTTGGAAGATTTTTTTTTTTTTTTAACAGCTTTATTGGGGTATAATTGCTTTACAATGGTGTGTTAGTTTCTGCTTTATAAGAAAGTGAATCCGTTATACATATACATATGTTCCCATATCTCTTCCCTCTTGCGTCTCCCTCCCTCCCACCCTCCCTCTCCCACCCTTCCAGGCGGTCACAAAGCACCAAGCTAATCTCCCTGCACTATGCGGCTGCTTCCCACTAGCTATCTACCTTACGTTTGGTAGTGTATAAATGTCCATGCCTCTCTCTTGCTTTGTCACAGCTCACCCTTCCCCCTCCCCATATCCTCAAGTCCGTTCTCAAGTAGGTCTGTGTCTTTATTCCTGTCTTACACCTAGGTTCTTCATGACATTTTTTCCCCTTAAACTCCATATATATGTGTTAGCATACGGTATTTGTCTTTCTCTTTCTGACTTACTTCACTCTGTATGACAGACTCTAGGTCTATCCACCTCATTACAAATAGCTCAATTTCGTTTCTTTTTATGGCTGAGTAATATTCCATTGTATATATGTGCCACATCTTCTTTATCCATTCATCCAAAGATGGGCACTTAGGCTGTGTCCATCTCCGGGCTATTGTAAATAGAGCTGCAATGAACATTTTGGTACATGACTCTTTTTGAATTATGGTTTTCTCAGGGTATTTGCCCAGTTGTGGGATTGCTGGGTCATATGGTAGTTCTATTTGTAGTTTTTTAAGGAACCTCCATACTGTTCTCCATAGTGGCTGTACCAATTCACATTCCCACCAGCAGTGCAAGAGTGTTCCCTTTTCTCCACACCCTCTCCTGCATTTATTGTTTCTAGATTTTTTGATGATGGCCATTCTGACTGGTGTGAGATGATATCTCATTGTAGTTTTGATTTGCATTTCTCTAATGATTAATGATGTTGAGCATTCTTTCATGTGTTTGTTGGCAGTCAGTATATCTTCTTTGGAGAAATGTCCATTTAGGTCTTCTACCCATTTTTGGATTGGGTTGTTGGTTTTTTTGTTATTGAGCTGCATGAGCTGCTTATATATTTTGGAGATTAATCCTTAGTCAGTTGCTTCATTTGCAAATATCTTCTCCCATTCTGAGAGTTCTCTTTTGGTCTTGTTTCTGGTTTCCGTTGCTGTGCAAAAGCTTTGAAGTTTCATTAGGTCCCATTTGTTTATTTTTGTTTTTATTTCCATTTCTTTAGGAGGTGGGTCAAAAAGGATCTTGCTGTGATTTATGTCACAGAGTGTTCTGCCTATGTTTTCCTCTAACAGTTTGATAGTTTCTGGCCTTACATTCAGGTCTTTAATGCATTTTGAGCTTATTTTTGTGTATGGTGTTAGGGAGTGATCTAATCTCATACTTTTACATGTAGCTGTCCAGTTTTCCCAGCACCACTTATTGAAGAGGCTGTCCTTTCTCCACTGTACATTCCTGCCTCCTTTATCAAAGATAAGGTGACCATATGTGCGTGGGTTTATCTCTGGGCTTTCTATCCTGTTCCATTGATCTATCTTTCTGTTTTTGTGCCAGTACCATACTGTCTTGATTACTGTAGCTTCGTAGTATAGTCCAAAGTCAGGGAGCCTGATTGCTCCAGCTCCGTTTTTCATTCTTAAGATTGCTTCGGCTATTCGGGGTCTTTTGTGTTTCCATACAAATTGTGAAATTTTTTGTTCTAGTTCTGTGATAAATGCCAGTGGTGGTTTGATAGGGATTGCATTGAATCTGTAGATTGCTTTGGGTAGTAGAGTCATTTTCACAATGTTGATTCTTCCAAACCAAGAACATGGTATATCTCTCCATCTATTTGTATCATCTTCAATTTCTTTCATCAGTGTCTTATAATTTTCTGCATACAGGTCTTTTGTCTCCTTAGGTAGGTTAATTCCTAGATATTTTATTCTTTTTGTTGCAATGGTAAATGGGAGTGTTTTCTTGATTTCAGTTTCAGATTTTTCATCATTAGTGTATAGGAATGCCAGAGATTTCTGTGCATTAATTTTGTATCCTGCAACTTTACCAAATTCATTGATTAGCTCCAGTAGTTTTCTGGTAGCATCTTTAGGATTCTCTATGTATAGTATCATGTCATCTGCAAACAGTGACAGCTTTACCTCTTCTTTTCCAATTTGGATTCCTTTTATTTCCTTTTCTTCTCTGATTGCTACGGCTAAAACTTCCAAAACTATGTGGAATAAGAGCCGTGAGAGTGGGCAACCTTGTCTTGTTCCTGATCTTAGTGGAAATGCTTTCACTTTTTCACCATTGAGGATGATGTTGGCTGTGGGTTTGTCATATATGGCCTTTATTATGTTGAGGAAAGTGCCCTCTATGCCTACTTTCTGCAGGGTTTTTTTTATCATAAATGGGTGTTGAATTTTGTCAAAAGCTTTCTCTGCATCTATTGAGATGATCATATGGTTTTTCTCCTTCAATTTGTTAATATGGTTTATCACGTTGATTGATTTGCGTATATTGAAGAATCCTTGCATTCCTGGAATAAACCCCACTTGATCATGGTGTATGATCCTTTTAATGTGCTGTTGGATTATGTTTGCTAGTATTTTGTTGAGGACTTTTGCATCTATGTTCATCAGTGATATTGGCCTGTAGTTTTCTTTCTTTGTGACATCCTTGTCTGGTTTTGGTATCAAGGTGATGGTGGCCTCGTAGAATGAATTTGGGAGTGTTCCTCCCTCTGCTATATTTTGGAAGAGTTTGAGAAGGATAGATGTTAGCTCTTCTCTAAATGTTTGATAGAATTCCCCTGTGAAGCCATCTGGTCCTGGGCTTTTGTTTGTTGGAAGATTTTTAATCACAGTTTCAATTTCAGTGCTTGTGATTGGTCTGTTCATATTTTCTGTTTCTTCCTGATTCAGTTTTGGCAGGTTGTGCTTTTCTAAGAATTGGTCCATTTCTTCCAGGTTGTCCATTTTATTGGCATAGAGTTGCTTGTAGTAATCTCTCACGATCTTTTGTATTTCTGCAGTGTCATTTGTTACTTCTCCTTTTTCATTTCTAATTCTGTTGATTTGAGTCTTCTCCCTTTTTTTTCTTGATGAGTCTGGCTAATGGTTTATCAATTTTGTTTATATTTTCGAAGAACCAGCTTTTAGTTTTATTGATCTTTGCTATCATTTCCTTCATTTCTTTTTCATTTATTTCTGATCTGATCTTTATGATTTCTTTCCTTCTGCTAACTTTGGATTTTCTTGCTCTTCTTTCTCTAATTGCTTTAGGTGTAAGGTTAAGTTGTTTGAGATGTTTCTTGTTTCTTCAGGTAGGATTGTATTGCTATAAACTTCCCTCTTAGAACTGCTTTTGCTGTATCCCATAGGTTTTGGGTTGTCGTGTTTTCATTGTCATATGTTTCCATGTATTTTTTGATTTCATCTTTGATTTCTCCAGTGGTCTCTTGGTTATTAAGTATCGTATTGTTTAGCCTCCATGTATATGTATTTTTTTTTACAGATTTTTTTCCTGTAATTGATATCTAGTCTCATAGCATTGTGGTCGGAAAAGATACTTGATACAATTCCACTTTTCTTAAATTTACCAAGGCTTGATTTGTGACCCAAGGTATGATCTATCCTGGAGAATGTTCCATGAGCCCTTGAGAAGAAAGTGTATTCTGTTGTTTTTGGATAAAATGTTCAAAGATCAATTAAGTCCATCTTGTTTAATGTATCATTTAAAGCTTGTGTTTCCTTATTTATTTTCTTTTGAATGATCTGTCCATTGGTGAAAGGGGGGTGTTAAAGTCCCCTACTATGCTTGTGTTACTGTCCATTTCCCCTTTTGTGGCTGTTAGCATTTGCCTTATGTATTGAGGTGCTCCTATGTTGGGTGCATAAATATTTACAATTGTTATATCTTTTTCTTGGATTGATCCGTTGATCATTATGTAGTGTCCTTCTTTATCTCTTGTAATAGTCTTTATCTTAGTTTCTTTTGTCTGATATGAGAATTGCTACTCCAACTTTCTTTTGATTTCCATTTGCATGGAATATCTTTTTCCATACCTTCACTTTCAGTCTGTATGTGTCCCTAGGTCTGAAGTGGATCTCTTGTAGACAGCATATATATGGATCTTGTTTTTGTATCCATTCAGCCAGTCTATGTCTTTTGGTTGGGTTGGAGCATTTAATCCATTTACATTCAAGGTAATTATTGATATCGATGTTCCTATTACCATTTTCTTAATTGTTTTGCATTTGTTATTGTAGGTCTTTTCCCCTCTTGTGTTTCCTGCCTAGAGAAGTTCCTTTAGTATTTGTTGTAAAGTTGGTTTGGTGGAGCTGAATTCTCTTAGCTTTTGCTTGTCTGTAAAGGTTTTAATTTGTCCGTTGAATCTGAATGAGATCCGTGCTGGGTAGAGTAATCTTGGTTGTAGGTTTTTCCCTTTTATCACTTTAAATATTTCCTGCCACTCTGTTCTGGCTTGCAGAGTTTGTAATGAAAGATCAGCTGTTAACCTTATGGGGATTCCCTTGTAAGTTATTTGTTGTTTTTCCCTTGCTGTTTTTAATATGCTTTCTTTGTTTTTAATTTTTGATAGTTTGATTAATAAGTGTCTTGGTGTGTTTCTTCCTGGATTTATCCTGTATGGGACTCTCTGCGCTTCCTGGACCTGATTAACTATTTCCTTTCCCATATTAGGGAAGTTTTCAACTATAATCTCTTCAAATATTTTCTCAGTCCCTTTCTTTTTCTCTTCTTCTTCTGGGACCCCTATAATTCGAAGGTTGGTGCGTTTAGTGTTGTCCCCGAGGTCTCTGAGACTGTCCTCAATTCTTTTTACCTTATTCTGCTGTGTGGTAGTTATTTCCACTGTTTTATCTTCCAGGTCACTTACTGTTCTTCTGCCTCAGTTTTTCTGCTATTGATTCCTTCTAGAGAATTTTAAATTTCACTTATTGTCTTGTTCATCATTGTTCATTTGCTGTTTAGTTCTTCTAGGTCCTTGTTAAACCTTTCTTGTATTTTCTCCATTCTATTTCCAAGATATTGGATCACCTTTGCTATCATTACTCTGAATTCTTTTTCAGGTAGACTGCCTGTTTCCTCTTCATTCGTTTGGTCTGGTGGGTTTTTACCTTGCTCCTTCATCTGCTGTGGATTTCTCTGTCCTCTCATTTTGCTTAACTTACTGTGTTTGGGGTCTCCGTTTCGCAGGCTGCAGGTTCGTCGTTCCCATTGTTTTTGGTGTCTGCCCCCAGTGGGTAAGGTTGGTTCAGTGGGTTGTGTAGGCTTCCTGGTGGAGGGGACTAGTGCCTGTGTTCTGGTGGATGAGGCTGGATCTTATCTTTCTGGTGGGCAGGACTGCATCTGGTGGTGTGTTTTGGGGTGTCTGTTAACTAATTATGATTTTAGGCAGTCTCTCTGCTAGTGGGTGGCATTGTGTTCCTGTCTTGCTAGTTGTTTGGCATGGGGTGTCCAGCACTGGAGCTTGCTGGTCGTTGAGTGGAGCTGGGTCTTAGCGTTGAGACGGAGATCTCTGGGAGAGCTCTTGCCGATTGATATTACGTGGGGCCAGGAGGCTTCCGGTGGACCAATGTCTGAACTCGGCTCTCCCACCTCAGAGGCTCAGGCCTGACACCCAGCCAGAGCACCAAGACCCTGTCAGCCATACGGCCAGGTACGTGGTGAGTTTCTTGCCTTTTGGGAAGTCTGAGGTCTTCTGCCAGCGTTCAGTAGGTTTTGTTCCACATGGCGATGTATTTTTGATGTATCTGTGGGGAGGAAGGTGATCTCCATGTCTTACCCTTCCACCATCTTGAAGGTCCCCCCCTATATCTCTTCTTCTGGGACTCCTATAATGTAAATGTTAGTATGCTTGATGTTGTCCCAGAGATCTCTTTAACTGTTCTTATTTTCTTTTTGTTCAGGAATAGTGATTTCCACTACTGTATCCCAGCTTCCTGATAGAAAGGAATGTATCATTTGGTCCATTAATAACTTCTAGTGTATTTTTCATTTCAATTATTCTTCATATGTTTGGTTCTTTATTTTCTAACTCTTTGTTTAAAAACTACTGACTTCTTGATCTGTGTATCTAGTCTTCTGAGTTCTTCAATAAGCTTTCTTCTTCTGGGTTTTTCTCTTGTTCCTTTGTTGTTTCTCTTGTTCCTCCATTGCCTCATTTTGCCTAACTTTTGTTTTTGTTTCTAGTTATCTGGTAGGTTGGTTACACTTCCCAACCTTGCAGAAATGGCCTTTGCAGGAGAGGACCTATATGTCCCAGCAGCGCATTCCTCTCTCATCACCAGACCTCTGTGTGCTAGGGCTGCCCTCTCTGAGGCTGCTTGGGTCCTTCTGCTGTGGTGGGCTGATGACTGTGGGCAGTCTGGTAGGCTTGGTTGGTCTCCTGGTCCAGTTGTTGCCATGCCTTAAAATTTGTAGAGCTTGCTGGCCATTTGCTGGCAGGGCTAGGATCACAAGGTGGCTGGCTGTAGCACCCCAGGGCTAGTGCTGGTTCATGGGTGAGCAGAGCTGGGGTCCAGGAGAGCCTCGGGCTGGTGCCCACCAATTTGTGGCTAAAGCCAGGTCCTGGGGCCTAGTGTCTGGCCACTGGCAAGCAGAACTGGGCCTTGGGGTTTAGCTGTAGGGCTCAGGGGACCCAGAGCTGGTGTTAATCTGCTGGTGGGTAGGGCTGATTCCTGGACACAGCTGCCTACAGGGTCCAGGATGTTCTGAAGCTTGTGTTGGCCTGCTGGTGGTTGGTCCCAGGGCTAGTGCTGGCTTGCTGGTGGGTGGGCTAGGTCTGTGGGCTGTGGGGCTACTGTTTCCTGGGGCCAGGCCCCTGCCCTGCTGCCTACAGGCTGTTGGGAAGGGACAGGGCTGAGTTCTGAGGCTAGTAGGCTAGAGGGAGGATTCCAGAGTGATGCTTCCCAGCACCAATGTCCACGTAGTAGAACAAGCTCCTCCAAATGGCTGCCACCATGGGGCTTCCCTGGTGGCATAGTGGTTGAGAGTCCGCCTGCCGATGCAGGGGATACGGGTTCGTGTCCCGGTCCGGGAAGATCCCACATGCCGCGGAGCGGCTGGGCCCGTGAGCCATGGCCGCTGAGCCTGCGCGTCCGGAGCCTGTGCTCCGCAACGGGAGAGGCCACAACAGTGAGAGGCCCGCGTAACCCCCCCCCCCCCAAAAAAAAAAAAGCTGCCACCAATGTCTGTGTCCCCTGGGCAAGCTTCGTTTCCCTCCTGCCTCTCCAGGAGGCTCTCAAAGATCAGCAGGTAGGTCTACTGGGGCTCATTTGAATTTACTACTGCTTTCCTGGGTCCCTAAATGTGTGAGGCTTTTGTGTGTACCCTTAAAGAGTGGAGTCTTTCTTTCAGCCCTCTGGGACTCCCAGAGTAAGCCCCACTGGCCTTTAAAAGCCAAACATTCTGGGGGCTTGTCTTCCTGGTGTAGGACCCCTGGGCTGGGGAGCTCGATGTGGGGCTCAGACCCCTCACTCCTTGGGGAGAACCTCTGCAATTGTAACTTTCCTGTTTGTGGGTCACCTACCCGAGTATATAGGACTTGACTATACCGTGAGTCAGCCCTTCCTAACTCATCTTGTTTTGGCTCTTTCTTTATATCTTTAGTTGTATAAGATCTTTTCTGGTAGGTTCTAGTCTTTTTCATGGATGGTTGTTCTGTAAATAGTTGTAATTTTGTTATGTCCTTGACCAGAGGTGAGCTCAGGGTCTTCTACTCTGTCATCCTGGTCAATCTTGGTCTTTTTTCTTTATTCTCTGGAAGACTGGTATTCTCCTTAAACTGTTGTTGCTAATGAAAGCTTTGAGTTTGGACTTCTAATTATATTCAAGTTTTTTTAATTTGAAAAATTCAGATGTTTTATTCTCAGTTTTGGTTATTGGATATAAAATTTTCAATTTTACTTATGTTTTAAAATATATTGGTATAGTTTTTAAATAATTCTCTCAACTTCTACAGCCTCCGTAGTGATATACCATGTCCCTTCTTTCATTCTCGATACTGGTTACTTGTTTGTCCCTCTCTGATTTGATTCAGTCTTGTCAAAAGTTTAAAAAGTTGATTAGACATTTTAAAGAATCAAATTTTGGCTTTAATATTTTAACCCTTTAAATTTTATTCACCATTTTCCTAATCTCTTGATGGATGTTAGCTCATTAATATTCATCTGTCTGTTGTATTTAAAAGTTAAAATCTTATATATGTACTGATTTTGCTACAGTCCACGACATTTTTTCATGAAATTTTCAGCTCAAAATATTTTCTAATTTCCATCATGATTTCTTTACCTGCTGGTTATTTAGAAGTGAATTCCTCCATTGATGGAAATAAATATTCTAGCTTAATTTATTTTTCAGTTTGCATTTTCACAAAGCATATTCAGTAGATTCAATACCTTTTGAAACTCGCCTTATGACCCAATACATCAATCAGTTTTTGAAAATACTTTGTTCAAATGTTATTTCTTCTGTGTTGTATCAGTTATTCCCACAACATGTGAATTTGTCTATTTCTCCTTATAGTTCTGTCTTTCCTTTAAATATTCTGAGGCTGTGTCATTAGAGGAATAAAATTTAAAATTGTCTTATTTTCCTGGTAAGTCAAGCCTTTGATCATTGTGAAGCGTCTGTTTTAATCTACAGTAATGCTCGTCACCTTAAGTATCCTTTAAAGGATACTAATATAGCTTCATCAACTTTAGGGCAGGGCTTCTAGTGAAAGTTCTCGTGTTTTTTTTGAATACTGAATAGAGCATGTCCTTACTTTTTGGATTTTGTGGTTTTGCTTGAGAGATTAGCTGTCAGCCTAATTCCTAAAACTTTAAGTGATATATTTATGCGCCTTAACATCCTTTGACTTTCACCCTTTCGGAATCCTTATATATCTTGTCAATAACTACAAGGGCTATTGTTTATTTCCCAAGAAATTCAGCTGACAGAATTTAAATGGGGTAAATCTATTCATCCAATATAATTACTGATGTGAGTTTAAATCTAAAGTAATACCCCCTCATCTGTGGTTTGACTTTTCCACCGTTTCAGTTACCCTCAGCACACCATGTTCAGAAAACATTACACAGAAAGTTCCAGAAATAAGCAAATCATAAGTTTTAAATTTGGCACTGTTCTGAGTAGCACATTAATCTCACGCTGTCCAGTTCCATTTTGCTCAGGATCTCCAACCATCAACGTCGTCATGGATCAGTGATCCAGGATCACCGGAAGCAGATGATGTTCCCTTTGACTTTTCACCCCGCTTCACCTCATCTCATCCTGAAGGCATTGTATCATCTCACGTCATCACAAGAAGGGTAAGTATAGTACAGTAAGATATTTTGAGGGAGAAATAGACTACATTTGCATAATTTTTTATCACAGTATATTATAACGTTTCTATTTTTATTACTGCTACTCTTACTGTGCCTAATTCATAAATTAAACTTTATCATAGGTGTGTAGAGGAAAAAACATCGTGTGTATTTAGGGCTTGGTCCTATCTGTGGTTTCAGGCATCCATTGGGGGTCTTGGAACATATCCCCTGCAAATAAGGGGGGACTGTTGTATACCATCCTACTGTAATGACCCTTTGGTTTTAATGTCTTTTTTCCTCTGGGTGCTTTTAAGATTTAAAAAAATTTTCTGAAGTTTATTATGATGTGTCTAGGAATAGATAGCTTTTAATTTATATTGCTTTGGTTTCTTAGACTTTCTTGGATCTGGTGGTTCATATTTTGAACTTTGGAAAATTCTGTCGTTAACTCTAATATTGCTGTTACTTCTGTTCTTACTGTGTCCTCTACTTCTTCTTAGCTTATTGTCAGTGTTTCATCTATGAGTTTTTTTTGTTTTGGTTTGGTTTTTTTGTGGTATGCGGGCCTCTCACTGTTGTGGCCTCTCCCGTTGCGGAGCACAGGCTCCGGACGCGCAGGCTCAGCGGCCATGGCTCACGGGCACAGCCGCTCCGCGGCATGTGGGATCTTCCCAGACCGGGGCACGAACCCGTGTCCCCTGCATCGGCAGGTGGACTCTCAACCACTGTGCCACCAGGGAAGCCCCATCTCTGAGTTTTATTTTGAATATTTCTTTCTGACTTGCCTTCCAGTTCACCAGTCCTCTATTAAATTATTTCTAATTTGCTATTAAACCCATCCATTTCATTCTTAATTGGGATTATTGTATTTTTCAGTTCTAGTATTTTTTTTCTTCACCAATTCTGCTCTGTAATTTTTTGTGGTTTTCAGCTCCTTGGAAATGTTGGCCATCTGATTTTTACTTCTTGAACATACTAAGCTTATAGTCCAAATATCTGGAGCCTCTGCATATTTGCTTCTACTGACGAGTTTTCCTGATTCTCATGCACGACTGTCTCCTCATAAGCTTGTTTATCCTTGTGTGACAAGACTTTATTTTTAAAGTGGGTTTGTTTCTACAGATCTAGGATGATATTCTTCAGAAAGAATACATTCCAGGCACTCGACAGCACTGGCAATCTGGTGTTATCTTACCTTGGCACTATTGACATTTCAAGCTGGATAATTCTTCATTGTGAGAGCACGTCCTGTTTTACAGGATGTTTAGTAGTATCTTAGCCTCTTCCCACTAGACACCCATGACACCTCTTCCCAGTTAAAATGCCTCCAGATATTGACAAATATCCCCTGGTACTTAAAACACCATCTTAACCCAAAACAAGGGAATTTAATCAGGTTTAAACATAGTAGTTCCTGATCCCTACTTTTGTCCCCCTAATTAGAGTATTATCCTGCTTTTACAGTTGTCTTCAGTGGAGACTAGATCCAAATTTGACATGAGGATGTATATGCACACACCCATTCCTGCTGCCTGGAGAGCACCCTGCCATACGTTGAGAATCCCTATACCCATAGTTGCAGGTAAGTCCTATCTGTACTGCATGGTTCTCACATGGGTCATTCTGCCACATAGTAGAGGCTCCTTTTCTTTGCCACACCAGGACCCTTTTTACCATGGAGACATTTACCTTGAAGTATGTTTTACAAATCGGTCTTCAGTTCTAAACTTTAATGACCAAGTCTCAAAGATTCAGTGTTGACTATAAATGCCCAGCCATTCTCACTCAAGGAGTGTTTCCTTCTTGGTATATTGTAGGTCTTGAAGACAAGGGCTTATAGGGTGCTTTCTATGATAGCTGCTCAAAGAATCCTAAACTCTCTGGGATTTATAACTGGTGATCCTAAAAGGCACCTAGTTCGTGTAACTATACTGTCATGGGATAACTAGAACTGAAGAAATATGTCCCCTCTCGAGGAATGAGAAGGGCCAAAATGAATCCACTCAAGCGCAAACTAGGTAAGGCACTGACAAAGCTTGGGTTGAGGAGATGGGACAATTTTTTTTCCAATTGTGAAGTTCAAGAGGGGATGGTCCCAAGAGGAGCAAAAGCAATACTGATGCTTCTTATGAGAGAAGGAAATATTTATTTTTCATCAAGAATTTCTGCATTATTTCATTTTACCCTTGACAAACTTAGGCAGTTAGAGATTTTTTTAATCTCCATTTTTAGAGGAGGGTCTGAGGTTTAGTGTGCTATAACTTGCTTCAGGTCATCAGGTTAGTAGGTGGCAGAGCTGTGATAGAAGATTGAGTCTAACCTTAAAAACAATGATTTTTTTTTTTTTTTCTTATGCTTTGCTGCTCCTACAGGTTTCTTAGGGTCATGACTTCTCATTTGGGGGCCTGTAGATTAAAATATGTATTAAAAGATCATCTAAGTTACCATTGAGTCTTAGGTGGGGATCCAGTGAAAAGAAGGACTCGTGTCAGAAAGGGCCTCTTTGGTGAGACTGTAAAATGGCCACTGGGAGAGCCTTATGGGGACAATGATCTCTGACCTGTCACACAAATCAGAAGTAGGAGCTGAAAAGCAGGGGCGTGCTGACTTTTTAGGTTAGCACACTCTCTACTTCTTAGGCCCACATTCATCTGTGGGACACATTCCCTTAAATTAAATAATCCCTCAAACGTGGCTAAACCATTCTATTATTTGGAACTAGGCTGAAGTCTTGGAAGATCAGATGAAGTAATGGATGATTTGATAACTTTTGATGTCTTCTAGAACCTGAAGTATGAGTAAGGGCATTTCCTTTCTACTTCTGGTTCTGGCCAGCATAAGAAATCATTTATTTATTTGTGGTTCTTTCACTAACAAATACTCTGAACAGGAGGATTTAATTTCACTAGCAAATATCTTCAACATTACTCTAAATGAGGTCCAATGGGATCTCAATTTGGCCTCACATCAAGCAGTGGACATACCACAATATTGGTAGAAGGCTCTGGGAAGTTCTAGTACTGTATGATCCAGTTTGTTTAAACAGACTTTTCTGTGGCTAGGACACTTTAACCTTGTCAGATATATTTCCAGGCTGATTCATTGCAAGGTTACTTCAGGGTAACTACTCAGAGGTAGATTAGATGGCCACTTTTCTTCATCTCACAGTATTCCTCATGTGGTTCTCACCAACTCCTATTCATTTTTGCCTTCTGTTATACCCTGCTTCATCTCATCTATAGAAAACAGTTCCTTGAAGGTTATATCATCTCATCTATAGAAAACATTTCCTTGAAGGTTATATATACAGCACCGTTCAGTTAGTTTCTTTGGCTTTTACAGAAGTGCTGTTGGCTCTAATACTCTTGGGTTAGATACGTTACTTTCGTGTCAAGTTTGAAAGAGCAGTGATGTATTATAATCTGTCTACACATCCCCCTTTTTCCTGAATCAGCTAATTCTCTCTCTGATTTTAGAGATAGGATGGTGGCTGGGAATGTTTCTCTGGAGTGTCTGAATTCTGGTTTCTCCACTTAAAATTACATGGGAAATTTAACAACTTCTCCAAGCATTAGTTTTCATCATTGTAAAATATACATAAAACTTATCATTTTAACCACTTGTAAATGTATAGTTCTGTGGCACTAAGTATATAGTACAACCATTGTCACTTTTCATTTCCAGAATGTTTCCATCTTCCCAAACTAAAATTCCATATCCATTAAACAACTACTCCTATTCCCTCCCCTGCCCGGCAACCATCATTCTATACTTTCTTTCTCTATGAATTTGATTTCTATACGTATTTCATGTAAGTGGAATCATATGCTATTTGTTTTTCTGTGACTGAAGAACGCTTAGCATCTTGGGTTTGAGCGTTCGTCCATGCCACAGCATGTCAGAATTTCCTTCCTTTTAAAGGCTGAATAATATTCCATTGTGTTAATACCTACATACTATTATAAGAGTCAGAGCTCTATTCTAGCAACTGAAAAAGTGATTTCATTTACTTGCTAAGACACAGCTTCAGCAGGGGTCAGCATCTCTAGTACTGTAATAGAAAATGCAGGCTTATACTTTTGGAGTAAATTTCTAGGCTCACCTTTGATTCCTTTTCTCCACCAGTGTTTACAAAGTCTCCCAGTTAGGATCTCCTCATTTTCTTTAAAGGTAAAGAATGCGTGGGGAGCAGGATCAAGATGGTGGAGCTCACCTCCCCTACCCACCCCAGCACCTCAAAAATACATCTGTATGTGGAACAATTCTTATGGAAAACTGGAAACCAGGAGAAATTCTGTACAGCCAACGCTGCACGAAAGATTTCCTCGTGACCAGGTAGGGTAGGGGGAAAAAAACCAGTAGGTTGGGACCCGTGCCCCTGGGAGGAGACTTAGAGAAAAAGGAAGATCCCAGGGGCAGACCCTCACCCTGGGGAGCCAGTAGGTTGAGCCACGACTGGGCATCCCTGTCCTTTGTGAGGAAGCAAGCCCCCGTAGCTGCTGCGACAAGCTGTGGGACAGACAGAAGGACTGGAGAAGCCTAGACTCCACTTAGAAGAGTGTGCTGGCTTACCAACAGGGCAGTGAGAACACTGCACTGGCACCTGCCACATTCCCCAGTCTGGGTGGGGTGACCACCCAAGCCCCGCTCACTGCACATCATGGCTTGGCCCAGGATCTAAGGTCCTGGGAAAAGACTCAATTTAGTGATGCACAGATGGCCAGGGGACCTGGCGTGTGGTCCAGATGGGGCAGCAGTGATGACCATTGTTGGTATATGCTCAGGCAGTGCCATCTAAGCAGTGCAGGCCTCCGAGAGCAGCACACCACAGTCCCCGCTCCCAGCAGAGCTTTCATGGCCCACTCCATGCCACAGCTTTGCCCTGGATCTGAGGCAGAAAAGACTCGATCTAGGGATGGAAAGGGTACTTGAGGTGTGGTTCAGGTGGGGCAGCTGGTGTTGGTGCTTGCTCAAACAGAAACCCAGAAGCAGCCCAGACCTCTGATGGCGGCACAGCCACTTTAATTCCTGCAACCATAACACCCTGACCCCCACTCTTAGCCTGACAGTAGATCTGGGCCGACCACAGAAGGGGAAAGGATGCCACTGTGGGCTGATTCTGAGTAGGGCCACAGATGCTTACAAAGGGAATGCATCCGACCTCTGTGAGCACATGAGCCTCACTTCACCACTTCCCTCTTTTGGGGCAAAGGCCCCAGGGCAGGAACAAGGAAAAACATACATTAAAGGGAACAGAGGCTGCTTGAGCCCAACTGTCAGGAATTCTGTTCCAGCAACTGGGGAGCAGACCCCACTCCTGACATGGCAACAGCCATGGAGTAGAGAGGAAGTCCTGCTTCATACCCTACGTAGGCTTTAGCCCCTCTTACATCAACGACACCCTCTATCAAGGCGACAGTGACCAGCACACCTGAGGAAAGACAGGGCTGGCATTCACAACCAATCCAGCCCTCACACCAAAGACAGTAGGCACACACAGTCTACCTAGGAATGCTCCCACATAAAAAAAACAAAAACCCTTCCACACAATAGGTAACTGTTTCACCTACATTCACAGAAACAGAGAAAGTTAAGTAAAATGAAAAGGCAGAAGAATCAGACCCAACTGAAAAAGCAAGAGAAAAACCCCTGAAGAAACACTCTTCTGGATACTGACTTATAAATGTTGGTATAAAAATGCTAATTAATTGATTTTAAAAAGATTAAACCCACATAATTTTAACAAGGAACTAGAAACTATAGATGACCAATCAAAAATAGATAATTCAATTTCTGAGATAAAAAGCAATCTAGAAGCAATGAATAGCTAACTAAATGACACAAAAGAACATGTAAGTGATCTGGAAGATAGAAAAATGGGAATTACACAATCAGAATAGCAGACAGAAAGACGAAAGACAACATACAAGGTCTATGGGATAATATAAAATGTGCCAACCTATGCATAATAGGGGTCCCAGAAGGAGAAGAGAGAGAGAAGGGGACTGAAAATGCATCTGAAGAAATTATGGCTGAAAACTTCCCAAACCCAAAGAAGGAAATGAATTACCAGGTATAGGAAGCACAGAGGGTTCCAAACAGACCCACACCAAAACATATCATAATTAAAATGGCAAAAGTTAAAGACAGAGGATCCTGAAGGCAGCGAGAGAAAAATTCATTTACAAGGGAACCCTCATAAGGCTCTCAGCTGATTTCTCTGCAGAAA
>NW_021703778.1:97082357-97103059 GCF_005190385.1 Monodon monoceros
TTACAAGGGAACCCTCATAAGGCTCTCAGCTGATTTCTCTGCAGAAACCCTGCAGGCCAGAAGGGAGTGGCATGATACATTCAAAGTTCTGAAAAGGAAAAACCTGTAACCTAGGATACTTTAACCAGCAAGATTATGATTTAGAATAGACGATAGATAAAGAATTTCTCAGACAAGCAAAAATTTCAGCAAATCCTGCCCTGGAGAAAATGTTGAAGGGTCTTCTCTAAATGGAAAAGAAGCAAGAATCTATAGAAAAGGGAAACTCCCAATAGGAAAGGCAAAAATATAGTAAGGATTGGAGATCACTTAAATAAGCCAGTGTGTGGATTAAAAAACAAAAAACAATTGTAAAAGTGACTATAACTATAATGAACAGTAAAGCGATAAGCATGAAGATGTAAAATAGGACCTCAAAACCATAAAATGTAGATCTTTTAGAATGTGTTCGAACTTAAGTGATTATCAGTTTAAAGCAAGTGGATATAGTTATGCGTAAGCGTATATGAATCTCATGGTAACCACTAGTCAAAAACCTACAATAGATACACAAAAACCAAAAAGAAAGGAACTCAAGCGTAATACAGAAGAAAAGCATCAAACCTCAATGGGGAAAACAAAAAGCACCACAAAAAGAACTAGAAAACAAGACATAAAATGGCAATAAGTACATACCTATGAATCATTTAAAATGTCAATGAACTAAATACTCCAATCAAAAGACATAGGGTGGCTGATTGGATTGAAAACAAGACCCTTCAATATGCTGTCTACAGGAGACTCACTTCAGGGCGAAAGACACAGATTGAAAGTGAGGGGATGGAAAAAGATATTTCATGCAAATGGAAATGACAAAAAAGCGGCGGTAGCAATACTCATATCAGAAAAAATTGACTGTAAAACAAAGGCTATACCAAAAAAGGGCATTATATAATGATAAAGGAATCAATACAAGAAGAGGATATTACACCCGTTAACATACGCACCCAATACAGGAGCACCTAAATATATAAAGCAAGTACCAACAGACATAAAGGGAGACATTAATGGGAATACAATAATGGTAGGAGACTTTAACATCCCACTGACATTAATGGACAGATCATCCAGAGAGAAAATCAATAAGGCAACAGAGGTCCTGAATGACACAATAGACCAGTTGGGCTTAGCTGATCTACAGGACGCTACATCCTAAAAAAGCAGAATGCATTCTTTTCAAGTGCCCATGGAATGGTCTCAAAACAACCCTCAACAAATTTAAGAGAAATTATGTCAAGCATCTTTTCCGACCACAGCAGTATAAAATGAGAAATCAACTACAGAAGAAAAACGGGAAGAGAACAAACGTGGAGACGAAACAACATGCTACTAAAAAACCAGTGGGTCAATGACGAAATTAAAGAGGAAATCAGAAAATATCTTGACACAAATGAAAAAGAGAGCACAGCTTTACAAATCTATGGGGATGCAGCAAAAGCAATTCTAAGAGGGAAGCTCATTGCTACACAGGTCTTCCTCAAGAAACAAGAAAAAAACCAACCTAGCTACCACCTATTGATAAAATAATTAGAAAAAGAAGAACAAAGCCCAAAATCAGCAGAGGGAAGGAAATAATAAAGATCAGAGAGGAAATAAATAGTTATCCAAAAAAACGAAAACACCAGTAGAAAAGATCAATGAAACCAAGAGCTGGTTTTTTGAAAAGATAAACAAAATTGATACACCTTTAGCCAGGGTCACCAAGAGGAAAGGAGAGAAGACCGAAGTAAAATAAGAAATAACAGCTGCTACCACAGAGATATAAAAAGATCACAAGAGAATACTACAGTTATATGCCAACAAATTGGACAATCTAGAAGAAATGGACATATTTCTAAAACATGGAGCCTGCTAAGATGGAGTCAAAAAGAAGCAGACAGTTTGAACAAACTGATCACTAGAAGTTAAACAGAATCTGTAATTTAAAACCTCCCTGCAAACAAAAGTTCAGGGCTGGATGGCTTCACCAGGGAATTTTACCAAACATATAAAGAAGAACTTATACCTATCCTTCTCAAACTATTCCAAAAAACTGAAGAGGAGAGAACACTCCCAAGCTCATTCTACGAGGCCACCATCACCCTGATATCAAAACAAAAGACACTCTAAAAAAAGAAAATTATAGGCCAATATCACTGATGAATATAGATGCAAAAATCCTCAGTAAAATATTAGCAAACCAAATCCAACAATACATAAAGAGGATCATATACCATGATCAAGTGGGATTTATTCCAGGGCCACAAGGATGGTTCATCATATGCAAATCAATGAATGTGATACACCACATTAACCAAAGGAAAGACAAAAATGATCATCTCAATAGATGCAGACAAAGCATTTGACAAAATTCAACATCATTCATGATAAAAACTCTCATCAAAGTGGGTACAGAGGGAACACATCTCAATATAATAAAGCCCATTTTTATGACAAAACTGCCAGCCACACTCAGTGGTGAAAAGCTGAAAGCATTCCTGCTGAATTCAGGTACACAAGACAAGGATGCCCCCTCATGCCACTTCTATTTAACATAGTATTGGAGCTCCTAGTCACAGCAATCAGCCAAGAAAAAGAAAAGGTATCCAAAGTGGAAGGGAAGAGGTAAAACTGTCACTATTTGCAGATGACATGATACTCTGTATAGAGAACCCTACAGTCTCCACCCTAAAACTACTAGAACTAATAAATAAATTCAGCAAGGTTGCAGGATACAAGATTAATACACAGATATCTGTTGCATTTCTATACACTAATAAATCCCATTTAAAATCACATCAGTAAAATAAAATACCTAGGAATAAACTTAACCAAGGTGGTGAAAGACTTATATGCTGAAAACTATAAAACACTGATGAAGGAGATTGAAGATGATTCAAAGAAATGGGTGAAGAAATTGAAAGATATCATGTGCTCTTGGATTGGAAAAATTAATAGTATTAAAATGGCCATACTACTCAAAACAATCTACAGATTTAATGCAATCTCTATCAAAATACCCAGGACATTTTTCACAGAACTAGAACAAATAATCCTAAAATGTATATGGAATCACAAGAGACCCCAAATTGCCAAAGCAACCCCGAGAAAAAAGAACAAAGCTCCCAGACTTTAGACTATACTATAAATCTACAGAAATCAAAACAGTGTGGTATTGGCACAAAAACAGACACATAGATTAATGGAACAGAATAGCACGGAAATAAACCCATGCATCTATGGTCAGTTAATCTATGACAAAGGAGGCAAGAATATACAATGGAGAAAAGACAGTCTCTCTAACTAGTGGTGTTGGCAAAACTGAACAGCCACATGTAAAGCAATGAAATTAAAACATTTCCTCACCCCATATACAAAAATAAACTCAAAACGGTTTAAAGACCTAAATGGAAGAACTGAAACCTAAAACTCCTAGAAGAGAACATAGGCTAAACCCTCTTTGACATAAATTGTAGCAATGTATTCTTGGATCGGTCAGTCTCCTAAGGCAAAAGAAATAAAAGCAAAAATAAACAACTGGAACCTAATCAAACTTAAAAGTTTTTGCACAGCAAAGGAAACCTTCAATAAAATGAAAAGACAACCTACAAAATGGGAGAAAATATTTGCAAATAATGTGACTGACAAGGGACTAATATCCAAAATATACAAACAGATCATACAACTCAATATTAATAAAAAATTCTAATCAAAAATGGGCCTAAGACTTGAATAGACATTTTTCAAAAAAAGACATACAGATGGTTAATGGGTACATGAAAAAACGTTCAACATTGCTAATTATGAGAAAAATGCAAATCAAAGCAACAGCAACATATCACCTCACACTGGTCAGAATGGCTATCATCAAGGAGTCTGCAAATAACAGATGTTGGGGAGGGTGTGGAGAAAAGGGAACCCTCGTATCCTACACTGTTGGTGGGAATGTAAATTGGTGCAGCTGCTGTGGAGAACAGTATGGAGGTTCCTTAAAAAACTAAAACTAGAACTACCATATGATCCAGCAATCCCACTCCTGGGTATATATCAGGAAAAAATGAAAACTCTAATTTGAGAAGGTACATGCACCCCAATGTTCATAGCAGCACTATTTACAATAGCCAAGACATGGAAGCAACCCAAGTGCCCATCAGCAGATGACTGGATTAAACAATACTGCACACAATGGAATATTATTCAGCCATAAAAAGAATGAAATATTGCCATTTGCAGCAACGTAGATGGACCTAGAGAATATTATGCTTAGTGAAATAAGTCCGCTAGAGAAAGACAAATACTGTATGATATCACTTATATGTGGACTCTGAAAAATAATACAAATAAATGTATATACAAAACAGAAACAGACTCACAAACATAGAAAACAAACTTGTGGTTACCAAAGAGGAAAAGGAAGGTGGGGGAGGGAAAAATTAGGGGTATGGAACAAACTATTGTATATAAAATAGATAAGCAAAATGCATTTAAGGTATTACACATTATCTTATAACCTATAATGGAATATAATCTGCAAAAATACTGAATCACTATGCCATACACCTGAAACTAATACAATATTGCAAATCAACTATACTTCAATAATAATAAAAAAGAATGCCTGCATTCAGGGGAACAAGACAGACATTTCTGTGCTCTAATATGCAGGCAGAGGGAAGGAAGATTTGGGGCAAATAAGTAGGGAAAGTTTTGAAAAAAATCTAAAATTTAGTTTAAGAACAAAACCAGATGGAAAGAACAGGTCAAGTTACAGAGACAGATTGTATTATCCAAAGATAGTCGCACCAATATATTTCTCATCTTACATGCTCTTCTTACAATATGGTTTTGACAATCCTTCATCAGGAGGTGGGTTCTTCTTCCCCATTCCTTCAACTGGGACAGAACTTCGTAAATACAACCAATAGTGTACGACGAAAGTGACTTTTAGGCCTTGGTCAAAAAAATCATTACACGTTTCACCTTGGATCACTCAAGCAGACCTGTGGAGAGAGAGGCACTGAGACCTGCAGCCTAGAGGGCAGCAACAACTTGCCGGCCAAGTGAGTCAGCCACCTTAGAGGTCCATGTTCCAGCCATCCAGGTGACTGCATACCCAGTGGATATAGCACTAAAACCATATGCGACTCCAAGTGAGAACTGTCCAGTTGAGTTCCTCTCAAACCAACGAAAACCATGAAAAATAAGTGATTATTGTTTAATCAACACCAAATTTGGGGGTATTCTGTTATGTAGCCGTTGATAACTATAAAGTTACCTTATCTTACTGAATACCTTTCATCTTCACGCAATGATGGGCATGAAGCAAACGTTACTTGGAGAAAGACTTGGAGGCATACGAGCAGGCATGGCTGGTGCAGGCCAACTTTAAAGTCTTATTTCCATGAATACATCATATCCAGGTGAAAGTAGGCAGGTAGAGTCTAAAGGGGAATATTTAGTCTCAGGAATTTATGGCCTGTTAGCTGGACCATCAGCATGTATACTTAAAATTCAACAGATATCACCACTATGCTCAGCAGGGGAGAGGAGATCTCTGTTAAATCAAAGAGGAGATTCTTCCTAAGGTGGAATATTTTCCCTAGGTCCTCATGATGCACAAGCCTCCACCCTCTCCTAGGTGCCTTAATTCAGAGCACAACTCTAATAATGGTTTCTACAAACCCTTAGGAGCATTTGGACCGTACTTTCCAAACAACAGTTCTAGAACATTTCTCCATAAAGGAGGTCTTTTGAAGAAAAGAGTTTAACGTGATGAATGACGTGAGCACTGGGAAGGGCTTTCGCCTTGGGGTCAAGAGATCTGGATTCTAGCCTTGATGTACGTACTAACGTTGAGTGTACCTTTCAGCAAGTCCCTTGAACTTCAGTAGATTTCACTCTGTGAAATGGAGATTTTATCCAGTGTCCGAAGACTTTTGCAGCTCTATGACTCTGATTTAAAAGATTTCCTAGTGATAAAATGTCTCCCCAGATAATAACTATGTCTGTTCATTAAGTCTGTCTGTACCCACTGAGGCATGTTTCAGCAAACTTCTAGAACTCAATAGTGCATGGCATTCAGGAATACTGAACAAATGAATCCATTAAAGAAACACACAATCCTCCTTCTGTTTCACAGAGGAGTGTTTTGCTGAAAGTCTTTTAGTTTCTTCGTAGATGTCTGCACGTCTCTTACCATTGCTTGCAAAGAATTTGTACCTTGTGCTCAGTGTTAGAATACAACACAATTCTATTTCTGTTCCCTTTCCCTCCTCTTATCACTCACCATCCCATAACATGAAGTCACCAGTCCTTGTGGCTCTCCACCCCACACCTCCACCTTGGGCAATTTATGTTCAAGCAGTGTTGCTTTTGGGTCAGTATAGCTGAGACCATGCTTGTCTGGGTTTGTCTGTTCAGTGTTAGCCTTGAATGCCTAGCTAGCTTACGCACTGTTGGTGTGGTGGACAGGAGAGAAAGAAGAAAGTGTGAATGATGGACTTACTGAGACCCAGCTCTTGCAGCTCCGTAGTAATGCTGCCCTTGAGCAGTAATGAAAGCTGGAAGTGACTGGTATTCTCCACGTTAGAGCACTGCTAGGATACTGTCTTAAACGCCTCCTGCAAACAAATCTGCACTGCACACCAGACAGACATGAAACCAAGATTTATTAAAATTCCCTTAGCATATTTACAATTGGAAGACATGAATGCAGTTCTCTGTAGATTCCAAAAAAATAGAGTTCTATCTCTTAAATTATCAGAGGTATCAACAGATTAGGATAAATATAATCTATCACAGAGATAGAATTCTTTGAATAGACAATCTACATTTTCTAACCAATATATACTATGTACAAAAATACACTTGATGTGGGGACCAAGTAGTGTCAAGGAGGAAAACATATATACACACACACACACACACACACACATATTTTCATTATGTACACATCAATATTGGTTCCTTCACCCTTTCTTTTTAAAAATAAATACTTCATTTGGTTTGCAAATGACATTTACAAATTCAACTAAAGAGCATTTCTCAGCTTTGACAAAATTAAATATGCAAATTAGAAATACGTATTTTTAAAAATTTAAAGGGAAAAAAATACCTGAATCCAATTAGCTTATTACCTTAAAAAATATCCAAGAGCGTGTAATGTAAGGTTTCATGTCTCTAAAGTGCCTTCTCATTTCTCAAACTGTCTTCATTATTGCTTAAAATCCTTTAAGATTACATCTACAGTTTGGTCTAATAATTAAACAGAAAAGCCAACTTTTTTCCAGGTCAAATGGTTGACTATTTAAGACATGCTTATACTTTCTTTAAGTGCTTTCAAGAGTGTAACAGTTACTGTTGATTTGAAAATAACCACAAATTGTCAACATCCTGATCCACATTCCTGAAGATGCTTGAATCATTAGTAATAGTAAGAACTGAGGGGCGGTAAAGAGCCTATGATTCAAAATGTTTGCACAGAATTCACTTCGTCCAGCAGCACAGGAAAGTTACTTGAGAGTCAACACTTGAGCCTTAAAACACATCATAGTTGGTGACCTGAACTGATTTACAATTTATGTAAAGAATGGTCCCTAATTAGTTTTAAAGTAAAAATCTCTGAGAAATTGAGAAGGACTGGAACCATGCCTCTCCTCAACCTTCTTAAAATATAAAGTAGAATAAAGAAAGAAATGTATTTTCCGTCTCTTTTATGGATTTTCCCTCTTTGCCTAAGTGATGAGGTGGTGCTGACATTAACGAGAGGCAGTCGCAACACTGTCTCTCTCTTGGTCACAGCAGAGCTCCCTGTCCAAAGGGCCGGGGGATGGAGCACAGGGTGTGAGAGGAGGGAGTGAGGGCTCAGGGGGACTTTCAGGTGTCTGTGGGGGAAAGGGGTGGAGAAAGCTGGGTCCTGGAGAAACTGTAACAGTAAAGTGAGGAAAAAATCGCTGTGGGGTGTGAAGGAAGGGGAGGCTGATGCAGAAGTATTGAAAGGAGAAAAGTGAAATGAAGCTTGATGCCAAAGTGACTTTTAAACAGGCATAGAGGAAACAGGAAGGTCCATGGACAACCGACCCCATAGAAATGAATCAGAAATTCATTGGAGTTATTTCAACAAGCACGGGCCAGTCTCACTGGGGTACCTGCTTTTCCAGAACATTGTCAGGCACGGACCAACATGAGATACTGGGCACTCCCATCCCACTGCCCTCATACATATTATGCCCTGAGCTTCCACTGAAAGGCTGCCCATGATACAACCATGGCAACGGTCACCAGCTCCCTAACAATGCATTGTATCAGCAAAACATTGCACCCTGGCCTTGTTCAAATTTTCCTTCTCCCCTGTCTCCTGTTTTTCTCCATTATCCCATTGCTTGTAATCTCACAGGGCAAAATGAAGACACATAACTGCAGGGATCAGATTAATTTTAGGAAGCAGGGTCGAGGGTGTTGATAAGAAAATTAAACTCTAAAGGACTTGAAATAATTTACATTTCTGTTAGGCCTGATTTCTATTAGGATGCTGACTGACGTCACTTAAGGTTCTGGGCATTCGGGCCAGTACTGTGTTTTTCCAGGCCAAAGCACGATCCCCCTAAATCAAAGTCCAGGGGCACTCTGCTTCCATGCTAGTCTAAGTTAAAATTCAATGAAAGGAAAAGACTATGATGAATCGATGACATGTTTCCTCCAAAGAATCTTAAAAATTATTCAATTTCTAACTTTAAAAGGTCCTGCCTTTTTAAGAATATCTTCAATTGTTTCTTTAAAGGGAAGGCCTTTTTTTCTTAATGCTTATATTCTTCAAAGATTATACATCCTACTAACAGTAGGGTCATATTATTTGCATCTTGAGAAATTGAAGAATTGTAAAATTAATATTTGGCATAGGCCTATCCCTTTGGTAGATCCCCAAATCCTATGTGTGTCACTCTGGGCAGAGAGAATTGTCACTAGACTTTCCCCCTCACCCACTGATTTGTTTCCAAAGGAAATGAACATCTTTAGAGGATTAAGCAGAGGGCAATCTCAGTGGGTTGACACTACCTTCTTCATGCCTTGGAGGTCAGATCTGAAGATATAAGATTATAGGCAGGGACAAGTTGCCAAGAGGAAAGGGAAAAAAATAAGCTACTTATAGTTTGCTCAAACCTATCTAAAATGGAGATTTTGAATCTCTTAGTCTCTTACTGGGAAGAGTAGTATAATCTTTGTGTGCTACATACCCATTTTTATATACCTCATAGAAACCTGGAATTTGGAATCCATCCCAAGAGTTCCTAGAAAGCTGTGCATTCCTAAATACACCTACCATCCATGTCATGGTGAGGTGGAGAGTAATTTCCCTTCTACTCAGTGGTCTTTGCTACTAGCCTCTCATTTTGGAAAGCTGACCGGGACGAGTAAACAAAAATACGAGACAAGAATGGACGCAAGCCCTAGAAGAGAACAAGGAAGGAAAGCACGTACAGCTTTGCCAGAGATGTCGACAAACCACTGGGCATGCATGCCTGAAAACATCAGATTTCGTACTTGATAGACTAAATACAACACACTGGCAGCTCACACTATATATGGGGAGAAGTATTCATTCTCTTTTAAGACATTCTTACAGCTTCCACGACAAAAGAACCCCTTGGTGTCTGCACAGGTAGAATCTAGGGAAATGCTCAGCCTACAAAACAGCTTAAGGGTGGTAGAAGGTTGTTTACTCCACGGGGAAGAAGGCCAAATTGCTGTGGGAAATTGTGGGCTCATTTGCATTTTGCTAGCCCAGTGCTATCAGATTTCACACAAAGCATAAAAAAAAAATAGCCCACAGAAGTCTATGGATCAGCTTTCTGAAATGGAGATACACTGGAGATTCTTAGTATATTTAAGAGAAGATTAAAAATAGAAAATTATATGTGCATATGGAATGTAGAATAAATTAATGGCTTTAGCTACCACTCTCATTTAAAATATTGAGATTAAATCAGCCTTCCCCAGATTATAGCATGAAGAAGACATTCATGAACAAGTACTTTATAGACATAATATGCCAGAGTTCGTTTGAGCGCTGACTGAAGTGAACCATCATGCTAGAGAAGGGAAGACAGACAAGAAGGAAAAGGTCCTCTATTTACTGTTTATCACCAGGGTAGTTGGGAGAGGGGCTGGGGGTGGAGAAGAAAGGAATTGAGGATAGGATAGGATAGCTTGAGGTTATCCTGTCCTCAAGCTCCATTGAGGACAGCATAACCTACTGAATGAGGCTTGATCTGCTTCCCTAATCTCTTCTCTGGTAGAAACTGCATGGGCGCCTTAAGAGACAGAGTAAACTTGCTGCCATTTTCATATCTTCACATTTCCAAGTAAGTTGTCAACTATACAAATTTCCCAAATGCTAAGTTTATATCACAGTGTTGATTAAGGGTCTTGGAACAAATAAGGCTACTGAACTGGCTTCCACGTTGACATGTTAATACTCTCTTGAATTTACTACTTCTCAGCAAAGCACTGATCTGGGAGGATTTGGTGGATTACCCACTCCTTGGGAGGGGAAAGGAAGAACTACGAAACTAAAATTAAGTGCCTCTAACAAGGTGCCAACAACTGACAGGTGTGCAGAAAGACACAAAACGAGCCTCTCAGTCACATACAGCTGTGTAACTGAGCCCAGCGTTGCCTGGATTCAATCACTCATGGACTTATAAATACCGTTATGGGAGTCTAAAGGAGACAGACCTGCTGAGGCCTGTTCCAAAAGGTGCCTTTAAGTGACTTCTGCACCAATAATAGACCAGGTTCCAAGCAGCCAGATTCTCTCTCTCCATAGCTGGAAAATGGAAACTTATTTGCATTTTGGAAAGGTTAAACACTGGCCATTTGTTTCAAATACTGTTAAGTTTGTCCACACAGACTTGTCTCTCTTGTGTTGCAGATTTCTTTATGATAACAAAGTAGCTGACATGAATGAAAATTCACTTCTTTATTCAATCCACCCTCTTTACTTGTGTTCCTGAGGTAAAAACCTAAGCTATGAAGCGTGGTATTCATGGGCTTCTGGACGTTCCATACGTTTATAAACTGCTTTTACGAGAGAACAAGAGAAAGGAAATTTTCATAGTCTAGCACTTCTTTCACTATATTATACTACTTCTCTTTGTACGTGGCTTTTCGAAAAACAGACTGCTCAGAGCAATACTTGACTCCCTTGAATTCACACTCTAAAAATCGCCTGGTTTAGGCTGAAGTCTCAAGTGGGCAGTTAAGAGCTCTTACTTTGTCTACACTCATCAGCCCTCACAGCTGTTCAAATCCTTATGTGCTTAGGACTTCTATAACATTGGGTTTCACAATATGTCTGTTTTTTGTTGTTTTTGTGTGTGATTCAGGAACTAATTAATTTGTGGATTGCTAAATCTGCTAATGCTTTTTTTCCCCTTCCCCCTTTTGGTCATTTTTTTTCTGATTAGAACAGGCAGGATCAAAGAAAAATGAAGCTCAAATCTAATGAGAGTTCTTGTTAGCAATTTTTAGACTATTTAAGCTAATTTATAAAATTGGATATTTGATTTTTGCATCAGGTATTTGGGGGGAAGAAAGCTGTATTTTTTGCAGTTCTTCCTTCCCCTTAACATAGAAAGCCCCAAATTGGTTTTATCTTTGTTTGGCAAGGGTGCAGAGATCAATTTAGAATGTCAGACAATGAAGAGGTTCCCATGTCAATGTTACAGTCTGGCTACTGGAAAAGAGCCCGCAGGTCTGTACTGCTAACTCCCCTTTCTACACTGGCCGTCTGTGTGCTGTTTGCTGTGCTAGTGTATGCAATGATCTGCGTCAGTGATACCAGGCAAGAAAGAAGCAGAAATAGAAATGAGAAAGTATGATGTCCAAGAAAGCAAGAATAGAAGTAAAATGAAAATTCCTCCATACAAGTGGTATAATCTAGAGAGAGATGCGCAATCCCAGTCCAACAAGCAAATCTTTACTAAAAATACACTTACGTCTCTTTTGCTACGTCCAGTCATGGTCTTGGAAGGACTATACCAATGACTTCTTCATGTTGCTGGAGGTTTCCAATACCACCAAAGAGTTTTATTCCTTCCTTCAGTTCTTCCGGGTTCTCCACCAGCAGCATAGGAGTTTATCATTTAGGGAAATGCCTTTCCTTATAGTACTTATGAGAAAAGGAGGTGCCTAAGGGAGGCTGAGCAGGCGTGCAGCTTCTACTGTTCTTACCGGAAAGAAGAGGGGGTCAGAGACCAGCACCCAATCTGGCACTCAGTTCCTCAATGATGTTGCCAATTTGTTTCGGCTAGAACATTTAAAGATGGAAGAGCACCACTGGATTTCCTTATTCTACTTCCCAGATTTCAGACCTTCTCTCTTCATAGTTCCTAGGTAGTTGCAATGAATGTTTAAAGAGGTATCACAGACAACAACCAAAGATTCAAAAGGTAACTGTTGGGCAGCAGGTCCATCACCTGTGACCCCTGGGCCTCGACCATCAACACATCATCCATTTCTTCTTGGCTACCTCTTCCCTTCACCACACCCCCTCCCATAAGTTGCCTCTTCTTGGGTTAAAAAACCATATAGCACACCTTCTCCTCACTTGATTATTGATACCTCACAGGCCTATGTTTTTAACTAACGTATTTATATCATGCTTTCGTGTCATATGTGATATACTTGTGTGCTCGATGATTATGCCAGTTACTCATGCAGGAATCTGAACTGCTATCTGCTGTGTCCTCGGATTTAATGAAGCTTGGCTAGGAAGAGAGGATGTTGTTATAAGTTAAGGTTTCTCCGAGTCTGACTAGTAGGTCAGGTGTGAGTGTCTGGTTAAACGCAGAGTAGAAAATACTGGCCACTGTCCCTCTAGTGCAGGCAGGGCTATGCTTAGAGCAGCCAGAAGTGCCCACTCTGCTAAGTGGTACCCCCAACTACTACTTCTCCATGAAAAGTTTAGCGACACCTGTTGGAGTTAATACAATCTCAACTGCATTTTGGACGGATTGTTCTCAGGGCCTCCAGGTTGTTTTAGATGGCCCACCTTGAACAAACTCTTGTGAACCTTTACCGAGCATGAAGTCAAGTTAGAAATGAGGGTGCTGTCACAATGCAGTCCACGTGTGGACTTGGGAAGGGTGTCCAGATACCTAATGCAGGATGCAAACTGGGAGAGAATAATGGGGATCCTGCCTAGTGTAGTGATAACAGTATCACTACATTGGACTCACTAGGTTTCCCCAACAGAGGTAGGCAAACGCTGCTCTTTAGAAATAGGTATTTGCCAATTTCTAGTCTGTCCACTAGGATGAAATCCAACCTGGGCTGCATTTGTCTAACTCTCAAATTCAGTGTTTCCATTCATTATTCTTCAGCACTGGTTCCCTGAGAGCAATGTTTTTGTAGGGTTATAAAGCCACAGTCCTGCTTCCCTCCAGTGATTTTCTTGTGAGCATCCTACGTAGAGACCTGAAGTGGGCTACAGGGACCCCACTGAGAGCCTCCTGCCGTTCTCTCCCATCAAGTCTTTAAGGAGCCATTATTAAGGATCTAGACTTCTGTCGTTCTCACTAAACTCAAAGTTGATTCCCAAGGCACGGACAAAACAGGTGCTTTTTCTTTTGCATGATAATACTAGAAGGACTGTCACAGAGCACAGGGTAGCTGTAAGTAGAATTTGTTTGAAATCGAGGAATTCCTTAGGTCGTCTTCACCATTAAGTGAAAATGAAGAGAAACAATCTAGGAAAGCAGTATGATAAGCTCGCTCACAAGCAACTTCTTTTAATCATGTAAGTTCTTACCTGCTCTGCTAGTTTGCTTGTCTCATCCTTCTATTTTGGGGGGAAAAAAACCAAACCATATTATTATATTCCTTTCCTCTGAACTGTTAGAAAAGGTGATTAGCACCTGCATGAATATGGCTTCATGACTTGATTTGATCCTGATTGTGCATTCTTGATTCCCCGAATGGGCATTCTATTAGAATACGCTGCTGCTTTAATTGGCCGAATCTATTATGGGGTCCCTGAGGGGGCTGATGACTAGCAGGCATGTCCTGGGTAGACACTCAGGCCCCTGGGAAGATGGGGGGGCAAGGGGCAGGCCACACGTGGCAGGCGGATGGGGAAGGGTTTTAAAGTTTCTGCTCATCTCTAGACGGTCCTCCACCAATTGGAGGGGAAAACTTGGGCCTCTCTCCTTTCAAGGCTGAAACCTGATAGGCTTTGATCCTCATCTCAGTTCACCCCAAGGCTCCTCTCTTCTCTCCTCACAAGATAGACTAGAAGAGTGGTGGCTTAAGGAAGAAATGTTAGGACAGAGGTCCAATTTGGTTTCCCTGTGACTCAGGAGGCAGTGGTCACATGGGCTTCCAGGGTCAGAAAAAGCTGCCTACGTATGATATTCCACTCGAAGTTCAATATCAATGTAATCACCTTCTTCCCATTTTGATGTAAAGAACTCTTTTTCTGCCCTTAGTTAGTTTGTTTTTTGACGTTAAAAACCCCCTGCTTCACCATACGTCACATGCCTGTCGGTCAAGGTCATGATAAAGGGCTGCATCTGCTCTCCTGTCTAGAAACTGCCTCCTGGGGTTGGTGGGAGAGGTCCAGCCACATCCGGTCCCAGAACACGGTGTACAGCTCAGCTGTAGGTTACCAAGGTGTTATCCACGCAGAGATGATTTGAGGTGTGAGATGTGCTCTGAGTGATACTGGGTCACTTGTCCAAGCAGGTGCTTTGACCTCAAATCTGTCCCCACTCAGGTATCACAGTTTCTTCTGGGACAGAAGGGGTGGAGAACCCCTAGTGGTCCAGGAAACCCCAATGAACTGATATGAAAACAAAAGAATGGGTCTCGCTAAATGGCTGATGCCAACTCCCTGTATCCTAATTTGTTCTCCAGGATGAAGTTTATGGCTATTTAACCCCCTTCTCCATCCATGTATAATTCCATTTTCTGTTCTGTTACATAAAAAAAACAATGAAAAAAATAACCGTTTTTCGAGTGTGGGAAATAGATAGTCTTGGACCTCTTAAAGTAGTTTTGGTAAGTTTCAACATTTTTTGGCGAGAAGGGTGCTTCAGGATCTTGCTGCAATAGGATCAAAACTTAAGATCAATAATCAAACCAGCAGTATGTAAAGACCAAGGCTTGAACTTGCTCAAGGCAACTGTCACAAAACATCCTTTTCTTCTTCTGTCACAAGTTTATATACATCAGGTTTGGGTTAGAAAGCTTGAAATCTCTGCTTTTAAAAAAAAATTGGAAAATCTTGGTAATTCTTCTGGTCTCATAACAGAGCGAACTTTGGACCTCTAGAAGAAACAGTTATCAAATACTTCTTCAGCAGTTTTTCATTGTTCCTATGGCTTAACAAGGGACTTCTTTAAGAAGGCACGGGGTGCTCAGAAAGAGATGAGCAAAATAAACATTTAGTGACATATCTTTCGAGAACTTCTTGCAACACTGGTGTTACAAAGGATCATGCCGAGCACTACGTCTCACCGTCGCCGTTCTCCTGTATCTCTGTGTTAGGTGGTGCTCACACTGGCTTCCTTTTGACGCAGTCTTTCTTTCTGTTGTTTGAGAAAAAAAATCGAGTTTAGTATAACTCCTTTTTAAAAATTTTTATCTTTCTCAAATTTTGGTACATTTCTCAAATGTCAGTCTAGAATGCCAAATAGAGTTGTACCAAATGCCCCAGAAATGAGAGGATTTCTATCCTTTTTCCCAGAAACCCTCAGTTTCCTACCCTTCCCACCCTATCACCTCACAAACACACAAAATAAATAACCAGCTAATCAACCAACTATATCCATCTAAAACACCTGCCTTTACAATGCCAGGCTGTTCCGTTCTGTTCTCATCTTCTGTGACAAAGGTCCTAACTTCGCAGTGTTACTCAAAGACTCCTCCCATTAGGGAATGCTCAAGAAACAGTTTCTAGGAAGTCTAGGTATGAAAAATCACTCTTTCCAAGTCAGGCGTGTCTGCATGTGACCAACTTGGCAGGACCGAACAGAGGCTATGCAAAATGGAGGATGACGAGATTTAGTCTCTGCAGAATGGCAGAAGCTCCCATTTTGCCAAGGATGCTCTGCTCCGTTCTTCCTGAACTTCCTTCCCAGGGACAGCCTTCTAATGAGGAAGGACATGAAAGTCTGATGGCAAGATAAACAAGAGTACACAGAACAGAAACTCAGACCTCACTGTTTCTAGGACTTAGACGTAAATATATTAAGCATGGTAAGACACATGGGTGTGTCTGGCCTTCAAGGTGGACAAATAGAAGGCTAAAAAAGAGATGGAACAAGTACAGTCCTTTGCAAAGAGCAGGTGCCGAGAGATGCCCTTTGAGAACAGGTCCTAAGCTTCTTGTGACCTAGGAGATGTGAAAATGCAATGGATTACTAAATTGGCCTAGATGTAAACTTAAGATAATTTTTAAACACCCATCCTGTTTGGATACCATGCCTGACTTGTGAAATTGAATCAGGAATCAGTTTATGAGCTCTTCCCAAATTCCCACCAAAACAAACAGGCGACAAAACAAACCACCCCAAGGAGCAGAGGATCACAGCTGAGAGCTTACTCTCCATGGAGGTCACCAATAAAAGAATGCCACGGTCCACCCACTGTTTCCCCTTTGTCTACAGGCCTGAGTCCATTCTCTCTGCCCCTGAAAATAAGGCTTGGCTGTAAAAGTTAGGATAGAGGCCCAAATAAGAGGCCTGGGGAAAAGGGCAGTGTCTAATGAGGGAGGAAGACAGAAATAAGAGTTGAACCCACTGCCAACAGAAGATCATGCACAAATGAGCACCACAAACGCATGGTCAAATGGGCACAGAGGATGTGTCCATTCAGGTAGGAGCTCTGTGAGCTAACCATGGCTGTCCCTGACCCAGCTGTATGGCCCTGACTTTCCCATTTCTCACTCATCGACTTCACTCAACATTCATTGAGCTGCTGATGGGGGTGTGATGAGCACATCATGGTCAGTCAATAGAAATAACCTCACTTTTAACTCATACCCCACTTAGATGGTCAAAGGATTTAAAGCAGCCGGCAAAAAAGTACTAGTGGAGAACAAAGAAGCAAAGTAACTTCACTAAGGTTTTACAACTAGTAAGTGGCTGACCTGGGATTTGAATCTCTACATCTAAATGGGTTCCTAACCCATTTAGCTTTTCCAGCTGTAACACAGAGATTCCTTGTGATCCTTACTGAAAATGGGACTGTGGAGGACGAGAGTTTCCCCTCACAGCTAGGAAGACAGACTAGCCTGCTTAGCTTCTAGCCCAGGGAGAGCTGTCGGGGGACCCAGAGTCTCGTTCTGGTTTTGGCTATCCATTTGTGAAGTGATCCTAGGTAAGCTGTATCTTTCTGCATCTCAGTTTTACCAACTCTCTAAAGAGGATAATCCCTGCCCCTTTCCTTAACAGGGAGAAGGAACTGGTGAGGGTGAGAATACTTAAACATTTCAGGAGAAGAGTGCTTTGAGATGAGGGGAATCATGGCGTGGGGTGCGGCGCGGAAGGGTGTGAAATGGCAAGCGGCTACATTTGGTTTGTCAGGAAATGACCTTGTTTGAATTTGCTGGAAGAGCGCTCGAGGCAGTGTTTGTTCCTCACTCTGTCCTCCTTTCTATTCTTTCTTACCCATATGCTACTCTGGGATGGGAATTGAGAATCTGGATACTACTCATTCCTCTGAGTTTTATCCTTTAAATTCTGACCCACTCCTGGTGCACCTCAGTTATAATGAAAAGTCTTGAGGTTGTGAGTGAAAAATGCATCTCACCAGACTAGCCGTGGGGTTAATTTTCTTTGTCTCCACTTTCTTCTCTGCTGTTAACTTGCTGACTGATTCCTGAGCCATTTTCAGTCTGGAATGGAAACAGGGAGGGGGGAGGGGAGAGGAGGAGAAGAAAGGAGAAGAAAAAAAGAAAGAAGAAAGAGGTCAGGTTAAACAGAAATCCAAATGCTGTTGAATTAACCAATTAGCAGTTTGAAAATATAAGGAACGGTTTTCAGTGCTTTTCATTACTAAATTCAAACTTTGAGAAGGTGACTCTTCTGGGTTATCAAAGCTGAATTTCCTTCACTGGCTGAGAGGCTCACCGAGATGTCTTTGGGGAAGTCTGTGCTTTTGCAACCAATGCGGGAGGAGTTTCTGATCTATGGAATACTAGATGGGTTCACTGTACTCTCAGGGCACACTTCAAGGCTCTCTGGCTTGTGATCCACTCAGTAGGTAAGATGAAGACAATTTTGAAAACGGAAACTTTGGAGAAACATACGAAAACTACAAATATTAAAATCCACCAGTTCACATTAAGAAAGTGAAAAGACAACCCACACAGAATGGGAAAAATATCTGTAAATCATACATCTGATAAAGGACTTGCATTCAGAATACATGAGTGACTCTTACAACTCAAATAAAAAGACAAATTACCCAATTTAAAAAAACAGGCAAAGGATTTGACTAGACATTTCTCCAAAGACATACAAATGGCCCATAAGCACATGAAAAGATGCTCGACATCATCAGTCATCGGAGAAGTACAAAGCAAAACCACAGTGCGATTATCACTCCACAGCCACTGGGATGGCTGGAATTAAAAAGAAAGACAGTAACAAGTGTTGGAGGTGAGGATGTGAAGAAATTGGAATCCTCCTACATTGCTGATGGGTCTGGAGAATGGTACAGTCACTTTGGAAAACAGTTTGGCAGCTTTTCAAAATGTTAAACATAGTTACCACATGACCCAGCCATTCGACTGCTAGGTATATAAATATATGTGTACCCAAGAAAATGAACATGTATGTCCAGACAAAAATTTATATATAAATGTTTGTAGCAGCATCATTTATAATAGCCAAGAGTAGACACAGCCCAAATTTATATTAGCTGCTAGATGGATAAACAAAATGTGGTATATTAACACAATGGAATATTACTGAACCATAAAAAGGAGTGAAGTGCTGATACGTGCTACAATGTGGGTGAACCTCAAAAACATTAAGGTAAATGGAAGAAGCCAGCCAGTGACAGAAATCCACATGTCATGTGATTCCACTGATATGAAATCCACAGAGACAGAAAGTAGATTAGCAGTGCCAGGTGCCGAGGGGAGGGGAGAAGGGGTGTGACTGCTAAGGGGTAAGGGGTTTCTCCTAAAACTAGGTAGCAGTGATGGTTGCACACCCTTGTGAATATACCGAAAACCCACAGAATTGTACACCTTTAAAAGGGTAAATTTTACAGTATGAATCATCTCAATAAAGCTGCTATAAAAATTCAATTCCACAACATGATATTATTTCTTATCCGGCTCATCAATTCAACAAAGTAATATTTCTTATCCGTCAGATAGGCGAATCAAAGTCAGGCAATATCAACTGTTACTGGGGATGTGAGGAAATGGGAAGTGCCGAACTGTGTATGAGGGCGTGTAAGTTGGTACAGCTGGCTTTGGTAGCATCAACTGAAACTGAAAACATACATACCCTGTGGGCTATCAATTACTCTTCTAGGGAGATACCCCGAAGAAACTTACAATTAGGCACACCTTTCACTGTGACAATATATGCAATAATGAAAAACTGAAAACCACCTAGTGATCAGATTCAATAGGATAATGGATAGCTGATAAGAGCAAATAGTAATAGCTAACATTTATTGGGTGCTTACTGCATGTCTGGTACTGTTCCACCTGCTTTATTTGAATTAAACCATTTAATTCCCACAACAACCCTGTGAGATAGAAACTTTCACTACTTGTATTTTACAGGTCTTAAGCACCGTGCAATGATGCTTGTATATTATATTCATTTACTGGAATATGGTATAACTGTGAAAAGGAATAAACTAGATCTGAATTCACCAATTATGGATATCAGAAACATGACATTGAGAGGGTGATGAACTCTGCAGAGTGACAGAGTGAAGAGGCCACCTAGCCTGGTGGTTAAGTGCTCGGCTCCAGAACCTGACTGAGATCAATTCTCAGCCCCACTACCTACTAGCTGTGTGACCCTGGGCAAGGGACCTCTCTGTGCACCTACAAAAAGAGGATAACAACAACAGTGTGGGCTACACAGAGTCACTGAGAGGACTGAGAAAGTGCTGCTCTAGGCACCGTGTGATCACTCAACATGTGTTCACTACTATCGTTACTGTGTACGCAACATGCTACCTTGCATATATATTGGGGAATAGTGCCCACAAAACAGTGTTGTTCACAGATGCCCGCACAGTGTATGTGAACATACATGTAAACATCTATTTATATGCAGACTGGAAAGATACTAGTTTCATGATAGAGGTTATCACTAGAAATACAGAAGAGAATGACATTGGGAGGTAGTAATGTCTACCAGGATTTCATTTCTATCTATAATACTTCATTTTTCAATTGTAAAATCTTAAAGAATATGTGGCAAAATGTTAACAATTCTAGGTGGTGGGAATATGGGTGTGTTAAATTATCCTTAATATGTTTCTTTATTTTAAAAATGTCTTCAAAAATATTTTTAGGGCTTCCCTGGTGGGGCAGTGGTTGAGAGTCCGCCTGCCGATTCAGGGGACACGGGTTCGTGCCCCGGTCTGGGAAGACCCCACATGCCGCGGAGCGGCTGGGCCCGTGAGCCATGGCTGCTGAGCCTGCG
>NW_021703778.1:97103159-97158713 GCF_005190385.1 Monodon monoceros
TGGGCGGGCTGGGCCCGTGCCCCTGGGCCGTTGCTGCGGGGCGCGGGGGCCGGGCCCCCCAAAGGGGGGGGGGGCAAAAGGGGAAGGGCCCCGAGTAAAAAAAAAAAAAAAAAAAAAAAAATATATATATATATTTTTTAAAAATACCAAATATTTAAAGACCCACCAAATCACAGACATTAAAAAAAAGAACATGCTTTTTCTTCAGGGCCTCAAATACAAACCTTTCACTCAATATTAATCACATACTCGCTTAATATTGAAGAAGTGGCTGAGTGCCTTAGCTCTTATCTAATTTTGCACAATTTGCTTGAAACACACGCTTCATAATCCAATCTCCCTGCCCACATGCACAAGTTAGTTCAGTGAATTCAACATGCTGACTTGTGCATCAGAAAAGAAGTAAATCGTGAGACAAAGACGAGCAATGATTTATATAACCCAAGAAATGCATCTGTGAAGCTGCCGTGAGAACAGGCACTTCTGGACAGGGGCATAGGTCTGAGAGTATACACCACACTACCTACTAAACATTTCTGCTTGCAGCAGTAACTGTGACTATACCCACACAAGAAAGGAATGCGCTAGAAGGTTCAGAGCCAGGTCAGACTACATTGGAGACTGACTACTAAGGAATCTGCAAACCAAGATGATGGTGCTGTCAATGAGGCCACAGCTTGTAGCATCTACTTTTCTTGGCGTCTCTCCGGCAAGATTTGTTTTCAGAGAGAGCACTTATTAGTGACCCTTTAATCCACATTCCAATGGAATGGTTTGGAATTACTATTTCTCTCTGGGGTCCCTAACTTTTAGGGCACTTTTGGGAGTCATCTTTTGCTTAAGTAGTTCCTTTTCACCTTAGAATTCTGGTCTCTTCTTTCAGAGTTGGTCTTCTACCACACTCCTGGCTCAGCATCGCCTCCCCCAATTCCCAATTTCACTTCTCAGAAGGCCTGCGATCACTTCCCACGTTCTCTCAGTATCTGGGGGGATGGTGGTCGGGGATGTGGAGGCCGGGAGCCAGCCTAAGGTCCTGTCCACACTGCTAACCTTTTCCTACTGGTCAGTGGCTGTCCCGCAGACTACAGGCTGCCATGCATACCCCAGGCTTCCGGGGACAATTCTGATCTTGGTGACTCCATCCTGCTCGTCTCTAAATGTTCTCATTCAATTATGATGTCTCCCTCTCACAGGGCACTCTTGAAAAGTCATCAAGGATTGGGAGAAAGCATAGCTTGGTGGCAAGTAGCTTCAGCATCAGCGAGGCTTGATTCGAACTCCAACTCTGCCAGTTACTAGAAAACTTGGAGCAAGTTAATCAGCTATCAGTTTCCTTATATATAAAATGGTATGATATATATAGCGCATATATATGTGTATATATATACACAATATTAACTCCGTGGTATTATTGTGAGGATGAAATTAATTAATATATCTAGTAAAACCTCTAGTATACGTGGTATATAGCAAGTGGTCAAGAAAGGATAACAATTATGGAACCTTCCATCACGGATATAAAGGATTACTCCTTAAGAATGCACAACAGTAGTTTCTGCCTACAAATAAAACAAATGGAGCTATTAGCTAAGTACTATCTTGTAGTAATACCATTTAGACGTGTCCTGAAGGCAAACCACATCAACGAATGCTATCACCCCGAGATTTAGCAAACCAAGGGAACTCAGCTCAATTTTTCCGATCTGAACACAGATTCTAAAAGTCATAACGAGAAGCTACACTTCGGTGCAGGCATGACGTAAATTTTTCAAACATAAATACGAGAAACTATTTCAACTTCAAAAGGAAGATTCCATCTACTTCCTCCCATTTTTCCAGGTTCCTTGGAGGTATCATAAGTAAAATTTAAATTTCAAATAGTACAGGACTTCTGAATAAATACATATTTTTCATGTTCACCTTGTTTTTCTCATAACCAAAATAACACTTGTTCCTTATAGGAATATTATATATCCATACACAGAAAGATTATATTTTCAGTTTATATTATATATTTAAAAGTATAAAGAAAAAGTAAGACTCACTGGCCATTTAAATACTTCTCTGAGAATGTAGTTAAGACATAATGGGACCAGTTAACGAAAATTATCACATACAAACCTCTCAGCTAGACAGTAAGATACATGAGGGTAGAGATGGTGGCTATCATTTTTATTGCTGTGTTCCTAGCCCTTGATACAGTAGCCGGCACACATATACATGCCATGAAAAAATAGAGACCTAGAGAACAAAATCGAAAAAAAAACCCTTTACTTTCCTGAAGTACTGCTCACTTGAATTTCTTGAAAATGCTGAGCCATGAGGCTGCCCGGGCGTTCAACCTGCATGGTCATGTGGGGCTTCCTGGTTTAATGCACTCCCGTCACTGTCTTGAAATTATTAGTATATGTATATATATATATATTTTTTGGCCGCACTGCACGGTATTCAGGATCTTAGTTCCCTGACCAGGGATCGAACCCTGCAGTGGAAGTGCGCCTGCAGGGGAAGCACAGAGTCTTAACCACTGGACCGCCAGGGAAGTCCCTTGAAACTCTTAGTTTTTGAACAAGGGGAGCCCCATAAATTATGAGGTTGGTCCTGTCTCAGACTTTCTAGGACATTTAAAGTCATTTTATCATTAAAATGGAACATTTTCCAACCTTGTATTTCCAAGGCACATTTATTACATAAAGAACGAGAAATCTGGTTGGATAGAGTTCATACCTCCTGCCAAGGTTCATTTATTTCACTGTGTTGTGAACATTTTTACGCACCTGCTTTTTACACTAGACTGGAGCTTCTCAAAAGCAGATATAGGACTTCACTGTCTTTCTTTCCTTCACATTTTGCACAGTAAAATGGCATATAGTATATGACCATAAATAGTAAGTTAATGAGTGAATAAATAATTATAAGTGATTAATCTCTAAACTGTAAAAATTCAGGCGTCCAGAATGGTTATGGGGGAAGACATTCATGTCCATTCAGGTGCATGAAAATATAAAGTCACTGACTCTCACCTGAATGAATACAACATCATCAGTGCTCAAAACTGATCCTGCAAAATACAAACCAGCAAATTCTCACGAGATTCTCTATATGTCCTTAACATTAGAGGGCAAAGCTAATTGTGGCGGGCAAGGCTGTTTGTCAATGGCTTTTGTATCATACAGTACGAAACTTACCCTTGATGAAAGACAAACGCTTAAATATTCTGACAGTCTGGCTGCGTTAAGTCCATTGTTATGATGGAGCATATAGGCAGGTCTTAAAAACTGCTTTGACCTGACGAGAGACTGATGGTTGGATGACTGGGTGGTCAGTCAGTCAGTCAATCTGTCTGTCTGTCTGTCCACCTGTCTCTCAAATGTCCTTCAAAAACCATGGGCAAAGTGTCCTATACCTGCTGAAGAAGCTACAGCAAGCTGCTATCATTGATCACATTAAATTCACCCAGCATCAGTGTTCTGGTAATGATGTGGGAAGAGACTGCAAAGTAGAGGTCAGCAGTGTGATCGACCTCTGGAGGGTTTAAACAAATGTAAATTCAGTTTCCATCAACCACAGGAGGTTTAAATAAATGCGAGCTCCCGTCTGTAAGGCAGAGACTTCACACAAGAATACAAAATTCTCACCTCCCGTACAAAACTGGAAGGTGTGGCAACACCTCAGTCTGTAACACTTGCCATCACTCCCCATCCTATCCTCAGCCCGAGGCTGTCCAGTGGTACCATCTACCAGCTTGTTTGCACAACTGGTTTTCTTATACCCGGCACACACCACTCATTTTTGCTGCCCGCTGGACTCTCTAAGCTTCGAAGTTTTGGCCGGAGACTTGCTGGAAGGCTTCTGTGATAGTTCAGGAGCCCAGGGATGAGGACCCAGACAATGAAGTAGTCTTTGAAATGACCTAGTTCCCTCTGATCCATCCTACTGGTGAACATGGTCTCGATTATCAATGTGTTAACTCTTAAGAATGTCACCTCCCTTCTCAAAAACTCTCAGTGACTCCCAATCAACTTCAGCTGGGGTAGCAAAGGTTTCCTATAAAGGGCCAGAGAGTCAATATTCTAGACCTTGTGAGCCATATGGTCTCTGGAACTACTCAACACTGCTGTTGTAGCGTGAAAGGAGCCCTAAAAAATACACAAATGAAGGGCAGTGCAATGTCGTGTTCTAAGAAATTTATTTACAAAAACCACTTGTGGGCTGGATTTGAACTATAGTACAGGATCCAAATTCCTTACTCTGGCAATCAAAACTCCCCGTTTCGAACTTAGTTTACTGGTCTGTCTTACCTTTTCAGACCCAGATCTGGTTCAATACTGTCCTTGGACAAATCACTTAACCCTTCTGAGCCTCAACTCAATTTCAACTTAAAAGTGGAAATAATACCATACCTAAATAACACAATTGCTTTGAAAATTAAAGACACTTATTATCTGTGATTACTTATCAAGCATCCTTTCCTTCACCTCACTCCACGTGTTCCCTGTCCTGTCCAAACTTCTCACTCTTCTTTCTACCAAGGCTTTCTCACCCCTGCATCTCGCTCTTACTGTTCCCTCAATGACTTTTTTTTTTCTTTTTTCGGTACGAGGGCCTTTCACTGTTGTGGCCTCTCCCGTTGCGGAGCACAGACTCCGGACGCGCAGGCTCAGCGGCCATGGCTCACGGGCCCAGCCGCTCCGCGGCATGTGGGATCTTCCCGGACCGGGGCACGAACCCGTGTCCCCTGCATCGGCAGGCGGACTCTCAACCACTGCGCCACCAGGGAAGCCCCTCAATGACTTTCTTACTCATTTCCATGTGTTCAAATTCTTCCCATTCTTCTAGTCTCAGCTTAAGTGCCAGAGTCATGAAAGCTTCCTTCATCTCTCTTAGTCAGAAGTAATTGCTCTTTTCTCAAGTGAAAGGACACTTTGTGCCTCTCTTACGGCACTTAGGAACTTTTCCTCTTAGGACTGTATAGGTGTCTTATTTCCCTCAAACCACTGGAACCACTTGAAGACAATGATCACGCCTTCTGCATACTGGGTCTTCTCCCTGATCCTGCATCTAGCACTGTGCCATGCAGCAGTCAGCTGTTAGCAAACATCTAAGTGAAAGACAGTGACTTGCATCGACAGCTTTTCTCTGCTTTACCTCAAACAAGCCTAAATGTTTAGTAAATACCCAGAAGTTGTAGGACAATTATCTTTTGCATTTAGCCTTGGGAAAAAAATAAAACATAAAAGCATGAAAAACTCTAGCTCCAGTTATTGATTAGCTGGTTGAGTCCTAAATACGGAAGAAGAAAGGGTGCTTAAGGCCACCCAAATGTGCTAAATATTTATGCATGTCAGATTACATACATATTCCAGGATTCCTGAAAGTATCCACATTACTTTGCCCCCAAGGAGACTGAGGCTCAGAGAGGTTATACAACTTTCCCCAAGTCTGGAATTTGCCACTCTCACTTACGAGGTAAGAACTTTGCTGCACGCAGTCAGAGAGAACTGGCTGGACAATTTCTAGCTACAGCCACGCTCGATCTCTCCCTTGGCTTCATTGCTCATGGACTTGTCTTTGGTTCTGGCCTAGACCTTGGTTCTGTTTTTGTTTCGGGTCTAAATATTTACGCTAGACTCTCACACATAGTTGCTCATGATCACTCATAGGCAAATACCTAGACTTGATTTCAGAGGTTACATCTCATGCCCTCTAAAAACAAAATTCTGAAATATAGGGAGGAAGACATACAAGTAAGTTAGAGAAAGAAAATAACTACTTTCAATTTACAAATGCTTTAATAAAAGTGATTTCTGAAAACCTTTTCTTCCTTTCCGTTATAACACATCCCTAGAGAGTTATTAAGGGCCCCAGTAAATTTCAGTTGCTGCCAGAGTCTACTGAGGAAAGACGTGAATATGAGATAGGACAGTGACATGTGTCCTCAGATGGTCCTGCTTAGTCCTTGTTCTACGGAAATGATTTGCAACCTTGGTTGGCTGGGGAGGGAATTCTGCTTCCAGTTAGAAAGCTACAAGAGAACATTATTCCCATCCTAAATGAAAAGATCTGGATATGGTACAAAATCACACTTTTTCTTAACCCATTAGAGAGCTGGGATCACAAGGCAGCTGAGGCACCTGCATCCCAAAGAGTGATACGCCTTTCCATTTAAAGGCTCAGGCTCCCCACATTACAGCCTCCTTTTCTGGGAGATCTGGCCATGCTTTGGGGTTTCTACAGGCTAGATGTGTATTCCCGCAGCTGAATCAGACCAACTCAGAGCACAGCCTTCTGTGAGACTGAAGAAGTACGATGTCTTTATTCTTTAGACATCCAGTATTTCACTGGCTCATGATGTACAAGGCAGAATATACTGAAATCCTCCTGAACTTTACAATAACAGAAGTGCCTTCATTTTTAAACATAGGGATTGGGCATGCCAGCCAACCAAGAGGTAAGTGAGACATAGGAGGTGGGGTAGAGTGTTCAGGCTGTTTCGTACTCCTTGTCACTAATGGAAAAACCAGGAACTTAGAGCAGCATTTTCAAACTGTCTTCCAAAGAGCCTCAGCAAAGGTGCCTCAGGAAAAGAAGGAAGAGTTAAGGATTCTCTTAACCCCAACATCTGCAAGCCTGCTTCAACCAGAAAAGCTTCATTTAATCTGTTTTATATATTGGGGTTTCATGAATGTTTTCATTTGGATAAAAAAAGCTCTGCTGTTTAGAAAAAAATGTTGGAAAACGCTATGTATGGAATGCAACAGACCCCACTGAATCTCTTAGGTGGGGAAGAGAAAAAAATATCCTTCCTGTTCAGGAGAATGAGAGCCAGCAGAAGTCTTCTTCCTAAAGAACTGCCTAGGGCTATCTGGGAGATGAACAGCTGGTTAAGAAGACAAGGCCTCTTAAAAGAATGGTTCTTCTGACAGCCATAGCCACCGGATTTCAGCTTTGGGGCTCAAATCAAAACACAGCCAGTTCTGCCACTCTCCTCTGTGTGGTACTTTCCAGATATGTTCTAAGCCTGGGAGGTGGACAGTCTCTGACAAATACTCACAGACAGGCACCGTGGGGACAGATTCAGAGGAGGCGAAGTGTGGGAAAACTAAGTGCCCAGGGGGGCATCCACTTACTTCCCTGTCCTAAAGTCAGGAATTACCTTACATTTCATTATGGTTCATTTTCTTTGTGGTCCTTCTGGGAATTATAACTGATCTTCCTGATTTGGGTCCTATTCTACTCTCCAATTTCTATTTGCTCTTACTACCCTAGAATGAAGATGAAATGACCCCAACTGATTACACCCTAAGGTTCCTCCCAATTTAATTCTGTGACTGCAATTAACATTTTCTTTGGGTCATCTGTTCTTTTCCCTTTTCCTTTCTCTCCTATTCCAAATAACTGTCTGAAGTGTAACAAGACTGTCAACCTGTTAACTTTTGCATAATTCTTAAGTATGAGGCTAGGTTACATTCTTAATGAAAAAAAGTCACACAGGCAACTAATGGATGTCTGGACACAGCTGATCTCAAATCATGGCTCAGGTTGGAATCTACGCTCCAAAGAGTGGGGTTAATTTTAGTATTTAAAAATGAGTAAATGGGGCTTCCCTGGTGGCGCAGTGGTTGAGAGTCCGCCTGCCGATGCAGGGGACACGGGTTCATGCCCCGGTCCGGGAAGATCCCACATGCCGCGGAGCGGTTAGGCCCGTGAGCCATGGCTGGTGAGTCTGCGCGTCCGGAGCCTGCGCTCCGCAACGGGAGAGGCCACAACAGTGAGAGGCCCGCGTACCGAAAAAAAAAAAAAAAAATGAGTAGATGTTTTGGAAGAGGCAGAACTATGGAGACAATAAAAAGATGAGTGACTGTGGGACAAGGAGGAGACGTGACTAGGCAGAGTGCAGAGGAGCTTTAGGGCAGTGAAAATACTCTGTGTGATATTATAACAATGGATTATATTATTATGCAATTCGTCCAAACCCACAGAATGGACAACACTAACAGGGAACCCTAAGGTAAAAACTATGGACTCTGGGTAATTATGGTGTGTCAATAATATTCATCTTTGGTTAAAAAAAAAAAGTAGCATTATGATGAGTGATGTTGATAATGGAGGAGGCTACACATGTTTGGGGACAAGGAGATACATGGGAATTCTCTGTAGGAAATCCACCTACCTCTCAATTTTGTTGTAAACCTAGAACTGCTCTAAAAACATATTTTTAAAAAATGAAAAAAAACAGGTAGATGGCCCCCACAAATTACCATTCTGTTTTAAACGCCTGTTGGTTTATTTATTAGAAATCCTCTAAATGAAAATGACCAATTCATTTTAGCAAGTGGAAAATAGACAGTCTGGTTATATTACCAGGACACACTTGCTAATAAATCACTCAACTCTTGTAATGTTGACAATGGGACTGAGGAAGTGACTTCAGGATTACAGAAGTAAAGTTTTGCCTACAGAGCTACTAGCTTCAAAGAGGAAGCTCTGTTAGCCATCCAGTACAGTGTGACCTAAAAACATTAACCACTGCATGACCCAGACCATGTACACATCTTCACTGAAGATATTCAAAGTCAATGGCTTTGGGAACGTCAGTGGATGAAGGCAAAGAAAAGGGAGGCACTGCACGAATATAGTTCATAAAATGCATGTTGGCAAAAGCATGAAAGCTGACCAGCTGTAATGTAAATCTGTTTACAGAAGACTTGATATCAGTCATCGCTAAAGAGGTCAAACTAGTCTAGAAAGGGAACAGGGCAGGCTTCTGTGCGCCAGTATGTGTAGTAATGGGCCTCTGAGTCAGCATGCTACAGGGAATAACACCCAAGTTCCCTAAAAAAACGGGATAAATAAAAGCTGAAGGTCCAAGTCACTATGTCACTAGGCTTATCCTAAAATTTAAAGACATGTGAACCAGAATCTACCAAGCATGACAACTCTTCCTTCTGGTGGCTATTCTGAAATACACAGAAGAACATGATCAGCAAAGGAGCATGAGAAAAACATGCCCTTGTCCATGGCCCCGTAAACTGTGGCCTGGGGCCCTTTGAAGGGTAGATAAGGTTTTGTGGGATGGCACCTACTGAAGATCATGCTTGTAAATAAATAACTTGCCAGTCTGGCTTCCCAATGTGGGTTGACTTTACGAATCATTATTAGGGACACCTTCTTCTATAAGTAAATGGTACTATTTTTATGGTCTCCCTTTAGGGGAAGAAAATCAGAGACGGTGTATAAGAAGCTGCAGAGATGAAATACCAGCTGACTAGCCACTCTTTTCCTGTGATCTCCTTGTAGCCTTGAACTAAGTAGCATTAGGTCAGGGAGCAAAGAATACTATCCAAAGAGACTTTGGGGAGGTGTGGGCGTGGCTTTATTGCTTAAGAAAGCTCAGTAGCACATGGTTTTTTGTATTTTAGATGGAGAAGGTTGAGGGCAACATCCCAGTATTTTCCTCATTAGGATTCCCTGGTGTTAACATCGTAGGGGTTGTTTTTAACGTTGTGCTTTTAGAAGGCGTAGCTATGTCAGGCTACCCTTCCGGCCACTGCCTAGTAGCCTGGACATTAGAGGGAAGGCGTGTGAGCTTTGTGGGGTTTCTTTGCATCTTCTGATACTCCCAGGCCTCCAGAGGTACTGTCCTCAGTTCACTGAGGACACTGAGGTTGTTTCTCCACAGTTGGGGGAAAGGGGGTTAACATCCAGCTTCGGTTCTAAATAAATAAATGCAATCAGGGAGTCCTGCCAGGGGCCTTGGGAACTGCCCTTATTTCTACCCACCTTGACAACAGTCCCTCACGAGGTATTTCTGAATTCTTGATATAACTACTACATAGCGATAACAGTCATGAAAGCCAATGAAATAAAGTCACTCTTTATGGTCAGTAAAGAACCAACGACACAATATATGTATAACTGATTCGCTGTGCTGTCCACCTGAAACTAACACTGTGTCGTAAATCAACTATACTTCAATTAAAAAAAAAAACCCCAACAACACAAAGACTAAATTCATTAACTCCTCAGTGTAAAGGGACATTTCTTCCTCACTGCTGCAGCTGACGGAAACACCATGGACTCATCTATGTGGAATGCTTGCAACGGGTAAGAAAATAAAACTTGGAGAAGACAGCCATAGACAATATGAAATAATGGGTAGCCTCAAAATCATTTATCTCAGGCAGGCCAGCAGGGCCACAGACTTGGACAAGACACATACTCTTCTATGCTTATTCCCTCTTCAGGGTCTGACCCTTGACCTTGACTAACCCTTCCATCCCTGTGTCCCCCAGGCCAGTCTCACTAGCAGCCACGGTAAGACAGACCAGCAGCAAAGTAAGGCAGGTCTTAGACTTAAAAGACTTAGCTCCTTACGCATCAGAATCTAGCCTCTCAGTGATTCCATGATAAATTAGCCCATCACTTCCACTTCCTACATTTGACAACTTTCCCTACCTCATTCCTAAGATATTTTTCTATTTACAATGAAGGAAGTCCTCCTAGAGACCACATTTCACCAGCTACACAATCAGCCACTTGATAGCTTTTGCGGGTTATCACTTGTAGTTCCCAAACACACTTTGACTTCAAATGATTAATTGCAGAACAAAGACCGCTTCCGTTTGCAGAGCGTCTCCCCCAGGCCACAGGGGAGTGGAAGTGGGGGGGGGGGGTCCTGGACTTGCCCTGGAATGCATGATCAGTTAAAGCCAATCACTCTGCACTTGGTAGACGAAACACCCTGAGCCGCCCGGGCGATTTAGGTGTGGAGTGAGAGGTAACAGCATTGCATTTCCTTGTTCGGGGAGAGGCGTCTGGGAGGCAGCCTGGAAACTCAAGCCGGCCCTGGGACATAAATCTGCAAGTTTAATTGCAATGCATTGCTTGTCTTTGGAAGACATTTCCAATCCTGATAATGAAGACACGCACGTGCTTGTAGATGCCAACTCCCGCCCCCGCTCCCACCTTGGTTTTGAAACCTTTACCACCTACCAAGTCTCACCAAAAACTGGAACTGATCAGAGCCTGTTTGCAGGGGTGACTAAAACGAAAAGGGGGAGGAAGCAGGGGAGATTGGGTGGAGCAGGCAGCCTTTCCGGCGCCCCTCAAATCATACTACCCAGGCAGCCCCCTATTCCATCTATTCTCTGCCCAAGGCAGGAGCTGTCAGGAGTCCCACAGATAAGCAACTTAGAAGTATTCTAGCTGAATGAAGGAGACTTACTTTGGGTTTCCATTGCTGTCTGCCAGGCTAGGGAAAGAGCGCGTGGACGCATGCTCTCAAAGGTTCGTATGTGAGCTCTGAAGAGGTGTGAGGCTTGACACAGCCTGAATCCCAAGGACCTTCACTCCCTTCTTTCTTTCTTTCTTTTTTTTTTTTTTTTTAAGACAAATTGAAAGTAATACAGGCAAGAACAGAGAAGGTGATTGTTTCACCCCATTAACTAGTATTTCTTGTTTTGAACATGTCTATCCTCTTTAACCAAGCTATAAAGATTTTAGATACTTGAGCAAAAGCAACCCATATGGGATATGTTTGGGGAATTCTACCACCAAAGTCTAAATAAATAAGATCTCTCATCTATCAGCGGTAGACAGCAAATTCTGTAATCAATTTCAACGTGGCAAACGAAAACACAGTGACTGTTTATTTGTTCGACAAATATTAATTGAGCACTCACTACGTATAAGGAAATATAAGATGCTAGAGAGAGAGCAAAGAAGTATGAGGCATTGCCCTTGTCTTCTACAGCTTATGATTTGAGGGGGAAGTGTCCATAAGAAAATGAATGAAAAAGAAATCACTAATGCCAAAATTAAAGAGATAGTAACCATCTCCCCCTGCCCCAGTTTCGGAGGAAAGATAGCTCACAGAGATTGGGGAAAGCTTTATGAAGGAGGCATTGTGATCGCCAGATTACACTCTTCCAGAATAGGGTCTCATAGCTTGTACGGCACTTAAGAATGAATAGGTATTTTGAAAGTACGTGCTTAAATCAAGCTGATTAAGTGGTGCACATTTGTGTTATGGGAATTCACAGTGCAAATGAGATGAGAGGTGGTGTGTACTCTGAGGGTGCACAGGAAACACAGCAATTAGGCTGGCCCCTGAGATCATACCATGTGATTCCTCCAAAATGTGTGTTGAGCCTTCCAAGCCCAGGCCTTTGCCATGTGATCTCCAAGATGTCCTTACCCCTTTCATCTCGACTTAGCTGACTGAATTCATCTGCTCTGTCCAGCTCATTTCCCACCTAAAACCACAGGAAATAAGGGCTGGAAGAGACCTTCACCATCACCTGAGTCTAGTAGTTCCTAAACTTGGCTGCATGTAGTAAGAATCCCTTGGGAAGATGAACTTCTTCCTCCCATCTCCAAAGCTGACCTGATAGATTTCAGCAAGGGATGAAGCCAAGGTATTTACTGAAGCAACCAAACACAAAATGTGTTCTTACTCATCCTCTCTACAAGGAGCTTTCTAAAACTGCAGATCCCTAGGTTCTAATCCTCTGGGATTCTGATTTGGTAGATCTGCTTACTTTTTTACAAAGCTCTCCAGGTGATTTAGAAGACCTGCCAGATTGGGGAGCAGCTGACATCCAACATTCCCGTACTGGCTTCTGAATCCCTTCTACAACTTCTGTGGAGGGTGGCCCCATTTATGGCTAACCATCTTCCCAAAGCCCTCCCCGGCCTCCTCATTCCTTAGGAATCATTTCCTCCTCCAAACTCACACTGCCCAGGATCTTCAGTGCTCAGTACTATGTTGTGAAGTCCTTTCTCTATCAGTAAACAATTAGCAGGCTCCATGCTGGAGAATGCACCATAGAAGATACGATAAGGAATGGGTTTATGTCCTAAAGGTGGAAAAAGACACGTAAAGTGCTAAAGTAACAAGTTGGAAGGAATTAAGTGCAAAAGGATTGTAAGAAAAATATGCTGTCCGAGACCAGAGAAAGATGTAATTCTTTTACTTAGGGGTATTTCAGAAGATTTTTAGGGGAGAGGTTTTGGAGGTCGCCCTTAGAAGATGACTATGTTTTGACCAGCAGGAAATAACTGGGACAATGCAATGTAAAGAAATTACCCAATGAGAACACCAGGCAAGAATGTGTAGATGTGAGAAACACTGAGTCAATATCATGGGTATGTGGGGGATGAAGATATGGGAAATGAGGTTGGAAAGTGAGTTAAGGCAAGTTTTTGGAGGCTCATGCTCTAATTTGGGAGAAATACAGACTACTTGAAAAAGCTCAAGCTTTAGCGTCACGTAAGACCTAGGTCATTATCCCCATTCTGTTGCTTAGGAGTGAAACTGTGATGTTGGTAATTCGTTTACTCTCTCCTCTGCTTACCTGCACAATAGGAATACGCTTTTTCAGGGCTGTTGTAAGGCCCCCAAAGTTAATGAATATAAGTACCAATCATGGCTGATTTTCTTCCCTTTATTTCAGAACAGAATATGCTGAAACAGGATACGTTCAAAGAAACAGATGTGATCTAACTTGTTTTAGAAAGATAGCTGGATACAATATTAAGGGCCAATGAAGAGGAAATAGAAAAACTATAGGCAGAGAGAACAGTCAGAAGGATGTAGCAATAATGCAGGTGAGAGATGAGGTCCCGAACTAGGCAAAGCCACCGAGAAAACAGGATGAAAAAGAATAACCACTAAGGAGGCAAAACTGAGAAGTCAGCCGCGGGTGGAAAGTGAATCTTGGAGCATTAAAGACAGTTCAGGTTTCCAGCCTGCCTTTGGCTACTAGGAGGAGGAGAAGGGTGCAAATGAAATTTAGGGACCCTCAGAGTAGGCATACTGACTTGCAGATGAAAGTCAGGCAGCCGGTGGGAACGTTTAGCGTGAAGTCGGAGATCTAAGACTTAGAACTAAGAGGTTGTTTCTGGGTAGGAGGACTTGGCAAAGAGGTGACAGGTGAAGCGATGAGAGTGGTTGGGATTAACTAGGGATAGAGTACAGAGCAGAAAAGAGGAACAGAGATCTGAACCCTGGGGAAGGTCCACACTTAAGGAATAGAAGAAAAAGATGAACCGGTGAAGGAAATAGAAGAGTGGCGGTCACCTTTGCAGAAGGAAACCCAGAATACCCTCAGAGCATCTTCAGGATGGAAGAAACTATCATCAGTGTCAAAAGCTAGTAGTGCCAGGGAGTTAGCTGTCTGATTTCACAAATGGGAAAGGTGGCAAAGTCTGCCAGTAGTCTCAACATCCATTTCTTCTGCTCCCTTTAGTAATGGAACCCATGAGTCTTCAGCTGGGCCCATGGCTCCCAGAAAAACTTGCATTTCCTGGTCTCCCTTGCATATAGCCATGAGTCTACGTTTTGCTCAATGAAATATGTGTACCTTCCAGGTCCACCCCCCTTTAAAGGAAATGGTGTGCCCTCCCCTTTCTACTGGCAGGAACTCAGCAGCAGTGGTGCTGGCAGACGTGATGTGAGCCACCTTTACACTTGTGAGTAAGGACCACACCTAATGATGGTGGCCACAAGAGAAGAGGAATCTGGGTTCTGAACTTCTAAACAATTTATACTCAGATTGTTAGGCAAAAGTAAAATAAATTTTTCTTGTTTAAGCAACAGTTACTTTGGTCTTTGTTATGGCAGCCGAGGCTTTATTCTTACTGATACAGAAAGGAGTGGATGTGTGTTATGGAAAAAGAAATGAGGAAATGTATATAAACTCTTCTTTTAAGAAGATGGAGGGAACAGGAGATCGCTAGTTTCCAGAGGAAAGAGGGTCAAAAGGGGTGTTTTAATTTTTAAGAATCAATGATCCCATAATTTTTACCATTTAGAAGTCTACTATCCCCTCTCCTTACTCATGGCATATTTTTAATTTTGCAGAAGTAGTTTTAAATTCATTGCTTGGGAAATAAGTGGGTTTTATTCTTTGTGATTACAATAATCACACATTCTGTTTATAAGTTAGCTTGTTGGGACATTTACTGTTTGTGTATTTGTACAGAACTGCCTTCAAATGTGACTTAGGAAAATTCAAAGTTTTGCTGAGTAACTTGGGGGTGATTATTCGTATTATTAAAGGGGTCCTTTAAAATACGAAGCTTCTTAGCAGTTAAGTGTATATAAATCATTTAACCACATAACAGAGGGTTAGGGTAACTTGTTAGACGTTACTGTAATGATCATGATTGAATAAATAAAAATTTTAGTTTATGGAACTTTTTCCAGGAATAACTATCACATAAAGAGAGGAATTCCTGCGATGTCTACACTGCAATCAACGGCTTCTTTGTGGGTTGAGTGATGGCCTCTCTAAGTCCCCAGCTCCCGGTCCTAAAGTGACCTGAGCAGTGAGCCCTGAGAACAGCTTTGAGATAACTCCACAACAGCTCTGCTGTCAAGGGTATGGCAGTTGCAAAATTAACCATAATAACTGCAAGTAATACACCTAAAACAAAAACTCTGTTGTTATTTAGCTGAACTAAAAACCCCCAAACTAACCATCCATTCCCCCATGGTGTAAACTATAGTTATGTATATAATGAAATGTCTTATTTGCATTTCACATAAAATTCACCAAACTCCTTATTCACTCATTATTTACCCATTATGGGTTTTTAAATGGTACTTTTAAAGTCTGCTTTGGCTCAGGGTTGAATTATTTGCCAAGACTTTATTCCTAGAGTCATGAGCCCCCTAGGACTTCTTCACCTTTTGCAAATTCATAGCTCATTTTGTGGGGAGTAGTCGTTTGTGGCCTCTGTGTGTGCATGTGTGGGCATATGTGGGGAGCAGTCTTAACATATTCTAAATAGTGGAAAACGTCATAAGGAAGGGTTGTAATCCCAGAATAAACAGGAAAAAAAAAAAAAAGAAAAAGCAGAAAATGAGTAAAGAATAATCAATAAAGGTAGCAGCAAAAATTAGGTTATCTCCTTGCAACTATGCATATGCTCAAATAATCTGTTGATTTAATAGGTGGAAGAAATGTGTGTTGCAAAAATTCATTGACTGGTTTGGCTGTCAAGAGACACAAATACAAAACTGCATGAAAAGGTAAAATTGAGGCAAAGCTGCCTCTCAGAATAAAAATCTTGATGAACTTTCATAAACCAGTAAACGCAATGTTGGATACAGATGAAAATATTTTTGTGTGTATACTTTCAGTTAAAAAAATGTGGTCGGGCTTCCCTGGTGGCGCAGTGGTTGAGAGTCCGCCTGCCGATTCAGGGGACGCGGGTTCGTGCCCAGGTCTGGGAGGATCCCACTTGCCGTGGAGCGGCTGGGCCCGTGAGCCATGGCCACTGAGCCTGCGCGTCCGGAGCCTGTGCTCCGCAACGGGAAAGGCCGCAACAGTGAGAGGCCCGCGTAAGGAAAAAAAAAAAAAGTGGTCTTCAAGACCAACCTTAGTATTTTAGGGGAGGAACTGGGAGTGTAAGCCAAGGAAGCTGTAGACATTTACCAAGTCCAAGAGGACAGTGAAAATTCTCCCTGCCTCCAAATCTCTTCCCCACTCACCACCAGACCTTGGCTTGGAATGTCTTTCAGCATAATCCCCTATGAGCTCAAGAGCAAAGGTGAGGGGCGTTATCTCAGAAATAAAACAGTTTCTCAAAATATTAAAAAAAAAAAAAAAAAAGTAGTTTCTAGATTCACAGAGATTTTGAGCTAGAAAAGATCTTAGTGAACATTTGGTTCCTGCTTCATCCCAATACATACATTTTACAGATATGATACTTGGGTCCTCCAGGCAATAAGTGACTGGCCCAAGATCACAAAGCAAATTAATGGCATAAAAATGCTGGGTTTCAACTCTCTCTCTAGAGGTCTTTTTTTACGCTACTGAGCACTGCCAGTAAGTACTCAGCAGGGGTAAGAGAAGGACCTGGTATACTTCACTGGAGGATGAGTTCTAGTACTAGGGGCACCATGAGGACTGAGTGGGTCACAGACTGAAGGTCTAGGGAGCGAGGCGCTCTGGATTTGGGCCTAGACTCAGAAGTTTTCTATTTTGCCTAATATTGGCATACACGACAAGCAAAGTTGCATGCCGTTAATATACCATCATACAGTAGCCTGCTCTTCTACTGAGAATTAATCTGCGGGTAAACCATGTCCCCAGTGAAATACTATGTCTGTTCTACTCAAATACAGAATTGTGTCCTGATACCGGCTTAATAATAGGGGGCTTATCATTCATTTTCAAGGCACAAGCACATTGGACATTTTTATCAGTCACCTGTGTGTTCAGACATCGTTCTGGGTCTCATGAGGGGTAGCTGTTACCCTGCTGTGGAGCTGCATCATTTCGATTTTGCATCAAGCTAATGTGCGTCCCTGGAAACCATACTAAACAGAACAAGAAGTAAATATTCTCTATCCCTTAAAATTGACCTCAAGTGACCTAAAGTAGTTTTCAAAACTTCCATTTCATTTGGAAGTGAATCTGTCTCTTTGAAAATACTACTATTGATCCTTAATTTTTCTCAGTGATTTTTGGGGTTTTAGTTGGCCTTCAAATACCTCTCAAAATCAAGGGGATGAAATTCCTTTGGATGGGATCCCAAACTATAGTTTTTTTTTTCCCCTAATAATTACAAGCTATGAGGTTTTCATTTGATTATGAATTTAATTTTTGAGGATGTCTTCATATTATCTTATGCTACCTCCTGACAGTTAGTGTTTTGGGGATTTGCTGGAGAAGTACAATAAAAAATGACACTATCAAACATCATTAAATATGGGTCAAGACAAAGCAATCATATTGTTTATCATTTGGTTGTAATAGAAGAATTCAATTCACTTATTTCACCACAACGAATATGTGATTCCAATCGTTTAAAAGCTAAAACCCTTAGCAGATAGAGAACAACTGAAAAAAATCCTCACTTCACGAGAAAACCCTGGATATTAACCAGTTTACTGAACTGGATGAGCAGTAATATATATAATGCGCTAACATTTCTTAACAAAAAGATTTTTGTAAACAAGCTGCTTCCACAAATACTTTATGAGCCATCATTAACTTTCAGAGATGTTGTTTTAGGTTGGAAACCTTGGTGATCCATCTCACAAAGCACGGCTGGAATGAAGAAACCCCTGAAATTGCTAAACGAGAAGACCTGAAAAGGGTCCAGGGAAGTCATGACCCTTTAAAGGTGTTGGTTTACAGAGTGTGAAGTAGGCAATTCACCAGCTATACCCAGGAAGCAGCACAGCAAGTGCCCATCACTAGGAATCAGAGAACAGGTCATTCTGAAGGGTGGCTGGAACCACCGCAGGCCCACAATGAGTGTGGTCTAACTTCTGTGATAGGGAAAAACTCCTCCATTTGGAATACGGTTCACGATTTCAATAGAAGATTATTCAGATGAAAAGCAATTCATTACTGTCTCTTTTGGTTTTTTGGGACCATTGTTAGGGCTCCAACAACAAGGACAGATTCACTAAGGGCTAGGATCAAAATCTCAGGTGTAAAATCTTTAGCAAAGGCTGGAGATTCAGGGCCCTCTGAGGGGCTCCCTGGCCTTCGGGTGTGGACGTGGAGAGCTGACTGGCCAGCTGCTACCTTGTTAGAGAGAGAGGAACGTGGCTCTGTCACTTTTCCTCTGAGGCTCACAAAACACAGCAGCTTATTTTAGCTTCAAGGGCTAAACAAGAGATTGCAGGGTGAGAACAATGAGTGGGATGTCAAGATTTTTAGGGTTGTTTTTTTCCTGTTATTATCAACAATCTATTCTCTTAACAATGTCACTTAACTTTTCTCTGCTTCATTTTATCCCTATAATGGATATCGTCAGTTTAACTTCCAAGTTCCAAAAGAGCTAATGGTGGCAAGATGTGTTGATAAATATTTTTAAAGCTCTTTGACTTCCTTAGAAAGAAAGCAGGCTTGTGAAAAAATTCCCTGAGAAAATATTTAGAGATTCAGTAAGACTGAGTCAAGAAATCTCTAAATTATGAGCCCTTAAAAGTAGCTTTTTAAGGTAAAACATATTAGTGTGCTGTGTGTGTGTGTGTCTGTGTAGATATATTATGTGCATACCGTTTCTCTGATTACAAAGTAAAGAGCAAAAATAACTGTATTTTGGAATTTCAGGTCTCAATGTTTAGTGAGATATAGACGCTACAATTAAACCACTTCCCTTCATTTGTAGAATTTGTCTCCGACTCCACTTTGAATGACACTCTCATACATCTGTTCTGCAGGAGTAGTAGCAAGACCTGTTTGAAGTTTAAATCCATGACACCCTTTGTAGAACAGTGGCAACCTGATCAAAACACTGATCAAGCAGAAATGCTTTTGTGTTCTGATCAACAGGGCCCAATTCAGTCTCTCTCTAAGGAGAACGCGTGCGCACACACACACACACTCTCCCTATATTCAGGGCCGAGGTTTTCCTTCTACCCCCAACTAATAAAATCAGGAGGCTGCAATGAGGCGAGCGGCACGCAGTTTGATGTCCTCAGCAGGATACGGGGAGTCAGAAGTGGCGCTGTAAATCCAGAGCGGGGCTTCAACACCGTGTTAAGTGTGGCCCGACTCTCAGAGATTTCCCTTTGATGCAAGTTCAGTATATTAATGGGAAAAGCATTCACTTTTATTTGTCTGTACTGTCTGCGACAGCAAGGCTGCCTCATTTAGCCTGGGCCAACATGAAAATACACAGAAAAGCAATCTGCTGCTAATTGGCACAGCTCCCCTTTCATTTACTAGCTAGTAATTGGAAGGGGTTAAGAAAGTGTAACTTATCAGATCACGTGAGTGTATTTGCTTGTGCGGACAGCAAGCCTCCCCCGAAGTTCCCTATGAACTCTGAGGCAGTAATCCTTCCTCGACATCCACTTGATCTGAAAGGCGATACTGACACGGGTGAGGTGCACACACTTTGTTAGGTTTGAGAGGGAGGTTTCCTAAGACCCCCGAATGGGGTGTTAATCAATCTATGAGAGCCTTACCTTTCTTTAGATATGTTTTTACTCTCCCGTTTCCAGATTGTCTTGAAGTCACTGCAGAACTCATACCACACCATAAACACGTAGTTGGGCGTGATCTCCTTCTCACCAGACTTTGGCTTCATCCCAAAATATCCTACTGTTGTTTCAAAACTGCAAGTGTAGAGAAAAAAACAGTGAGGTAGAGGGTGAGAGGCGGTCAACGCTAATACCCATTAGGGGAGGAGAGGGGACACCGGGAGAGTTTCTCCCACACGCTTCGCTTCTCTTTAGCACAGAAGCCCAGGCTTGAGTCACTGCGGCTTATCCTAAGCCTCAGTAAGATCTACGTGTTCAAGCCAATTATCTAAGAGATTTACCATGACTGGGGATACTCCTGGGCACATCTCATCTGTATAAAACCAGCATGTGTAAGTCCACAGTGTATGCAGGTAAAACTCTTCGGGTTTGTTCTTCATCTCAAATCCATGTCATTTACCTGCTCTTTGTGTTATGTTGAATGATTACATGGAACACTAATGACATGTTGGTTCTGTATCACCAGCAGTGGGCAGTTAGAGAGCCCACGGGGGATCATCAATCTGTTGAGTGCTTCACAGAAAATCAAGAGACTGTTCTATCCTTATTCTGGCATCTGCTGGCTTTATAATCTTGGGTCAATCATTCAACACTGGGCTCTCAGTTTTTTCAAGGGTAAAATAAGAGACGCAGACCAAATGATACTTAAGAAAGCTACATTTTAAAGCTTGATGTGATACAGGAATACAAACCATCAATGTACAAAAATACATATAATTGAGGATATAGCAAGGATTGGAGGAAAAACCATTTTTGATCTTAAAAAATGATCTTTAACCCAGTCAGAAAAGAACCCAGGTTTTACAAGGGTGATTCCCAGATATCACTAAGAACCTCCTGACCTACCCCTTGGAGGTTCATTCCCAGATGACTACCCAGGCCTCCCAAGCAGCCCTTCTTGGAGGCACTAGCTTTGCAGCAATTTATAGCTCTGCACTCATTCCTTCTCCCCACCCACTCCAAGCCCCACAAGCTCATTTGCCATGAGCAGGAACACTTAAATAAATGGGCCCCTTTTCTAGGGTGTTGGAAACTAATCAAAGCAGGAATGGCTGGCCAGGTTTATTACTCAATGCTCTATCATCTGTTCAGACACAGCGTTTTGTTGTTTTTTTTTTTTTTTTTTTTTTGTGGCCATCCTGAATACTGAGTTTCTAATGGAACGCTGTTCAACGGCGATTGTAAAACCCTGAAGCCCCATTACTGTTATGGAGCATACTTTCAACTCAGTCTCAGTTATTGGGCACTATGTATCTCATAAGATTTTATCACATTTCACAGATGAACTGTTAATTGATTCCATGGCTATGATTAGGTGAGATCCAAGCTGGAGCTGCAGCTCTGAGTCCCATAAATTCTTTGTGCTTCTGTAAATAATAAATCTGTTTTTAATGCAAATTAAAACTACTGGTCAGGGAATTTTGGCTCCCAGTTATTAAAAGACTACAAGTGCATAGGTGGAGAAAGGCAATAATTGCAGTAATTTCTTGAGGGACTTCTCTTATAATTCCAAACACACATATTTTGGAGCAAAACCAGAAAGTAGCAATGTCCACTTTTGCCCAGGCATGACTCCTAATTCTGTGGCAGTCAAAGCGCTGAATATACTTTTTATTTCATTCAAAATGAAAATTACATTGATTGTAGCATGGAAATTCGTAAGCAGAGAGTTCTGTAACCTGAAGGAACAGGCCATGAATTTCTTACGGAGTCACGGGCCTTTAGAACTGGAAGGGACGGACCTGTCAGTCTGTCCAATGTTCCCATCTTACAGCTGAGAAAACAGAGGCCCAGAAAGATGGAATGACCTTATTCATCAGCAGAGTTGGGTCCCCTGATTCTCCGTGAAATGCTTTTTCTGCTCTACCCACCCCCTGTTGTTCATACTCACTGACCCAGGCATTTAAGAAATAAAATAGTCATGTTTTGGTCTGTTTCCACGTTAGACACCGTTGCCACCTAAGTCATACGTAATGTGTGTGACCCCCAGCAAAGCACATCATTATTCTTGTCTCTTCATTATGTTTACCTTCAACACAGGAACATATTTACTTGTGCAATGAATAGAGAAGAGAAAGTTTCACTTTTAGTTTTCAGAGGAGCAAATTATCTTCCTATTTTCCAGGATGACATAGTGAAGAGCACAGAAACTCCTCTCACTGTGCTTCAACGCCAGCAGTTCCAGCGTTATTTGGAGTGTAGACTGTGAGACCAAGATGTTGCAAGGATGGTACGGTTTCAGAGAATGACAGAATTGTTTGGTGGGTTATCACAGAGCTTGAGAAAAGCATGTCATCATCCTGTGGGCCACACTTTTCCCAGCTCTGAATTGAACGATGTACCCTCACCACCTCTCCCCCGGGGAATCTGGGAGGCCCTGCTTGCTAACCCTCAAAGAGTATGAAACCTAAAGGAAATAGTGAATTTCAGCATTTTCCCCCCCTATGTGTTTAAGTGAACCTCTTCAGGAGAACCAAAGCAAACAGAGTTGCAGAGGATGGCCTGGCTTTGGCACTCTGCAACTTTAACAAAGTCACTCGGAGGATGTGTGTCTTACTGGATTTCCCTTTGTTCCAGGAAAAGCCAAAAGCTAGAATAGGAACCTACAACTATCTGATAAGGTCTAGACTACGTTCCTCCCCACCCACCCAGTCCCGCTCCAAACACAACTCTCTTCCTTTCAAATTTAATTTTGATTCACAGAAGACTGATTATTGAAAACCGTCTGAAATTCGGGCATGAAAACGGCTGTTATTTGACAAGAATATTAGAATTTTCTCCAAGAGACAAAGGGGCAATCGTGCTGTTTGAAATTTCTGTTTCTCAGCAGATAACTAAAATAGCTTTCAACGTTGAAAAGATTTATTTCTCATCATATGTTGTGTTCTATAAAACTTTTCTGCTTCACTCTCAACTGTTCCCTGACTCCTTTTCTCTCTGCTGTAATTCCTTGTCTGATTTCTATCTTTTCGATTCAGCTAAACATTTTGAGAGTTCAGCCAATGATTATATCAAAGAGCCCACGGCAAAGGGAACGGTTTTCCTTTTGCAGTGTTGAGATGCCAGGGCGGAACATATCCGCTTATTGCCCCTCATGCATGCCTTTAGAAACTGCTGAGGAAAAGCAAATATTCCTTAGCCTCAGAGTAAATTGTTTCTCTTGAGAATACAACATAAGAATTTCCTAAATCTCACTCAAATGTTGCAACACTGACCACCAACCTCCTTCAAGACTGTAACCAAACAACTGTGGTTTCTACGTTAAAGATGGGATCTAACATATTTCATGTATGACATGAAAGCTAGACTACCTTCACCACAAAGTCACGGAAAACGCTGACAACCGAAATTTATGACCCCCCTCAGCATAGCTAATGCACAGCACCAACTTCGGCCCCTCTCACACGGGCCCCCTTTTCCTGAAGCAAGAATCCTGAAGAAGAATTAGAAATTTGACATCCACCTTAGAAAGTGAAATTCTGCTTGGCCTGATACCCATGTGTTGATGGTCCTTTTTATGCCTATGGGATACGTCTATAACACAGACACACCAGCTTGACACACCGACGAAGGGAAGCTTACTACAGGGATAATGTAAGCTCTATAGGGGATAAGGCCAATAAAGGGGCACAACCTAAAAATCTATAAACAGAATCATGTGATTGTCTTGGTTGTCAAAGATTATCATGCAGAGATGATAATCATGACCAAGAACATGTCTGCCCTTAGAAAGATGCAAGATTTGCCCTCGCCTTGCTTCCTTCTGCATATTTATTCTACTGGCACTTACAGCGGGAAGCAGGGCAAGATGTCAGTGCCTGTCAAGGCAAAACAGAGCACTGACTATAGGCTTTCAGTACTCTCGGAAATTGTGGTGAGACGGGAGGAAAAACGTTCATTTCTAGAACTTGTTCACCTGCATTGAATGAACTCCCCTCCTCACACATTTGTAAAGCTCATTTTCCCTTATCTACTGTTTCCTGTCCTTATCTCTTATTTAATTTTCTTGTACTTGTAGAACTGGTCCCAGCAAAATTTATCTCAGTTCTCAGCCCTGAATATGAGAAAGCCTCCGTGTATTCCCCCCTCACCTTTCTAAGAGGGAGGGAGAGCCAAGCTGACTAACCTGGCCAACTGAAAAAAAGAAAGACCCCCATGAGGGATCACAGCCAATGATTACTGGGCTCTTACCAGGTGAGGTGGATGGTTCCGCTTGGGTGTCTATGAAGAGAGGGAAGAACATAGAAGAGGCCTGAGGTAGGTGGGAGGGTGAATAGAAGACCTCTGGGGTCTCTTCCCCTTTTCTGTGCACATAGAGAGGGAAGTCCCTTCTCCCCATTTGTCCCTTGTTTACAATATCCTCCATAATGGTTTAATCTAGTTGTAACACTAAGAAGGATCCCACTGTTGCCAGCGCCCGTGAAGTGTTTAGGAGCAGAGTAGTGGAGGAGAGGCAAACAGATGGAAATGGTGTCCTTGACTCCTGAGGCAGGTGAGTCACTTCCGGATGATTCCCTGCTTCTTGAGGAAAACTATTGCCAAGTCCTATTCCTGGAGCTTTCACTCTAGCTCTCCCTAGACTCTTATTGCTGCTGGATGCGGAGTCTTAGCAGATGGGGTCAAAAGAATGGCTAGTCATTCATTTTGCTAAGTGAGATGAGCCAATCATAAAAGGGAAACATTCTGTATGATTCTGCTTACATGAGGTACCTTAGAGCAGTCAGAGTCACAGAGACAGAAAGTAGAATGGTGGTTGCCAGGGGCTGAAGGAAGGAGAGAACGGGGGAGTTATGGTTTAATGAGTACAGAGTTTGCCTTCAGAGAAGATGAAAAAGTGCTGGAGATGGTTGGTGTTGATGGTTCTTGATAATAACAAAAGAATGGCTAGGCAAAGAAAGACTTGGGGCCAGTTCAGAGCTGCTTACCTTTTCTGTGCATTCTCCAAGTGACTTTCTTCCACTGTATGCTCTTTTTTGGCTGTGAAAGAAATAATTATGGTTAAAATAGTATTTTCTTCCAGCATATCCTTTGTGTAATCTTCTAACTTTGATTATACCCATTCATTATCAAAATAAATCCAAATTCAGGGGTTGGAAGGCCCTACCACGTGTCCTGGCAATTGTACTCAATTCGCTACATCCACTACCACGGCTTTCCTGATAACAGCTATAGCTAATGGTGGCCATATAATTCATGGTTCTCTCTGGGATAGTTTTGAAAGGGGGGAATATTACTAATTACTCTGGGCCAAGGCTTAAATTGTAACATACCTGGCCAGACTGGATCACACGGTCAGCCTAGCTATAGCTGGTCTCTTTGGGAGCCTTGGCATGTGCTCAGCACTCCCCCTTTCCCCACAACAACCACTACCACAAAATAAACCCAGTACCACCTGCAGTAGTTCTGCTCAGATTCAAAGGAATTCACTGCAATCCTTGCATACTCTGTCTCTACACCCATGGTCTAGGGAAGCCTATGGTCTCTTTCCTGAGAATGTTTTTAAATGCACTGAAAAAATACTTAAAATTACTAAGGAAATCAACGATGCTGAGGTAGAATTCTGAATTTACAGATTAAGAACCCACACTCCGTAGGGACCACAGGGAAACTGGGAGGTTTCATTTGGGGGTGGTTCTTTTACATATTCTTCTCTCTGATCAGAAAATAAACATTGGGGTGCATGTGTCTTTTTGAATTATGGTTTTCTCTGGGTATATGCCTAGTAGTGGGATTGCTGGGTCGTATGGTAGTTCTATTTTTAGTTTTTTAAGGAACCTCCATACTGTTCTTCATAGTGGTTGTATCAATTTACCATTCCCACCAACAGTGCAAGAGGGTCCCCTTTATTTATTATTTGTAGATATTTTGATGATGGCCATTCTGATCAGTGTGAGGTGATACCTCATTGTAGTTTTGATTTCCATTTTTCTAATAATTAGTGATGTTGAGCCTCTTTTCATGTGTTTGTTGCCCACCTGTATGTCTTCTTTGGAGAAATGTCTATTTAGGTCCTCCACCCATTTTTTGATTGGGTTATTTGCTTTTTTTTTTTTTTTTTTTTTTTTTGCGGTACGCGGGCCTCTCAGTGCTGCGGCCTCTCCCACTGCGGAGCACAGGCTCTGGACGCGCAGGCCCAGCGGCTATGGCTCATGGGCCCAGCCGCTCCACGGCACGTGGGATCCTCCCGGACCAGGGCACGAACCTGCGTCCCCTGCATCAGCAGGCGGACTCCCAACCACTGCCCCACCAGGGAAGCCCCTATTTGCTTTTTTGATTGAGCTGCATGAGCAATTTCGTCAACAGAGGAATGGATAAAGAATATGTGGTACATATATATAATGAAATAGTACTCAGCCACTAAAAGGAACGAAATTGGGTCATTTGTAGAGACGTGGATGGACTGTCATGCAGAGTGAAGTAAGTCAGAGAGAGAAAGTAAGTCAGAAGTAAGTCAGAAAGAGAAAAACAAATATCGTATACTAATGCATATGTGTGGAATCTAAAAAAGTTGTATAGGTGATCTCATTTGCAAAGCAGAAATAGAGACACAGATGTAGAGATATGGATACCAAGGGGGAAGGTGGGGTGGAATGAATTGGGAGATGGGGATTGACATATGTACACTATTGATACTATGTATAAAATAGGTAACTAATGAGAACCTACTGTATAGCACAGGGAACTCTACTCAGTGTGCTATGGTGACCTATATGGGAAGGAAATCCAAAAAAGAGGGGATACATGTATAGGTATAGCTGATTCACTTTGCTGTACAGTATAAACTAACACAACATTGTAAAGCAACTACACTTCAATTAAAAAAAAAGATAATACTGTCATATATGATAATACAACTCTTACACGAGACATCTTAAAAATGTCTAGAAAAATCATCAAGTCATAATCTCTATGAGCCTTAAGATTCCTTTCATTTAGATACCCCATGCTCTTGGGTTGGAAGAATTAATATCATTAAAATGGCCATACTACCCAAAGCAATCTACAGATTTAATGTGACCCCTATCAAACTACCCATGACATTTTTCACAGAATTACAATAAATAATCCTAAAATTTCTATGGAGTCATAAAAGACCCAAAATTGCCAAAGTAATCCTGAGGAAAAAGAAAAAGGCAAGAGGCATAACCCTCCCAGACTTCAGACAATACTACAAAACTACAGTAATCGAAACAGCATGGTATTGGCACAAAAACAGACATATAGATCAATGAAAAAGAATAGAGAGTCCAGAAATAAACCCACACACCTATGGTCAAATAGTCTTTGACAAAGGAGACAAGGATATACAATGGGAAAAAGTCTCTTCAGCAAGTGGTCCAGCAAGCTGGACAGCCACATGCAAATCAATGAACTTAGAACACACCCTCATACTATACACAAAAATAAACTCAAAATGGCTTAAAGACTTAAATATAAGACATGATACCATAAAACTCCTAGAAGAGAACATAGGCAAAACATTCCCTGACGTAAATTGTACCAATGTTTTCTTAGGTCAGTCTCCCAAGGCAATAGAAATAAAAGCAAAAATGAACAAATGGAACCAAGTCAAACTTACAAGCTTTTGCAAAGTGAAGGAAACCATAAACAAAATGAAAAGACAACCTACAGAATGGGAGAAAATACTTGCAAAAGATGTGATCAACAAGGGCTTAATTTCCAAAATATACAAACAGCTCATACAGCTCAACAACAAAAAAACAAGTAACCTAATCGAAAAATGGGCAGAAGACCTAAGACATTTCTCCAAAGAAGACATACAGCTGGCCAACAGGCACATAGAAGATAAAAACTACAATGAGATCAAAGATTAAAACTACCTCACACCAGTCAGAATGGCCATCACTAAAAAGTATACAAATAACAAATGCTAGAGAGGGTGTGGAGAAAAGGGAACCCTCCTACACTGTTGGTGGGAATGTAAGTTGGTGCAGCTATTATGAAAAACAGTATGGAGGTTCCTCAAAAAACTAAAAATAGAGTTGCCATATGATCCAGCAATCCCACTCCTGGGCATATATCTGGACAAAACTATAATTCAAAAAGATACATGCAACCCCAATGTTCATTGCAGCACTATTCACAGTAGCCAGCACATGGAAACAACCTAAATATCCATCAACAGATGAATGGATAAAGAAGGTATGGTACATATATACAATGAAATATTTACTCAGCCATAAAAAGGAATGAAATGATGCCATTTGCAGCAACATGGATGGACCTAGAGATTATCATACTAAGTGAAGTAAGACAGAAAGAGAAAGACAAACACCATATGATATCACATGTGGAATCTAAAATATGACACAAATGAACTTATCTGTGAAACAGAAACAGACTCACCGACATAGAGAACAGACATGTGGTTGCCAAGGGGGAAGGGGTATGGAGGAGGCATGGAGGGGGAGTTTGGGATTAGCAGATGCAAACTAGTATATATATAATGGATAAATAACAAGGTCCTCCTATATAGCACAGGGAACTATATTCAATATCCTGTGATAAACGTAATGGAAAAGAATATTAAAAAATAAAAAAGAATGTAGGGGAAAAGGCCTGGACCTGTCTAAGACGCAAGAGACTATTGTTTCGGGGTGCGCGAGGAGATTCAGAGCACTGTCTAAACGCGCTCCAGAGATAAGCGCAAGCCACAGCTATCAGCGTGGACACCGGAGACGGGCATGAAATGCTAAGGCTGCTGCTGCAGCCACCAAGAAGCCTGTGTGCAAGCACAGGTCACTACCCACACCTCCCCTCCCGGGAGCCTGTGCAGCCCGCGACTGCCAGGGTCCCGGGATCCAGGGACAACTTCCCCGGGAGAACACACAGCGCGCCTCAGGCTGTTGCAACGTCGTGTTGGCCTCTGCCGCCGCAGGCTCGCCCTGCATCCGCACCCCTCCCTCCCCCCGGCCTGAGTGAGCCAGAGTCCCCTAATCAGCTGCTCCTTTAACCCCGTCCTGTCCGAGCGAAGAACAGACGCCCTCCGGCGACCTACACGCAAAGGCGGGGCCAAATCCAAAGATGAACCCCAGGAGCTGTGCAAAAAAAGAGAAAGGGAAATCTCTCCCAGCAGCCTCAGGAGCAGCTTATTAAATCTCCACAATCACCTTGATGTACCCTGCATCTGTGGAATACCTGGATACACAATGAATCATCCCAAAATTGAGGCGGTGAATATTGGGAGCAACGATACATATATACTTTTCCTTTTTCTCTCATTGTGAGTATGTATGTGTATGTTTCTTTGTGTCATTTTGTTGGTATAGCTTTGCTTTTACCATTTGTCCTAGGGTTCTGTCTATCCAGTTTTTTTTTAGTATAGTTTTTATCACTTGTTATCATTGGTGGATTTGTTTTTTGGTTTGGTTGCTCTCCTCTTTCTTTTTTTTAATTACTTTAAAATTTTTTATTATGTTTAATAATTATTTTTTATTTTAATAACTTTATTTTTCCTTCCTCCCTTCCTCCCTCCCTCCCTCCTTCCCTTCCTTCCTTTCTTTCTTTTTTCTCCCTTTTCCTCTGAGCCCTGTGGCTTACAGGGTCTTGGTGCTCCGGCCGGGTGTCAGACCTGTCCATCTGAGGTGGGAGAGCCGAGTTCAGGACATTGGTCCACCAGATATCTCCCGGCTCCACGTAATATCAAACAGTGAAAACTCTCCCAGAGATCTCCATCTCAATGCTAAGACCCAGCTCCACTCAACGACCAGCAAGCTACAGTGCTGGACACCCTATGCCAAACAACTAGCAAGACAGGAACACAACCCCACCCATTAGCAGAGAGGCTGCCTAAAATCATAATGAAGTCATAGACACCCCACCAGACACAGCCCTGCCCACCAGAAAGACAAGATCCAGACTCATCCACCAGAACACAGGTACTAGTCCCCTCCACCAGGAAGCCTACACAACCCACTGAACCAACCTTACCCACTGGGAGCAGACACCAAAAACAATGGGAATGACGAACCTGCAGCCTGCAAAAAGGAGACCCCAAACACACTAAGTTAAGCAAAATGAGAGGACAGAGAACACAGGGCAGATCAAGAAGAAAGGTAAAAACCCACTGGACCAAACAAATGAAGAGGAAATAGGCAGTCTGCCTGAAAAAGAATTCACAGTAATGATAGTAAAGATGATCCAAAATCTTGGAAATAGAATGGAGAAAATACAAGAAACATTTAACAAGGGCCTAGAAGAATGAAAGAGCAAACAAACAATGCTGAACAACACAATAAATGAAATTTAAAATTCTCTAGAAGGAATCAATAGCAGAATAATTGAGGCAGAAGAATGGATAAGTGACCTGGAAGATAAAATAGTGGAAATAACTACTGCAGAGCAGAATAAAGAAAAAAGAATGAAAAGAATTGAGGACAGTCGCAGAGACCTCTGGGACAACATTAAACACACCAACATTTGAATTATCAGGGTCCCAGAAGAAGAAGAGAAAAAGAAAGGGACTGAAAAAATATTTGAAGAGATTATAGTTGAAAACTTCCCTAATATGGGAAAGGAAATAGTTAATCAAGTCCAGGAAGCGCAGAGAGTCCCTCGCATACAGGATAAATCCAAGAAGAAACACGCCAAGACACATATTAATCAAATTATCAAAAATTAAATACAAAGAAACCATATTAAAAACAGCAAGGGAAAAACAACAAATAACATACATGGGAATCCCCATAAGGTTAACAGATGATCTTTCAGCAGAAACTCTGCAAGCCAGAAGGGAGTGGCAGGACGTTTTTAAAGTGATGAAAGGGGAAAACCTACAATCAAGATTACTCTACCCAGCAAGGATCTCATTCAGATTTGATGGAGAAATTAAAACCTTTACAGACAAGCAAAAGCTAAGAGAATTCAGCACCACCAAACCAGCTTTACAACAAATGCTAAAGGAACTCCTCTAGGCAGGAAACAAAAGAGAAGGAAAAGACCTATAATAACAAACCCAAAACAATTAAGAAAATGGTAATGGGAACATAGATATCGATAATTACCTTAAACGTAAATGGATTAAATGCTCCAACCAAAAGACATAGACTGGCTGAATGGATACAAAAACAAGACCCATATATATGCTGTCTACAAGAGACCCACTTCAGACCTAGGGACACATACAGACTGAAAGTGAGGGGATGGAAAAAGATATTCCATGCAAATGGAAATCAAAAGAAAGCTGGAGTAGCAGTTCTTCTATCAGATAAAACAGACTTCAGGGCTTCCCTGGTGGCGCAGTGGTTGAGAGTCCGCCTGCCGATGCAGGGGACATGGGTTCTTGCCCCAGTCCGAGAAGATCCCACATGCCGTGGAGCGGCTGGGCCCGTGAGCCATGGCCGCTGAGCCTGTGTGTCCGGAGCCTGCGCTCCACAACGGGAGAGGCCACAACAGTGAGAGGCCCGCGTACCGCAAAAAAAAAAAAAAAAAAAAAGACTTTAAAATAAAGACTATTACAAGAGACAAATAAGGACACTACATAATGATCAAGGGATCAGTCCAAGAAGAAGATATTACAATTGTAAATATTTATGCACCCAACATAGGAGCACCTCAATACATAAGGCAAACACTAACAGCCATAAACGAGGGAATCGACAGTAACACAATCATAGTAGGGGACTTTAACACCCCACTTTCACCAAAGGACAGACCATCAAAAATGAAAATAAATAAGGAAACACAAGCTTTAAATGATGCGTTAAACAAGATGGACTTAATTGATATTTACAGGACATTCCATCCAAAACCAACAGAATACACTTTCTTCTCAAGTGCTCATGGAACATTCTCCAGGATAAATCATATCTTGGGTCACAAATCAAGCCTTGGTAAATTTAAGAAAATTTGAAATTGTATCAAGAATTTTTTTTTGACCACAATGCTATGAGACTAGATATCAATTACAGGAAAAAATCTGTAAAAAATACAAACACATGGAGGCTAAACAGTACATTACTAAATAACCAAGAGATCACTGAAGAAATCAAAGAGGAAATAAAAAAATACCTAGAGACAAATGACAATGAAAATACGACAACCCAAAACCTATGGGATACAGCAAAAGCAGTTCTAAGATGGAAGTTTATAGCAATACAATCCTACCTCAAGAAACAACTCAAATAAACAACTTAGCCTTACACCTAAAGCAATTAGGGAAAGAAGAACAAAAACCCCCCAAACTTCATGGAAGGAAAGAAATCATAAAGATCAGATCAGAAATAAATGAAAAATCAATGAAGGAAATAATGGCAAAGATCAATAAAATTAAAAGTTGGTTCTTAGAGAAGATAAACAAAATTGATAAACCATTAGCCAGACTTATCAAGAAAAAAAGGGAGAAGACTCAAATCAACAGAATTAGAAATGAAAAAGGAGCAGTAACAACTGACACTGCAGAGATACAAAGGATCATGACAGGTTACTACAAGCAGCTATATGCCAATAAAATGGACAGCCTGGAAGAAATGGACAAATTCTTAGAAAAGCACAACCTTCTGAGACTGAACCAGGAAGAAGTAGAAAATATAAACAGACCAATCACAAGCACTGAAATTGAGACTGCGATTAAAAATCTTCCAACAAGCAAAAGCCCAGGACCAGATGGCTTCACAGGCAAATTCTATCAAACATTTAGAGAAGAGCTAACACCTATCCTTCTCAAACTCCTCCAAAATATAGCAGAGGGAGGAACACTCCCAAACTCATTCTACGAGGCCACCATCACCCTGATACCAAAACCAAACAAAGATGTCACAAAGAAAGAAAACTACAGGCCAATATCACTGATGAACATAGATGCAAAAATCCTCAACGTGTGGGGTTTATCCCAGGAATGCAAGGATTCTTCAATATATGCAAATCAATCAATGTGATACACCATATTAACAAATTGAAGGGTAAAAACCACATGATCATCTCAACAGATGCAGGAAAAGCTTTCGACAAAATTCAACACCCATTTATGATAAAAAAAAAAACCCTCCAGAAAGTAGGCATAGAGGGAACTTGCCTCAACATAATAAAGGTCATATATGACAAACCCACAGCCAACATCATCCTCAATGGTGGAAAACTGAAACCATTTCCACTAAGATCAGGAACAAGACAAGTTTGCCCACTCTCACCACTATTATTCCACATAGTTTTGGAAGTTTTAGCCATAGCAATCAGAGAAGAAAAAGAAATAAAAAGAATCAAAATCAGAAAAGAAGAAGTAAAACAGTCACTGTTTGCAGATGACATGATACTATACATAGATAACCCTAAAGATGCCACCAGAAAACTAGTAGAGTTAATAAATGAATCTGGTACAGTAGCAGGATCCAAAATTAGCAGAACATAGCAGAACATATAGCAGTAAACTATAAGACACTGATGAAAGAAATTAAAGATGATACAAACAGGTGGAGAGCTACACCGTGTTCTTGGATTGGAAGAATCAACACTGTGAAAATGACTATACTACCCAAAGCAATCTACAGATTCAGTGCAATCCCTATGAAACTACCAATGGCATTTTTCACAGAAGTAGAACAAAAAATTGCACAATTTGTATGGAAACACAAAAGACCTTGAATAGCCAAAACAATCTTGATAAAGAAAAACAGAGCTGGAGGAATCAGGCTCCCTGACTTCAGACTATACTACAGAGCTACTACAAAGTAATCAAGACAGTATGGTAGCAGCATAAAAACAGAAATATAGATCAATGGAACAGGATAGAAAGCCCAGAGATAAACCCACACACATATGGTCACCTTGTTTTTGATAAAGGAGGCAAGCATATACAATGAAGAAAAGACAGCCTCTTCCAGAAGTGGTGCTGGGAAAACTGGACAGCTGTATGTAAAAGAATGAAATTAGAACACTCCCTAACAACATACACAAAAATAAACTCAAAATGGATTAAAGACCTAAACGTAAGGCCAGACACTATAAAACTCTTAGAGGAAAACATAGGCAGAGCACTGTATGACATAAATCACAGGAAGATCCTTTTTGATCCACCTCCTAGAGAAATGGAAATAAAAACAAAAATAAACAAATGGGATCTAATGAAACCTAAAGGCTTTTGCACAGCAAAGGAAACCATAAACAAGATGAAAAGACAACCCTCAGAATGAGAGAAAATATTCGCAAATGAAGCAACTGACAAAGGATTAATCTCCAAAATTTACAAGCAGCTCATGCAGCTCAATATCAAAAAAACAAACAACCCAATCCAAAAATGGGCAGAAGACCTAAAGAGACATTTCTCCAAAGAAGATATACAGATTGCCAACAAACACATGAAAGGATGCTCAACATCAAAATCACTAGAGAAATGCAAATCAAACGTACAATGAGGTATCACCTCACACCAGTCAGAATGGCCATCGTAAAATATCTACGAACAATGAATGCTGGAGAAGGTGTGGAGAAAAGGGAACCCTGTTGGGAAGGTAAACTGATACAGCCACTCTGGAGAACAGTATGGAGGTTCCTTAAAAAAACTAAAAATAGAACTACCATACAACCCAGCTATCCCACTCTTTGGCATATACCCTGAGAAAACCAAAATTCAAAAAGAGTCATGTACCACAATGTTCACTGCAGCTCTATTTACATTAGCCAGGACATGGAAGCAACCTAAGTGTCCATCGACAGACGAATGGATAAAGAAGATGTGGCACACATATACAACGGAATTGTACTCAGCCATAAAAAGAAAGGAAATTGAGTTATTTGTAGTGAGGTGGATGGATCTAGAGTCTGTCATACAGAGTGAAATAAGTCAGAAAGAGAAAAACAAATACCGTATGCTAACACATATATATGGAATCTAAAAAAAAAAGAAAAAACTCGTTATGAAGAACCTAGGGGCAGGACAGGAATAAAGACACAGTCGTAGAGAATGGACTTGAGGACACGGGGAAGGGCAAGGGGAAGCTGGGACGAAGTGAGAGAGTGGCATGGACTTATATATACTACTAAATGTAAAACAGATAGCTAGTAGGAAGCAGCCGCATAGCACAGGGAGATCAGCTTGGTGCTTTGTGACCACCTAGAGCAGTGGGGTAGGGAGGGTGGGAGGGAGACGCAAGAGGGAAGAGATATGGGGATATATGTATATGTATAGCTGATTCACTTTGTTATAAAGCAGAAACTAACACGCCATTGTAAAGCAATTATACTCCAATAAAGATATTTTTAAAAATGTATCCATATGTATAATTGAATCACTTTGCTGTAGAGGAGGAGAAAATAACACAACATTGTAAATCAACTACACTTCAATTAAAAAAAAGACTCCTTTCATTATGGCTACAATGATGCAAAATGAATGGGAAAAGAAAATCAATTGTATCTAGGGTCTATGTTGTGATACTTCATGAAAGGTATTAAAGGATTTTAAAATATCACTGTTTAATTAAGCCTAACTCTGCCATGTGCTACCTGTGTGACTAGGCAAGTCACTCATGATCAACTGTGTAGTTACGGCCTCAGCTGTCCTCTTAGCATATCCACAGAGACTACCATCATACAGCTGGTATAAAGATTAAATGAGACAATACATGTAAAGCCCTTAGCACCTAAGACACGCTCAATAAATGACGTGACAGGTATTACCGGCACCTCATCATCATTCACTTTATCACTGATGATAAAATGCAAATTCTGTCAAGTTACTCCCCTGCTCAGAACAGCTTGCCATCTCTCTTGACATAACCTCTGAAGTCTTCACAGTGGCCCCGAGGCCCTGCCAGTCTACCCCCTGGCTCCTCTGTGACATCTCCTCCTCCTTCCCATGTTCATTCCTTTCCAGTCTGGCTGGCCAGCTGGCTGATGGAGCGCACTGAGCACGTGCACTGGGGATCTTTGCACTTGCCTTTCCTCCTCCCTGGGGCCCCCTGCCCACAGTCTCTGCATGACTGGGCCCCTCACTCCATTAGGTCTCAGCTCAAACATCACCTTCTCTGATCCTGCTAAATTAAAGACCATCCCTTGCCATGTATCCTCCCCACCCTTTTCCCTATAGCCTCTGTCTACTTGACAGACTATGCAGTTACTCATTTGTTTATTATACGACATTGAATGGAAGCTTCAAGAGAGCAGCCACTTCACCTGGCCTGTTTTCTTTTGTGCCTTAAACACGGAAAAGTGTCCACATATTAAATAAATTATTTTCGCTAAAAATGTATATATTGGACAATGGTTGCTTAAACAGAGAGATACTAAGTTTCCTAAACGTAAAACTTTATATTCAGAATATGAACATAGGCTAAAGAAGAATGTCAGGCTAAAGTTCTACAGTATTATCTCTAAGTCCAGTAAATTTCAACAAAAATATTTTTTTATATTAAAATGATTTGGCTTGGATAACGACATCCTTCTCAGTAAAGTTATAGTCATTGCTATCTTTTGTGCTACGATTCCCCCCATCCTCCTAGCAGGAATCTCTGTGAATTAGTCGGGTTCTTAGTCAATCAGATACAGAGAAGTGACTTACGTCTCTAATAGGCTACCAAGTTCCCCCAAATGTGAAACAAACTACTGGTTTGTTCTTATCCAGTGATTATTAATTATGCACATGGCCAAACAAGGGGGAAAATTCCTTTAAGGCATGAGTGATCTTCCTGGAGCACAGCTGTTGTTCTCCGTCACCAGGTGTTTCCGCCTGGCTACTTCCACTTTGTGCTAAGCAGACTGTGGTCAACCCGTCATTGCATATAAATTTAGTGACGAGAAATACCCTCTCCAAACTGAATTAAGATGAGATTAAGATTGTGCAATAGCTCTATGAATACGGTTATTTGGGGAAAAAAACAGCATCCAAATGTAAAAAGAGGTATCACTAAGAGGCAATGCATTCTGCAGAACCTCTGAGGGTTTTGGGGACAAGAGCCTTCAGGAAAAGGAGAAGAACCTAGAGATCTCAAGTCTTCCTAAGCCAAGGGCCTATGTACAGACAGAAAAGGCAGTCACCTCCCTGGTGTGACCTTGAATCTCTACCAGCCTAAAATATTTCTCCTGCCACAATGTGTGAAATTTCCAACCATGTCATTATACATCTTAAGTCCTCAAAACGTTCTGAACAAAACAAAAAAGACATTACCTAGAAGGAAAATGTTTAAAGACCGGAGTCACAAACTCAAGTTCCAACATCACCAACAAATAAGGTAACTGTAGGCCAAGTGTAAGAATCTTAACATTCCAAAATTCTATCTCTAACTCTTCAATACTGGAACTGATACAATCCCAGTGCAGGGAAGCCACCAGGGAGTGGGAGAGAAATGGGAAGGCCATGCCCCATTTAAGGGAGGGAAGGCAATAGCCACTGCTACCCGATCTTCCACCTTTTTCAGAGAAGCTAGGTTTTTTTGTTTTTTTAACATACATATATATATATATATATATATATATATATATATATAAATTATTTATTTATTTATTTAGCTGCATCGAGTCTTAGCTGCAGCATGCGGGATCTTCATTGCAGCGTGCGGGATCTTTTCATTGCGGTGCATGGGCTTCTCTCTAGTTGTGGTGTGCGGGTTCAGTAGTTGCAGTGCGTGGGGTTGCCCCGCGGCATGCAGGATCTTAGTTCCCCAACCAGTGATTGAACCCATGTCCCCGGCATTGGAAGGTGGTGGATTCTTAACCACTACACCACCAGGGAAGTCCCACAGAAGCTAGGATATTTTAAACATATGTTCCCAAATTTAGAAAGATGTTTCAAACAGTCTGTAGGAGAAAGATCCCATTCCCACTGGCCGTATCTGGCTCTGAAAGCTCTAGTAGCTACAGACATCATGACATAGGTGGGTCTGTTCTTTCATTCCACGTGCCAGACCCTGTTCTAGGTGCGTGGGATCCCCAGTGAAGAAAGGAGACAAACGCCCCTGTAGAACGTTCATTCTAGGGAAAGACAGACAATTAAACCTGCGAGAATAAGATGCAGTATAAGTAATTTTCAACGAGGGGTCTTAGATGGAAACCGTCCTTACGCTACAAATATGACGAGTCGTGGCCCTGAATCCACGTGTGGAGTTTCCTTAGTTTTCTATGCAACAATCCCATGGATAGAGTATATACGTGCTTCTTTTTCAGTTTAGATTTGGTGCTAGGTGTGGGGTAGGGGGGTGGGTAGGCTTCTAGAAGAGTAAGTTTGGAGGTGTTGTCAGATACGGACACAGCACTAGGGGAGATGGAGAAATAACAGGCGTCCCCGACCTTGCTTTTCTCTCCTTTCTTTCTCAAGAAGCTGTTTCATTGGCTGCAACAAATTATTTTTCAAATCAGGGGAATAAAAGAGCTGCTTAGAATGTTGACAGTCTCACAGTTTAAGGCAATAAGGAAAACAAACCAGAGTACTAAAATGAGATGTTTCGCGTAACATCAATTCTGTTTTCCCAAGTTCTTTATCGAGTCTAGGTGTACACTGTGATGGTGGTGATTTACTGGAGGGGCCAGAAGAGAGTGGAATGGTAAGTTTGCTTGGTGACCTACCTACAGCATACTATAATTTCCCTGTCACTGATAGAACTGTGTTGCTTTTCTTACATTTTAATTTTCTCTGTTAAAGAACAATATTTATTTCTCACAATTCTGTGTTGCAGGGAGAAAGCAACACAGCTTCTTTAGAAGGTGTTTTTTGTTTAAGAGATATTTATGTGGATTGTACTTAATGCAGCCTTTACTGAATAAAGGCCATTTGCTTTTGTGTAAATCTTTAATGCCTTGGCATTTTGTTTCCTGGTTCATTTGATGGCCATTGTCTCATTAGTTATCATAAAATTGCCCCACTATAACAATTCTGAAATTCATAAGTGCTGTGGCCTACCAAGTGAAGCAGAAATGGCCCTTTCTATTCAATGGTTGTGGCCCCAAAGAATGCAAATCAGAACTCAAGAGACTTAAAGGCTGAGTTTTAAGCCCAGCTCTGCCACTTAAATGTCATGGACAAGTTGCTAGTGTCCTGTGTTTCAGTTTCCTCCTCTGGAAAATAATGATAACACCTACCTCCCACATAGTTATGAGGGCTACATGAAAAGGGCACAGTGCTTGGGTGAATCAGAATCATTGCAGTCAGATCTTTGACGGTTCCTTGTCATGTAGAGGCTGCTGGGGATTCAAGCTTCCAGTGGGATGGCTGCTTTGGGCAAGTTAAATACAAGTATAGTAGAGTGGACAGAGCTTGTGTTTTGTGGCAGGTGGACCTGAGTTGAATTTCTGCTCTGCCACTTATTAACTGAAAGTCTTTGGGGAAGTCACTTAACTGCACTGAGCCTTGCCCATAAAACTGGAATGATAAGATTTATCTTACCAGGTGGTCGTAACTATTGGACACAATGAACATGAGAGATGAACACAGTGACAAACACATGCCAGGCACCCACGGATGGCTGCTATTTATTACTGACTGGCTAGAAGCAAATGCTAGTAGCCACTGCTCCAGCTCTCTGACTTTGGGATGAATAATACAGAATTTCAAGCAAAATGCTCTTTTCTTGCTTAAGAATGTCAACAACCATTCTCAGTAGACGATAATTCTCCCTGTGATCATTTTCATGTCAGATCAGGTGTCCTCTGCTCAAAACCTCACTGTTTTCCCATTTTACTCACCTAGAGCTGATGTCCTTACCCTAAAGCTTTTTCACAGGAGGGTGTTCCCTATGTCTGACCTAAAGTTATTTTATTTGTTCTTTCAGCTCATTTTGTTTTATTTACTCCTCAGCAGAAAAAGAGAGAAACTGGTTGATAAGTCTGCACATACTGGGAGTTAAGGGGGGTAGGTGTGAGGGGAAAGGTACTTATGATTATTCTCACTTTTTTTTTTTTTTTTTTTTTTGGCTGCGTTGGGTCTTCGTTGCTGCGAGTAGGCTTTCTCTAGTTGTGGCGAGCAGGGGCTACTCTTCGTTGTGGTGCGCGGGTTTCTCCTTGCGGTGGCTTCTCTTGTTGCGGAGCACAGGCTCTAGGCGCTCAGGCTTCAGTAGTTGTGGCACGTGGGCTCAGCAGTTGTGGCACATGGGCTCTAGAGCGCAGGCTCAGTAGTTGTGGCGCACAGCCTTAGTTGCTCCGAGGCATGTGGGATCTTCCCGGACCAGGGCTCGAACCCGTGTCCCCTGCGCTGGCAGGTGGATTCTTAACCACTGCGCCACCAGGGGAGTCCCCTCACCTAATTCTTTTCACACTTAATGATCATAGGTTATGCAATCTTTGATCTGATTAACTGAGTTACTTCTCCAATGCTAAAGGAAAGATAATGATAGTGGTCTATTTAACAAGGTAAGTTTTCTGAGAGCAAAGATTCCTTAAGTTCTAGGCTCCATATAGTGACCTGCAGCAGGTTCCCTGCTTGCACAATATATCCAGTTTCTGCATTGCTACCAGATTGCCAGTTTAAAAGGTAAACTGCATTATGCCACTGCTCTGCTTAGTGTGTTCACTAGTGGCTCCTCCCCTCCACATCTTCTGGGATGCGCTTAACTCACAAGGTACAGTAAGCCCTCCACAACCTGGCTCCTGCTGCTCCCACTAGGTGCCCCATGCTCCTGTGATGTGGGACTCCTCGCCATTCCCGGCATTCCTCCTATCTTCTTGTGCCTGTATCGTTTGGCATACTGCTTCCTCTGCTGTTTAAAACTTTTTAATTTTTTATTGAAGTATACTTGATGTGCAATATTGTGTAAGTTACAGGTGTACAACACAGTGATTCACAATTTTTAAAGGTTATACTCTTTATAGTTCTTATAAAATATTGGCTATATTCCTTGTGTTGTACAATACATCCTTGTAGCTTATTTTATACATAAGAGTCTGTACTTTTTTTTTTTTGTGGTACGCAGGCCTCTCACTACTGTGGCCTCTCCCATTGCAGAGCACAGGCTCCGGACGCGCAGGCTCAGTGGCCATGGCTCACGGGCCCAGCCGCTCTGTGGCATGTGGGATCTTCCCGGACCGGGGCACGAACCCGCATCCCCTGCATCGGCAGGTGGACCCTCAACCACTGCGCCACCAGGGAAGCCCGAGTCTGTACTTCTTAATCCCCTGCCCCTATCAAGCCCCTCCCCCGCTTCCCTCTCCCCATTGGTAACCACTAGTTTGTATCTGTGAATCTGTTCCTTTTTGCGTTATATTCATTAGCTTGCTGTATTTTTTAGATTCCACATATAAGTGATAACATAGAGTATTTGTCTTTCTCTGTCTGCCTTACTTCACTAAGCATGATACCCTCCCAAGTCCATCCATGTTGATGCACATGGCAAAATTTCATTCATTTTTTATGGCTGACTAGTATTCCATTGTATATACATACCACATCTTCTTTATCCATTAATTTGTTGATGGACACTTAGGTTGCTTCCATATCTTGGCAATTATAAATAATGCTGCTGTGAACATTGGGGTGCATGCATCTTTTCAAATTAGTGTTTTTGATTTTTTCTGGATATATAGCCAGGAGTGGAATCGCTGGGTCATATGGTAGTTCTATATTTCGTTTTTTGAAAAACCTCCATACTGTTTTCCACAGTGGCTGCACCAATTTACATTTCCACCAACAGTGTAGGAGGGTTCCCTTTTCTCCACATCCTTGCCAACATTTGTTATTTGTGGCCTTTTTGACAATAGCCATTCTGACACATGTGAGGTGATATCTGTTTTTTTTTTCTTTTTTTTAAGATTCTCTTTTCTTTCTTTTTTTTTTTTTTTTTGATGTGAACCATTTTTAAAGTCTTTTTTTTTTTTTTTTTTTGCGGTACGTGGGCCTCTCACTGCTGTGGCCTCTCCCGCTGCGGAGCGAAGGCTCAGCGGCCATGGCTCAAGGGCCCAGCCGCTCCGCGGCATGTGGGATCCTCCCGGACCGGGGTACGAACCCATGTCCCCTGCATCGGCAGGCGGACTCTCAACCACTGCGCCGCCAGGGAAGCCCCATTTTTAAAGTCTTTATTGAATTTGTTACAGTATTGCTTCTGTTTTTTTTATGTTTTGGTTTTTTGGCCCTGAGCCACGTGGAATCTTAGCTCCCTGACCAGGGATCGAACCCACACCCCCTGCACTGGAAGGTGAAGTCTTAACCACTGGACCACCAGGGAAGTCCCCTCGTTGTGGTTTTGATTTGCATTTCTCTGATGATTAGCAATGCCGGGCATCTTTTCATGTGCCTGTTGGCCATCTGCAGGTACTCTTTGGAAAAATGTCTACTCAGGTCTTCTGCCCATTTTTCAATTGGGTTGTTTGTTTTCTTAATGTTGAGCTGTATGAGCTGTTTATATATTTTGGATATTAACCCCTTATTGGTCATATCACTTGCAAATATTTTCTCCCATTCAGTAAGCTGCCTTTTCTTTTTTGTTGATGGTTTCCTTTGCTGTGCAAAAGCTTTTAAGTTTAATTAGGTCCTATTTGTTTATTTTTGCTTTTATTTCCTTTGCTTTGGGGGATAGATCCAAAAAAATATTGCTACGATTTATGTCAGAGTATTCTACCTACATTTTCCTCTAGGAGTTTTATGGTTTCTGGTCTTACATTTAGGCCTTTAATCCATTTTGAGTTTATTTTTTAATATGGTGAGAGAAAATGTTCTAATTTCACTCTTTTACATGTAGTTATTAGAAAGAGAAATTAAGGAAATAATCCCATTTACAATCACATCAAAAAGAATAAAATACCTAGGAATAAACCTACTCAAAGGTGTAAAAGATCAGCTCTCAGAAAACTGTAAGACACTGATGAAAGAAACTGAAGATGATACAAACAGATGGGGAAAGACATACCATGTTCTTGGACTGAAAGATTATTATTAAAATGACCATACTATTCAAGGCAATCTACAGATTCAATGCAATCCCTATCAAAAATACCAAGGGCATTTTTCACAGAACTAGAACAAATAATTTTTAAATTTGTATGGAAATACAAAAGACCCCAAATAGCCAAAATAATCTTGAGAAGGAAGAAGAGAGCTGAAGGAATCATGATCCCTGACTTCAGACAATACTACAAAGCTACAGTAATAAACACAGTATGGTACTGGCACAAAAACAGACACAGAGATCAATGGAACCAAACTGGGAACCCAAAAATAAACCCACGCACTTATGGTCAATCAATCTATGACAAAGGAGGCAAGAACATACAATGGAGAAAAGACAGTCTCTTCAATAGATGTGCTGGGAAAACTGTTTCCTCTGCTTTGAATGCTTCCTCCTCCTGCCTTTCCCCTTCCCAAACACTACCTCTGTAAATGTCTTTCCTTTCTTCAAAAACTGAGCTTTACAATGACCTCCCATGTGAAGCCCTCCACGTGGCCCTCTCCTCCATGGAGTGGTGAGCACTCTTTCTGCGGAGCTCCAACAGCACTGTGTTCACAAACGTGGGACACAGTACTGGAATCATTGGCTGGCAGTCTGCTTAACTCTACCAAACTCCATGCTTCTTGAGGGCAGTGACCTAATCTTTTCCATAGTGTTTCTCTCAAGTAACACCTAGTAGCTACTCCACTTATCTGACAGATGGATAAACTGACAGCAAGGGACCCAAACTAACAGAATACACTCCCTGCTCACTATCTCCCCATTAAGGGACCAGGGCCCATTTCCTGGCACAGCAATTTCTAATCTTCCATTTTCTTTTTGCAGCAAAATGAAAGAGTCCAGTAGAATCAAAGGGCAAGAAAATACTGTTTTTCATCCTGTTACAATGTATCCTGTTTTAGACTATATCACAGGCACAAAGAACATAAACCCTTGAGTTTCATTTATATCAGACTGAATTTTCTGAATACAGTAATTACAAAAATGTAAAGTTTTTATAAGTAAAATGACACTTCCAGAAAATAGACTAAGAACATTCATCATCTAGATGTACTGAGATATCCAACATTTTATCCCCAAGAGGGTGGCATTCATGCACTGAAAGTGGCAGAAGGAGGTCACTCTTCAAAGAAAGTGGGGGTTTTATGCCAAACATAATTAAGTCATATTTATGGATGCCCACCTGGGAGGTAGTAAATTGTGAAATGAGCGGAAGGGACAGAGGTTGGAGTATCTTCCTAGTATTCTTTACACAGTCTATTACACTTTAACATACCATGGTTTATGGACCTGACGTGGTTGGTATAAACCAACAGGACGCACAGTAAAGAAGCTGTTTTTATTACAGCTCTACAAATAGACGAGCTGGTGACACTCACAAGGAAACAAAGGGACCACACTCCACTTCATGTGGTATCCATCTGATGAGATGAGCACGGCAGCCACTTTTCATTTCTTAGAAAATTGCCCTGTCATGCACTTATTCATACTGGAATAATAATTTGAATTATTGAATAATTTGAATTAGAGAAATCTCCCTGGTTATGTAATGGAAAGAATTATACTATTCTTTTATATTCTATGATGACTGTAATAATGATTTGTGTAGGTGGTGAGTACAGTTTAAGGGACAACAATATAAATCTAAGTGTTCATCGGATTATGCACCTGGTTTTTTCTCCAGAGCAACTGTTGCAAAAGTAAACATATTATCCATTCACAATTCTAGGAAGTAATCAGGTTACGAGTATCACTTGGGATCTAAATGAAGTAAATTTATCTACCATTCACAAGTCAACCCACTGTGAACACATTATGACACTTTTTTGTTTCAATATATCTCCATCTTCGATGAGACTTTTGCCCCAATAGGTAAGTCTTTCACCCACTCACAATACTGACACAACACTCAACTTTAGACTTTAGAAGGAATTCTGTTCATTATTTTTAAAGGCAACCATTTAATTAGCTGCTAATATTTTACTACCTTTTTTTCTCTGCTTCTCTGTAGTTCAGTGAAATCTCTAAAGACTGTACAACTGTCTGTACAAAGCAATTATTTTTGGTTTCAAGGTGATACAGATGCAATTATTTGAGAAAGTTGATAGGACAGTATCACATACAACCTAGCTATAACCTAGTCCAGCAATTTAATTTTATAGAAATGAGAAAATGGATACCTGAGTTGATGGAGTTACTCTCCTGGGTCACGTTAATAGTGGCAGAATCCAGGTCTCTTGACTCATAATCCAATATATTTCCAATGACCCCTGCTGCTTTCCAAGGGGGGTAGGGTTTTTCTCCAGAATTCTCAAACACCAAGGTGGTATATTGGGGCTGTGCTGTACTGCACATTTTCCATAGGAATATATACATCAGAGAGTAAGTGCCAAGATGGAATTTCACTCTGAAGTTCCTGACTCTTGATGCTTCAAAACAGACGATGGGGGTAAAATTTTAGAATGATCTGTGAGAGGCTCATTAACATTAATGGGAGTCAGGTGGCTGCATTCTCAAACAGGGCCTGAGATTCTCCACGTTACCTCATCTTCTAGGCCCATACATACCTTTAACTTATCAGCATTAATAAAAGTGACATGTCTTTTTTTTTTTTTAAAGTGACATGTCTTTTGTAAAGATTTTTTCTTAGTTCTTTTTCATAGATACTTCTAAACAAGCGTATATATAAAATATGATTTTTACTTAGAGAACAATTACACATAAATCCTGTTTCCTATAGTGTCTACCTTTTCTCCCTGCCATCTCAATCCCAATGGGAAGGCTCAGACCTTCTACAATGCTTTAGAATTTTTTTTTAGGGGTCATGGAGGAATAGTGAACTCCATCCGTGGGCTCATCATTCATGAAGCAGCCACCAAATGAATCATCATTTAGGAAATATTAGGAATTGCAAAGAATCTAGCTTTGTGAAAAGAGGCTGCCCCTATTCTGGTTCATCAAGAATCCTGGTGAGATTTCAAAGACAATGGGGTCCAGAGTCTCAAGGCTCTAAATAAGTATTTGGTGACAAACTGCAGGTATACTAATATTGGAAGAACATCTCCTTTCCCAAACAACTCTGTCCTATTTTGGTATTAGCACTAGCCTAAAGGTGCATAATTACATGGACTATGTGTGTGTTTGTGTTTAACTTTTTATTCAAAACGCTTAGCACTTGAGACTATAAGCTTACTATTAATAAATCAATGGCTTTTTGCTCCATTCATTGGTGAGAATGACTACGAAAGGAGTTGCTAGTTCGAATTTGTAAGGAGGTTCATGAGCAAAGTGGTAACAGGCTCCAAGCTCATTCTTCTCTGATTTAAAAGTGGTGCACTCAAAAGCAAGGGCCTCATTTATTTGTTTGTGTATTTCATAGCATTTTAATACTTGGTTTTCAACAAATCTTTCTTTAAGCCCACATTAACAAATCGGGGGAAAAAAGTTCACCAATTGGCTTCTCTGGGTTTCCCATAACTTCCTTTGGTGACTATCCATGTACTTAGAGTCGTCACTTGATTCTTTGTACTTCAACTTAACCATCTGTCCACTGGATAAAATGAAACCTTACAATTAAGAACCCTGGAGTGACTAGAAACCTAGGAAATTACCTAGTGTAAACCTCTCATGCAATAGTTTAAAAGTGAGCTAAGTTAAATAAGAGGATAATGAATAAATAAATATTGGATTTTATGCTAATAGGACAGTGTACAGGACTGCGACCTCTTCAGCCCTGCAGCCACAGCTAGTGGGACCCAAGGACAGTCAATCCACTGGTGGATCAGCTGCTGAGGAAGCAGTTTAATACAACTGACTAGTGGGGGCAGGGATGATGATGACGATGAACATTCACTGAGGCATATTCAGTGTGTGCCAAGGGATTTACACATCATTTCACCTCTTCAGTGAACATATCAGGTGGGTTCTATATTGTAGATAACAGTGGAGTCATAGCTTCACACTGTTCTATTACTTATTAGCTGTCGGCCTTGGGCAAACTATTTAACTTGGATAAGAATGAGTTTTCTAATCTATAAATGGAGGTAGTAATAGGACCCATATTAGATAGTTGTTATAATAATTAAATGAGACATTTGTAAGGTACTCAGCCATTGCACATGGCACATTAGCTCAGTAAATGTTAATTATTACTACAATCATTACTATCACCACCACAGCAATTCTTCGTCCAAATGACGCTTGCTTGTTCAACTTTCCTTGGGCTCCCATGAGACTTGTCTGAATAACTGAACATCCTGTTTTTTCTTTAGTGACATTTGAATTCCCGCAATAAACTCCCCAAGACCTGAAGCAAACGTAGTAGATCCAAACACCCGGAATCATGCTTTCAAAGGATATCATGAGGAAAAGCTAAGACGTGGTTACAAGTGAAAAAATTCAGAATATAAAGCAGTAGATATGCTGTGACTAAAATTATATTAAAATGTACGTCACAGAAATAAATAACATATCTATTAAAAAAATATCAGAAGGTAATACTACAGTCGCTATTTCTGCCTCTCTGGTTGATAGGTTGTTTTTCCTTTGTTTTTTAATTTTTTTAAAAGAATTTGCATCACTTTATATAATCAGATAAAGGAACAATAGATGCTATTTGGAAGCAGGAGCACAGCACACTGAAAATCAGTGACTTGCCTAAGGTCCTACAGCTAGTTTTGGGGAAAAAAGAACGAACTTGTTCCCTCATTCCAGTTTCCACTATTCCACGTTGCTATCCTTCATAGGTTCCTACTTAAAAACTATAAAGCTGTCATATCACTACAGAGTGGGAAATTAGAGAAATAAGAAGTTATAACTGAAAAACAAGCATTTGAGCGAATGTTATATTTAAATGCATAGTCACCTACTGTACATTAATGTCACTTATTTATACCTTATACATACACACACACACACACACACACACACACACATGAAATTCTACCATCTCTATAAAGTAACCATCCTACATATTTGTATGAATTGTCCAGAAATATATCCAATATGATGGGTGGTTTTAATATTTTAAAGAATAAAACTCAGATAAAAAGCTGTTATGCATGGTCAGAGATCTTAATAGCTTAAGACAGATCTTAACTAATCAAAAACAAAGAGAGGAAAAAAAGCCAAACTCACATATCAGATAAAATATAACGTGGCACCCATACCTTTACAAAAGAAATGTCCTCTTCGTCTACATTTATTTATATGAAACCTCTGACATAAAAACCAAAAAGGATGTTTGTTAAATGATAGAAGCTCTCCCTCTAGAAAAATAAGTGCTTAGATGTTTAGCTATAGCAAAACCAAAAGCAAAAAACCAAAAAGGATGTTTGTTAAATGATAGAAGCTCTCCCTCTAGAAAAATAAGTGCTTAGATGTTTAGCTATGAATACGAATGGACCACCAGAATGTCCAGTAAACCATCATGGAACACCCATTGCTACCGTTAAACCAGTCTTCTTTTAGGACCTTGGCAAAGCTAACTGCACTAGGAAACCGCATTTACAGGGCCACAGTAGCTGAAAAAAGGCTCACTTCCCTGATATCTGCTATTGCTTTGAATATCGAAATACTTTCTTATCTACTTTTCTTTCATGTGGTCAAGAATTTGTTCTAGCTGGGGATTTAAACTGACCCACTAGAAGTGGTACCCAAGAACTACCATAACTTCAATAGTTGTGATGTTACGAAGAATCTAGGTGCAGGGAAAGTAAGCAATAGCGTTTCTTGGGAGATATTTCCAAGAAGAGAAAATAGTGGGAGAACTGGGATTCCCTAAGAAGATACTGTAGAAGATATCTTTCCATATTAAAGCACATTTACTTTGTTCCGCCTGTAAAAGTTACACAGAAGGACCATTAGCTCAGGTGGTCATCATCAGAGTCAGTAAAAGGAAACAAAGAAATGAGGCTAGGTTTTAAGACTGACCACACTGCTTATAAGGCTACTGAGGTGAAGGTGCTGATGGTGAGGTTAACAGAATTCCAGGTGGCTCCTCTGGAGTCATCGTTCAACAATAATTGTCACCCTCCTTTCTGTCGTTTTTATGTTTTCCCCAGATTTTAAATTAATAAATCCTCATTGAAGAACATTTGTATATTTGCGGAAAAAAAGAAATAAGAAAACAAAAATAGTGTGCAAGTCTTTCTCTGTGTAATGGCCTCTATGGATATTCTGATTCATGTCCATTAATGTAGGTATATATTTACGATCACGTACTTATTTGTGGTTTTTTACATAGTTGAGATGATACTGAATATATAATTCAGTTGCTTGCTTTTTCATTTAATGTGTCAAAGGACAGGTCAACTTTTAAATGAATACTTTTATAGATAATTTATAATTACTGAAAATCATTGTTGAAAAATAAGCCTTTATTCCAAAGCAGATATGGAACCTATGCAAACAAAACAAAATAATTTTCTAGAAATGCAAGATAACGTTTCAAAATAATTTTCTGACAGTATTTCTTAAGTGAGATCTTGTAGGAGAAAAATGCTTGGTTATGAAACACTATTAAAACATTATCAAGTATAATTAAAGCAGATTTTTATCTTTTGATTCAACTTGGAAATAATCCATTGCTTTACCCTTTAGTCTTCCTCTTTTTGAGGCTTAGTAGAGAAATGTTTTAGATGGCCACAAGTATTAGAATCACAAATGCTGCAAAATAAGTTAAAATTTCTGTCCACTGTGCTGAAACCTAATATACCTGTTCTGTGTTTGGAAAATACAGGATAAAGAAAATATCCTCAATAGGAAAAAATGTTGAGGGTCAGTAAATGCTTGGAAGCAAGTGAGAAACCTCTGAGCATATGACAAGCCACACACACACACCTCATAGGAAAGAGGTCTCCCTGAACATCCGAGAGAGGGGGAAATATCTGGTCAGTTGGAGAAGTGCCACTGTCTCCCTTAGGTGGGAGCCTGAAGCTAGGTGTGCAAATAGCATGAAGCTGATTTCAGAAAGGAGAAAAAAAGAGAGAGAGAGAGATCATGAAACCAGAGGCTTGAAATGTTTTACTGGAGAAAAACCATGGCATTACCTCCTCCTGTGGAATGATAACAATGATTTATGAAGCTGAAGTCATTTCTTGTGATTGTGCTTCGGGGAGATTGGTTTCACATGAGCTGGGAAGCCAGGCAATGCAAGCTGAAGAAGAGCCCCACATGTTCAACTGAGGCTGGGATCTGCCCTTTTCAAGGGGATTCCAGAGCCCGGCGGAGGGGGGGAGGAAAAGCTATTGCTTTCTGATCCACGAACCACCTTCTTCCCTCCCACAAGCTCTTTAGGTAGACACACGGCTCTTTCATTCTCTCTCTCCTTTTAAAAGTATTACTACTTCTACTATGTGGGAGTAGAAGCTCATTGTAAATGCGCAGCAGGATAGTAGCAAAGCCGAGATTAATTCCCCGTGGATTTATAAGGGTCGTTCTCACCCAAGATGACTTGTCCCGTTTCAAAGGTGCTTATGCTGCTGTTTTTATGGCTGGTCACTACCTTTATTCTGGCATATGGTGGCTGGCGCCATGACACGGAGTGAACATTTTATACCTGAATTAAAGTGGATATTTGACAGTTTCTGTCAGAAAGTTCAGAGCAAAGAATTTGTGGGACAAGATTTATAGCATATTTTATATGGGACACATCTGTTTCTTTGCTAGCTTTGTTCCTCCCCTTAAAAAAATTTAAAGAAGTTTTCTAAAGAAATATAACGATGGATAGAAAAAAAGAATTCCAAAAGCTGGAGAAAAATATGGTCAAAAGTTGGGTGTTTAGGAGCTAATTTAAAAAACAAAGCAAAAAACCAAAAAAGAACCACTTCTTATTTGGAGAGGGAAAAATGACTCATGATCATGAATAAAAGCTCAGTGAAACAATGCTGTTATCATTGGCAATTATTTTATGGTTGGTTTAATGCCATTTATATAATGAAGTTAACAATTTAAGTGCATAACCTACCATTTTCTGCATACTTGAAACCGGACTAGAAAGAATAATGTGCCTTTGATGTACTTTTAAAGATTTCGCCATTCCAAATGGTGGACTAAATAATAAAAGTCCAACCACATCGGTGTTGAACAAAAAAATTGCAGATATCTAAACATTTAAAATGGATATGCCTAAAGATAAACGCAGACAATTTCCAACCCAAATCCATCAACACAATGTGAAGGGCATATGTAAACTTCATCGGCATCTAAAAACTCTCCCCATTGTAGCAAGTGAGTGCCATAACAGAGGTTTGTGATTACATAAACACTGGGCTCAACCTGGAACCTTGTATTAGCAGACAGGCTACTTTTTTTCTTTTAACTGTGACTAGAGAGCTTTTAGTTCTGAATACTGCAAAACTGAAAAGAAAACTTCCAGTTCTAAAGGTTTTGAAAAATTAATTTTTAATTGCTTTAGGTAATAAGCATTCTCCTTGTAAAAATATTAAACATCGCAGATAAAGTCACCCCATCCTCAGTCACTCCCCATCCCTCCCATGCTCGTTACCTCCCGAGACTCAAGTGCTGTTACTGGCCTGAAGTATATCCTTCCAAAAGTTTCTTCTGGGTGTCCCTGTGCAAATGGGCAAGATCTTTCTAAGTCAGACACAGAGAGAAGAAGACTTGCTCGGCTCATCGGGTATGCAAGGTTTTAATTTTGGCTGAGACTGTCAAACAGTCCTCCACAGAGAGAGTACCATGTCACACTCCTAACAGTGAATAACTCATATTTTAAAACTTTAATTTTTGCAAGTCACACAGGTTTCAGTACAAATCCTTAAGACATATATTGCAAGTACTTTTTCTTATTCGTTTGCTTGCCTTTTGACTTTGTTTACAATCTTTCATTTATAAATTTAATTCTGAAGTAGTCAAATTAATAAATATTTTCCTCATGTCATTTGCTTTTTAAATCATTAAAAAAAAAAAAGGCCATTGCTACTCCCAAGGTCATAAAGCTGCCTTGTATTTTCTTATATATTTTTTGCCTTTGTCTTTTTAGATTTAGTTCATTAATCATTTGGAATTGTGTGGGGCAGGACTCTTACTTTGGAAATGGATAGGAACTGTTCAAACAGCATTGATTTCCTAAAAGATAATCAGTGTAACGCAAAGAGCGGCAGTTTTGTCTTGTCCTCGCTTATACTTAGACGTGTCATTTCTTTTTCCTTGACACTGCCCTGGTTAGAGCTTTCAGCCTCTGGGTAAAGTTGACCCATTCATGTTTACCGTGGATTTATCTCTGTCATATTTATTTTAGTACTTTTATTTACCAAACTTTCTAGCTATTTCCTTTTCCCCACTTCCTAACTTTTTTTGTCTAATTCAACAAATTGTCTTTGTTTCATTTTTCCTTTACTGGTCTGTTAACGATTAATTTTAACTTTTTGATTGGTGAATATGTCTAAAAACTTCAACACCCGTAACACAAGTATCTAGAGCTGCTAGGGTTTCTTACGGCTCTGTGCCCTAACTCTGAACAATGTAAAAGTGGCTTGGCTTTTCCTTTCTCCCCCTGCTAAAACCTTATGGCCACATTCTATGCCACATCCCATGTTGATATCACCTGCAATTTTATTCCAGATTACCAAAACTAAATTTTTTATAGTTAATATTTAACCATAATTTAATACATTTGTTCATTATACCTTTTGCCACTCCACTTCTTCCTGGATTCATTTTTTTATTGAACAGCGCAGCCTCAAGAGTGGATTTATGAAGAGTAAACTTCCGAGGCCCTGTGTGTCTCAAAAGAATTCACTTTTCTCTTTCACTTTGAGGATGGTTTGGCTAAATGTAGAATTCTAGCTTTAAAATGATTTTCCTTCAGAATTTGAATTTATGGCTTCATTGTTTTCTTTGTATCCAGTGTTGCTGAGAAGTTTGTTGTTTAGCTCTCAGAATTTTTCTAAATCCTTGTTTCTCAAAGTTGATTCTAAAGAGCAAAGGGTGTGTGTGCATTTATCTTTTGTTGCTCTGAAGGGCTCTTTCAGTAAAAAATGCAATGTCTTTCTTCATTTCTAGGGAGTAACCTCACATTGTTTGAGTCTTTCTTCCTCTCTTCTCTTGACTTGTATTAAATAGATGTTAGATTAAATAGATGAAATTTCTAAAAACATTTTCTATATCTCAACATTTCTGTACACTTTCCATATATTTCTGTTTATGCTCTACTCTAGAAAAAGTCCTTGATTTGATCTTTCAATTCACTAATTGCTCTTCAGTGATGTCTATTCTACCACTGTGTGCATTCGCTGATTTTCAAAAATTCCATCAACCAAAACTTTCATTTCTATGTTCTCTACTGGATTCCTTTTCATGGAATGATAGCCTCTTCTAATTCTCTGAGATTATAGAGCAGACGTGTTCTGAAGACCTGTTCTGCCTACCAGTGTATTTCCTCAGGTGTAAGTTCTTCTACTCGCTGAAAGGCAAAGTTTGTTGCCTTTCCTTAATAGTTGGTTCTAGATTAAAACAAAACAAAACAAAACATTCTCACCACTGGGTGCAAGACTGGGATATTATGCTGCAACTTGTATTCTAGTTGTTTTGGGGAGACTGGAGGAGGGGCAGAGTATGTTTCACTGGGCAGGGTAAGCCTTCATATCCCGAGACATCATCAGATACCCAAGGCACTGCTCTGTCTCTCCTACTCAAGAGCCCCTTTCCTGGCCCTGTCTCAGAGGTAGATACTTCCTGCTGTGGTTGCCTTCTCCAGGCTGTGGCCAAAGGAGCTGCCTCTACAGAATGAGAAAACTCCTCCAAGGGATGTAGTTCCGAGCACCTGTTTATACTTCAAAACTCAAAGTTTTACATTTCTTTCCCCATAGCTTTATGACAATATACTAGTTCATGCATGCTTTTCTTAGATTTTAAAACCAAATAAAACGCCAAAGAAGCAACTAGATTAAAAAAAAAAACCATTACGATTATTACCATAAGTAATGATGTGGGGCGTAAATAATCATAATTAACGACTTAAGAAAATCATACCTATTTCGAAAGAGCTACATGGAAACAAAGCCCCTGAAACAAAGGTGCTAGCTATTCCAGCCCTCAACTGGAAGTCTAATCATGAAGATGGTACAGAATGCTTTACCGGTAACTTTCACGTTTGCAAAGTATTCGTCACAGGATGGGCTTACCTGAACTTACAAGAGAGAAGGCACAGAGCCTGGAGCTGTGACATTCTACTGCAAAAACAGTGGAAGGCCATGTTGGAGCTGTGTGCCCCTGCCAAAAGCCACGTGCTTCCTTTTTTACAGTTCTATAAAATGGCATCTGCGCATAAACAAGACTTCATGTAAGTGCTGGAAGCCACACGCAGTTGGAGAACAAGGGCTTGGGGATGGCAACACACACCGTCACCAACAGATACCATATTATAGTTGCAGGAGGATTGGGGTAGAAGGCAGGAATTAAAAAATAAAATCGTTGGCCACATTATTATTAATTATATTATTAAATAAACGTGAGCACCATTTGAAAAGGGACATGTCCCATTTTCTTCACCCCATGAAATGCAAGTATCCTTGGATCTAGAGTCCAGCAGTGATGTGCAGAGGCTCAGATTCTTACGTGGTTGCCTTAGGCCCAAAATATCATACATTACTGATGTATTAGCTACACACAGGTAATGCTTTAGAGTTACCACACATTTTCAGAAACAGTGGTTTTGTTTTGCTTTGTTTTTTAATTATCATGAAAGACAAAGTACTTATCAGTGGCAAGCTAAACAGGTTCGTGTTCAGTATCGGTCAGTATCTCACCCACTCTGATCACTTTCTCCATCCCTTCCATTGGCTTTTCTTCTTCTTCTTCCTCTTGCACTCTACATATATTCAGCCCCCAAGACTGCCTCTTGGTTCTCCTCTCTTCTATCTTTACATGATTAGCTAGACACACAGCTACCTACCATTCTTCTGCTGACGAATCTCAAGTTTATACTGTCAACTCCAAACTACATTCTCAACACCAGTTTTGCATTTCTCCTTGCCCTGCTGGACACCATGACATGAATAGCTGTCCGGGAATTCAGATGAGCCCCACCGTAACACAAACCCGTTCCTTTCACAGTCTTCCACCCCTCGGTAAATGGCATCATCGTTCACCAAGATGATCAAAACCTGGGAATTATTTTTGGCTCCTCCCTCTGCTCCAACTCCAAGGTTGAAGTTGTTGCCAAATCCCTGTCTTTTCTATTTGCAACACATATCTTGAATTCATCCCTATCTTTCCATCTCAACTTCCACCACTCTGGACCACAGGACTATTGTTTTTCACCTGATGTTACTGCAGTAATCTCCTTATATATACTCTTGCCCCTTCCATTTATTTTCCAGAGAGCAATCGGAATCATCTTTTAAAACACAAAGGCAGTCATGTCACTTTCATTTGACAAACTCTTCTAAACCTTCCCACTGAATACTGAATAAAATCCAAATCCCTTCTCATGGCCTCCAGGGTTCTGCATGGGCAGCTTGCCCTAGTTCCAGCTGTACTGGCCCATCTTAGCTTCTCAGTATGCCGTGCTCTTACCCACCCCAGGCTGCCTCCCATGATATTCCTTCTGCTCGTGACAGCTGTACTCCTACACGTCCCATGACTAGATCCTTCCCTGGCTTACATGTCACCCCTGCAGAGAGTCCTTTACATTCTTTGAAGGTAGGCTTCTTAAAACTCTGCCCCCTATCAAACCTAAACATTTCATAATTTGTA
>NW_021703778.1:97158723-97175128 GCF_005190385.1 Monodon monoceros
AAACTCTGCCCCCTATCAAACCTAAACATTTCATAATTTGTAGTATCCACTGGGTAGTAGTATTTGTAGTATCTCCCTCTGGATGTCAAAATCTATCACCGGCTTAGCAGTGTGGTCCCCGGAAAAGGAGTGTCTCTCAGAGCATCCCTTCCCTCCTATGTCAAGGGGGCCTGCTGGCTGCTTATTTCACAAGGATAGTGGGAGGAGAAATGAGGTGGCGGAATGTCAAAGGCTTGCAGTGCACTGGAGACAAAGCACTCTAAGGAGAATGGGAGACCCTCGGGGGGCCCTGCTTACTGCAACCTGCGAGGCTAAATGCCAATGGTGAAGATGCTGAACAAGATTGAAGCTGAATTCCCTAGGAAAAAAATGTTTCCCTGATATTAAAAGAGAAAAAAAAAAAAAAAAAAAAGGAAACAGACCAAGAGGGTATGCTCAGAAACTGATGGAAAGAGCTGATGCCATCAGATCAAACTGAAGAAAGATTTAGTAAAAAGAGCAAAAACACAATCGAAGGATCCCAGGGAGAGACAGACCAAATTCATGAGAAATAGGGAAGCAGTGAGAAGCACAAGGGTGCTCTCCCCCTTGACATTCTTCCTAATTCTTGACAATGGACTTCAATACTTTGCTCCATTTCTACGTCAGGCCAACCTATGAGTTTACTTTGGAATTTCTGTGTAGGAACCAAGAGAGAATGACCTTATATTAGAACACTAGGTGATGAACACAGAATGGTTTCATTGAAATGTTCCAGGTAGTTTCCAGATAGCAATAAGCTGTAGAAATACTATTCTGTATGCCCATCCCAGTCTTCTTAGCGCCACAGCTCTTTCCAAAGTTATCCATTAACTTTGGAATGTTCAAAGTTAATATCCAAAGTTATTCCATTCACTTTGGAATATCCAAAGTTATTCCATTCTTATCTCTTTCAACTACTTTCTAGATCGACAAGTTCAGGAAACCCAGATGTCTGACTACAACGGATGCATTTGCCCTGTCCTAAAGCTAAATAAAAGTGAAAAGAGAAGGAAAAGAGAGGCTGAAGGGATGGCATTTCCCTCAGGCTTGTTGCCATGTCTCCATTAGGCTCTGGGTTTGTGTTTATTTTTAAAGCTCTCTTTTGTGAGTAAATGGTGTGAGACAGAAGTCTTATTTCCAAGGTTCATTTTACTGAGTGGCCTGTAGTCAGTCTTTCCAAGAAGAAAGATGGAAAATTATGGTCCAAGCAGCATTACTGTCCATCAAGGGACCAAGGAGAATTCTGGACCTCATCCACTCAACTGCTTAAATTATCATTTATAAGCCACAAAATGACTGTCCTTGGGTCTCAGCAGCATTATTTTGGGCTGAGTTTATGGCCCTAAGGCCCAGCTAATCACAATGATCTAATTTTACATTCCCATCACTTTCACATATGGGTGATCACTAGTACATTATTTAAATAGAAAAAAAGAATGCTTGAGGAATCTTGTCCTTCTAAATGGAAAACACAGTATATAAGAAAGTAGAATTAGTTTTAACATTTGCACCACTTCATAACAGAAGAGTCTTAGTCATTCCATGTTATTATCTTGTTTATCCTTCCAAAGTCCCATACACAGATTCCTGGCTCTTTTTTATAGTGGAGTTCCAGACTGATGTGACTAATAATGACAGAAAGAGAAAGGGGTGTGGATAAACAAAACATGGTTCATTCATGCACTGGAAGAGTCCATAGCAGTTAAAAGAATTAAATCCATATTTATTGATACGGATAGATTTTCAGACAATCCTGAGTGAAAAATTAGGACGGAGAATGATAAAACCTAGTATGAGGCACCCTTTCTATTGTACTTTTTACAGCTTTCCTGAACACAGTCAGGAGTTCTTATTCTTAATTTGGTAAATTTTGATCACTGAAAGTCATCCAAAGGGAATTTCAATTCTCTAACTTTTTACCATTTAGAATTTTCTTTCCACACTGGGCTTTTGCGAAAGTGAACAGAGTCTCGTCTGGCTGTAAGATCTAACAAACTGGATAACAGTTCCTCATAGGATCGACTGCATTCTGCAGAGGGTGATCCAAAGAGGCTACCAGTCTCCTCTGAGAATGAAAGATAAATACTTGTGGTTACAGTAGTGTCACGATTCTCAGATAAAAGAAGGGATTTGGGTCTACCACTTGGTTCATGTTCCCTCCTAACCAAACCACAATTTTTTCAGTAACCTAATGACATTTTGGGGAGAGAAAGCATGTTCTCTGGCTACTAGGAATACTGACACAATAAAGGAACACTTTCATAGTTTTATTTAAGTCTTTTATTTAAGGATTTCAGAATTCCTCCCTATGCTACATTATGGCATTTCCAGTGAAGAGGGAAATAGGTAAAACATACTGTTTCTTGGAAGATGACCTAAGGCAAACCTCTTTATCTGCCGGCACCTTTATACATGTGCTACACATCAAATGCTTTGTCATCCCTTAGAGAAAAGGCCTGGTGGAAGGCAAGCATGCTCATAATTGCTTTCTTATAATAAGTGATGGCTAGCCACTTGGTCACAAACCCGAATAACGATTTGTAAGAACACAGAGAGGACAGCAGCCAAATTGAAGAAAACCTCCTTCTTTGTTTCCTCAAGGTTTACTCTAACGTAGCATTGATGTAACTAGCCAAATATCCAAGAACAAAAACTTGTTATGCAACATCCAGTCTAAGACTATACAACAATTGATAAGACTATCAATTCTTCCCACTAAGTTAAAAAAGACACTGAGGCAGAAGTTCTGTCAACCTCTGGCTCTTCAAAGCAAAGAACCAGGAGGAGTGGACGAGCCATCTTCTACCTTCCAGCTGCTAGTGTTTCTAGCTGGTGAATAACACAGGTCCCAGGAAAGGGGAGTAGGGAATTGTTTTCTAAGAATGAAAACTTCTTTCCAATTTATATTTTCAGGAATATTAAGAACTCCGTACGTGGCTACTGAGGAAGACTGGGTGGGAATCGAGTCAGCAGCCCATGCCTTCTTTGAGGCCAGTTTCCTGGGACTGGTTTTCTTCTCCCTGTATTGCATGAGCTGAAAGCAGACTGATGCAATCGTATTCCAAGACACCTTATTTGGTGTCGTTATGGACTGGGCCTATTGTCTCGGCTTACAAACAAAGCAATAAGGATCCTTAGACCCCTGCCAATTCATGTAAATCACCCTTTCATCTGCTTAAAGGCTGGGATCCATGAGTGATGAAAATAGTTAGGACTCTTCTGTTGCTGGCATATAAAAACCATGTTCTACATCTAGATCCAACTCTCCAAGGTCTGAGACCTCAGTGGTGAGAAGAAAAAGGGATTTAGACAAATACTCCCATAGAAGTGAAGGGTGGCACATTTCTCCCAGGAGGCAAAGTTAGGAAGTATTGAATCCAAATCCTGTACTTATGTTGAGACCTTATGCTGACTGAAAAGAAGAAATAACTAAATAAGGATAACTTCTCTCTGCAACCCGTTTTAATGTTTTCTTTGTTTTTAAAAGCAACTGGACAAGTGAGGGGAACTTTGACCATTCTCTAGGTTATCCAAAATTTCAACAAATCTGGAAGGCTAAAGAAACGGACTGCCTAACAAATGACAACAGAAATGAAAACCTCATAATCCTTGTATCTGACTAGGCACTGACCATTAGATAAACACAGATTTTTAAAAAAATCACCCTGGCTATACACTGACTCTAGAGGGTAGTGAATGTCTTCCATTCTCATGAGTTTGTTTGTTTTTTCTTTTCCCCTTGATAACATTTTTGGCCTTGTTCTTTTGGTTAGATAGTGGTAGGAAGAGTTTGAGTTTCCTTTTCTTTTTTAGATTGAAGTACAGTTGATTTACAATGTTGTTTTAGTTTCTGGTACACAGCCAAGTGATTCAGTTTTATATATATATATATATAAATATAAAACCGAATATATATTATATATATATATTCTTCCCATTATAAGTTATTACAAGATATTGAAATATAATTCCCTGTGCTATACAGTAGGACCTTGTTGTTTATCTATTTTATATATAGTTTGTATCTGTTAATCCCAAACTCCTAATTTATCCTCCTTCCCCTTTCTACTTTGGTAACCATAAGTTTATTTTCTACGTCTGTGAGTCTCTTTTTGTTTTGTAAATAAGTTCATTTGTATCATTTTTTAAGATTCCACAGATAAGTGATATTATCTGATATTTATCTTTCTCTGACTTACTTCACTCAGTATGATAATCTCCATATCCATCCATGTTGCTGCAAATGGCGTTATTTCATTCTTTTTTATGGCTGAGTAATATTCCATTGTATATATACACCACATCTTCTTTATCCATTCATCTGTCAGTGGACATTTAGGTTGCTACCATGACTTGGCTATTGTAAATAGTGCTGCTGTAAACATTGAGGTGCATGTATTTTTTCAAATTAGAGTTTTCTCTGGATATATGCCCAGGAATGGGACTGCATGATCATATGGCAACTCTATTTTTGATTTTCCTTTTTAAATCTTGTTTTCATCTCTAGATGCATTTCACTCCATTTATGATTTAACTGAGGAGGAACCCCTTTAAATGTTCTTCTCCTTTTGTGGACAAATTTAACCTGTATTTGCTGAGTACCCACTGCATGGTAAGCAGGGGGAATTCTAAAGTGAGCAGAATAGGCACTTGCCCTCTCTTATTAGCTAAGTAATTTCTCAAATAGTTAAGAAATGCCACAGGGGAACAGAAAGAGTGACAAGTGCATTCATAGTAACAGAGGGGACCTAATTTCCACAGGGGTGTGTCTAAGGAAAGCCCTGCCTCTCTGAGGAGTGGGGTGATACCATCCATACACTTCCTCGTCTCTATTTTCTCTCGCCTCTTGCTCAACCCCTCCAGCCCAAGCCAGCAGAACCCCACACTGAATTCTTAACTCGTCCTCATTGGGGTCCTCCTTTGACATCAAACAAAGCTAGCCTGTCTGAGCTCAGTTTCCTCATTTGTAAAATGGAGATAATAACAGTGCTTTCCTCAAGGTTTTTTTCATTTTGTTTTGTTTTTTTTTAATGACAACTAGAAGAGGCTATAGTTAACATCAAATCTGGCTGACAGCGTTAAATAAATGTTAATACTAATTTAATACTATTTTTCTTTATTCTTAATAATGCATCACAAATATCATAGGAGCTTGGGAAGTTTCACTAGGAGAGGTGGGACCTTAGCGCAGTTCTGGGAGGTGTGTGTTAACGTGGGCTAGGAAAAGGGAAACAGTTAGGACTCCAGGCTCAAGCTGAAGCTTCTATTTCTCCGTGAGCAAGTGCCTAGATGAGGCTGGAGAGGAAGAGTGCCTGGCGGGGGTGTGTTGGTGTGGGTGAGGGATGTTGCAGGGGTCACGGGGACAGGCATGGGACCTGCTAGACTGGAGGAAACATCTTTTGTGGGAAGCTTGGACAAGTGGAATAGAGGGCATGAATATAACCTCTCAGAGAGTGCCGCAAATAATCCACTCATGCAAATAATCCCCAAGAATGCAGCATTCTTTTTACTGACTTCTGATTCCCTGGGGTGGGAGGGTGAAGAAGGTGGGTAGGGAAGGGATGCTTGTTCCTGGTGTCAGTAAATAAAATCTTCTGGTGGGGAAATGTTTTGAATATATTTGCAAGAGAAGTTCAGTGCTCTCCAAAGTGGACAAAGCCAGCACCAGAGATTTCCACGTACCTGCCTGGAAATATCGGGCTTCAATTTATGGCCAACTTGAATCTTTGCAACTCTTTAAAACAACATCACTCCTGAGGGATTTCGGGCTCTGCTGAAAAAGTTTTTCTGTTCCATAGGTTAGCCTAACAATACTGAGTTCATGAGACCACTTACCATTTAAAACACAAACTCAGCTTTTGCATGTTTTTAAAACATCCCTATAACTATGGGTTGTTTAAAAATAGCTATACCCCAAAGAGTTTATTTCCAACATCTGACATGATTGCATTTCGCAGTGATTTGTTATGTAAATAATGGTAGCGGAGGAGAAATATCAAAAAACATTGCCTCTTCTCAAAGCCCGATGGATTTAATGCTTTTTGTTAACTCTGGATTGCAAGTCTGGGGGTTGTTGGTTTGTGGTGTGTAAAATAAAATACTATATGCCTGCCTCAGTTTTCTTCGATGTACAGCAATTTGTAAAGGAACTGTTGTTCCTCTATGGCTTCCCTAAATTTTCTTCACTGTGCTCCAGTGTGGAGAGGGCTTTCAATGTGGTGGGCTGTTGAGATGATAATGTGAGTATTTTCAAAGCAAAGGGGAGCGCTTTTTGAGATGATGACACCCGCTGTGTTTGAAACTGCCGATAATTCAAGGCTTGATGGTAGGTATGTAAGTCATTTGCTGAAGATCCTATTTCTCCATCTCTGACTCACAGTTTCCTGAATATGGTATGCTTTGTGTGTGTGTGTGTGTGTGTGTGAGAGAGAGAGAGAGACAGAGAGACAGAGAGAGAGACAGAGAGAGAGACAGAGAGACAGAGAGAGACATAGAGACAGAGAGAGAGACAGAGAGAGAGACAGAGAGAGAGACAGAGAGAGAGAGAGAGAGAAGCAGGAGGTAAAGCAACCTATTACTCTTAGATTAGTCAATGGGAGAAAAAGCAAGGGACATACTGTTTTGCCTCGACTCTGTTTTTCTTCTAGAACATTATCTTTGTCGTCCCTCTAAGGGCTGCTACCGCTTCTAGAACAATCCTACTTTCTAATTCTTCTCTTAGGGTATAAGTAGGAAAGACATAGTGAGGAAAAAAAAAGTTTTAGTCTTCAGCTAGTGTAACGGATGGCGAGGACAGGGCTTGGGTTACGGGAATGGCTTTTGAAACAATGGCTGCTTTGTGAGGGGCTCATCTGGAGAAGTGGGACATATCCCATATTGATGAGGGAGAAGGCCCACAGAAAGCCAACTGCACCAAAACAGCCTCAAAGGCCAAGGGCAGAGGAAGTGAACCTTCTGATCCAGGTCATCCAATACGCCCCGAAATTAGCCCATAGAAGGGATGATGCCATAGCCCAGGGAATGGTTTGCCACCCACATCAATGACCCAAAAGTGTAATGGACTTTGCTTCATAATTATAAGTGAGTTAAAGGGATTAACAAGTTTGACTATTTCTCTGAAACCTGATGAATTATCTGAGCATCTCTTTTCTGAAGGTCTGGGGACCTTCTTTATGGAAGGTAGTGGAAAATGGTATTTTCATACTTCTCCCTGTAGTATGATAAACCAACTGCTTAAAAAAAAAAAAAAAACTTTTAGTCAATAATCTTAGATTTTAAACATATTACAGGCTTAACTCAAGTTCCATCTCTGAAATCAGTAAGGAAAGGAACGTGGGCGTGAATTAAATATGAATGTTCTTACTCCATTCTCATTTTTTTTTTTTTTTGCGGTACGCGGGGCTCTCACTGTTGTGGCCTCTCCCGTTGCGGAGCACAGGCTCCGGACGCGCAGGCTCAGCGGCCACGGCCCTCGGGCCCAGCCGCTCCGCGGCATGTGGGATCTTTCCGGACCGGGGCACGAACCCGTGTCCCCTGCATCGGCAGGCGGACTCTCAACCGCTGCGCCACCAGGGAAGCCCTCCATTCTCATTTTGAGTTCCTTCATAAGCCCAGATCTTATACTAAAAAGCAGATACTTCTCATGTTGTAGCAGCATTTTGAGAGTGAAAGACCTCTGTAATCTCCACTCTGACCTCTCCTATGTTTTTCTGGTTCTCAGAACCTCCTGAGATTTATTTCCAACCCAGTTCTATCTCTGTTAGTTGAGCCCCGACTCCAACATGCCTGTTTTGCCATACTCTGATGAAAACCAAATTAAACCCTTGGATGGTAAACTCCTCTTCTTAAGTTCCTATTGTTTTTCCTTCAGGAAAACTAGAAAAATTATATTTATACCATATCAACCATGATCTCGAGTTCAGCTCAGGAATCTCTGACCCTTGACCAACATGCTGATGAAACTGCCTAACTCATCTGAATCAGTCTCCTCCTCCCACATGGCTTTTGGTCTCCCTTGGGGTTTGGTAGTTGCAAACTGAAGAAGTAAGACCTTAATCATATACAGATATGTTTCACATTCTACCTTAACTCTGCTCCCTTGCCCTTTTTTTCAGACTGCCTCAAGGAGAAGAAAACTACAAAACAAACACACACACAAACAAACAAACATACACTGACGCCAAAGGCCCAAATCAAAACTATTATTAGTTACCCCAGACAAAGAGACCCAACTGCCATTACTTGGGCTCTACTCAGCTGGTTCGCCCTCTCCCCCAAAGGTGGCTGAAATTCACCTCCCTCGTGGCCCTCTCCCACTCCCACCATTATTTTCAGCCATTTTTTCTTATCTTTTTTTTTTACTTTCAAGTGAAGGCAGCAGGACTTCCCTGGTGGCGCAGTGGTTAAGAATCCGCCTGCTAATGCAGGGGACATGGGTTCGAGCCCTGGTCCGGGAAGATCCCACATGCCGCGGAGCAGCTAAGCCCATGTGCTACAACTACTGAGCCTGCGCTCTAGAGCCCGCGAGCCACAACTACTGAGCCCGTGTGCCACAACTACTGAAGCCCGTGCACCTAGAGCCCGTGCTCTGCAACAAGAAAAGCCACCGCAATGAGAAGCCTGTGCACCGCAACGAAGAGTAGCCCCTGCTCGCCACTACTAGAGAAAGCCCACATGCAGCAATGAAGACCCAACGCAGCCATAGTAAGTTAGTAAGTGAGTAAATAAATAAATAAATAAATAAGAAAAGGCAGCAGCATGAACAGATAAGGTAATCCAGGTAGCACCTCTCTCTGAAAAAACACTCTTTCATCTTCTTCTTATTTCTACTGATCCTGTAAACGTAATCACCATTCAAAGGGGGAGCCCCTGGTCATCACTGATCACCTTGGTTAATTTCAGGACAGGTGTTTCATAGTCACTGCATAGAAAAGTCTGAGGCTTTTACTCATTTAAACCCTTCAGAATACTAACACTGTGATACCAAAAATACTCAAAGTTTTGCCATAAACAAAATTGCCATGCAGTTGGCATTGTGGCTTTTGGGCATCCTCAGGGGAAAGGCATTACCTTTGTTCAGGCCTGAGAATTTGAATTATGTAGGACTGATTTGGAAGCAGAGTGGCATCAGGGAATCCAGTCCCTTTCTTCCTACAATCGCATGGCCGCTGGAAAGGCCACGAGGAGAGGGCAGGATGCACGGATGTCATCCAGCCTGCCTGGGATGTGTGTCAGGTCCTGACCATGTAATCACAGACACTCAAGCACAAGGGAAAGCAAATCATTCAGATAAAATGAAAACTGACTGACTTTAAATAAAAGGCATCCCTTCTTTTAGTTTATTTTTTCTAAATCATGACTCTAAAACAGTAAACTTAGAATTATTTCTCTCTTCCAAACTGAAATATCACTTTCCTTCCTGGCTCAGACCACCAACCAGGTTTCTGCCACTGGAAGTGGGGAAAGTACTGAAGAGCTTGTGCGGGGAAGGCTGATCGAATGGAATGCCCTATTCTTCCAATTTCCAAACCAAAGTCACTTGGAGACGCAGACACATTTTGTTTGCGTGGTCTAAATTGCAACCTCAATAAACTTGGCAGTTTTCTCATCATGGGCTGTGATTTCCATGATGTGATGATTTGCAAGGGTTTTGTTTTCAAACAGATGTTATGGGTAATTCCATGGGACTCCTATTTCAATCCCCTTGAATTGATAACCTTTCCTTCTTAAGTGTGACCTTGGTGTTCAGATAACCTTGGGACACAGACAAGGAGGGTTCCCAGTGGTAAAAGTCTGTCTGGTGCAAAGGGGGAAGGAAGAAAGTGAAACTTTCAAAATGATGGAAAGAAAAAACAAAGCTTTTCACAAGCTGTCCTGTTCACTGCCCGTTTTTTTTTTTTTTTTTTTTTTTTTTTTGAGGAGTATAGTAATGTTCACGTCTTCTCCCATTTCACTGGTTCTATTTATTGTAATTTATAGCAACAGTAATTCATACCCTAACTTAGCTTTACTTCAACAACTCTTTCCCCCTTACCTTTGGATTCAATATTAAAAATGACCAGATGCTCTTTCCCCAGAGCCAAGTCCTTCACATTTTTTTTACCTAAACTGTACATATACCTCACAAACTTTGCACTTAATGAAAATAAAACTATCTCCCTCGTTTGGTGAAGAGGATGACACACCCATTATCCGAGCACATGTCTCCCTTGGTCTCTTTATTGTATACTTTTATTTATTTATTAATTTATTTTTTTGCGGTACGTGGGCATCTCACTGTTGTGGCCTCTCCCGTTGCGGAGCACAGGCTCCGGCCGCGCAGTCTCAGCGGCCACGGCCCTCGGGCCCAGCCGCTCCGCGGCATGTGGGATCTTCCCGGACCGGGGCACGAACCCAACCCGTGTCCCCTGCATCGGCAGGCGGACTCTCAACCACTGCGCCACCAGGGAAGCCCTATCGTATACTTAATAAGAAAGTCTCAAGCTTTTATCCACCTCAGAAATACTGATGAAGAACCGAACAGACGTTTTTCCAAAGAGGAAATGCAGATGGCCAACAGGCACCCAAGAAGATGTTCTATATCACTAATCAGAGAAATGCAGATCAAAACCACAATGAGGTACCACCTCACACCTGTCAGAGTGGCCGTCATCAGAAAGAACACAAAAAAGAGCTTCAATGAAGCACCATGAGAAAAAGAAGAACTGTGTAGGTCCTGCTATGATAGGGCCTTCTGGGGACGGGATGAACAATGACAGGATGCAGCTTATGCCCAGGCTGCAGGGCGACACTCCAGGAACACGTCGTGCCTTTCTAATCCTCTCCTAAGCCGCTCACAGAAGAGTGCACTCACAAAACTAAATCAAACGGCACCTTGGTTTGCTCTCTCCACAACCCCCCTGCCCCGGGCTGGAAAATAACGCAACAGTAGTAGACAAATGCTTTAACGTTGTAAAAAGTATGTGTTGAGATTTATTTCTCTCTTCAAGTGGAGAGAGAGTCTTCTGGGCAAGTTTGGGTCTGAGATAAACATGTAGTTGACCAGGATACACGAGAATGGCTATGGAACTAGGAAGGAATGATGTGATTTAAACACAGATTCCTCCTCAAGCTGCTTTCAGTCCTGCAGTGGCAAGTCTGTCACCCCAGGGCCACTTCTGGTCCCCAGTCTCCAATCTCTTTACGTGTAGTTTAGCTTTCTCTTCAGCCTCTTTACTGTAGTTCACACTGCTGATATCAGCTCCTTGGAATTCTCTTCCTTAGCTTTAGTGCCATGTACTACTTTAGGTCTTATCCTTTTTTTTCCCCCCCTATCTCTTACGGTATGTTGCCTGCCCTCCCTCAGCTCCCTCCACTGCTTTCTTCTCCCTCTCCTCTCATTCTCCATTTTCAAATTCATTATAGCTTCACCACTCATTGCTTTGTGGCTGTTTCCCAACGAAGAGCGCTAGACTCAAGTATCCATCACCTGTTAGACACGTTATTCAGGTATATTCCCAGTATGTTCCAGAGTGAAGTCAAGATCTTACGGTCCATGTTCATCTTGCAGTGCTCACTTTTTCTTTTAATGGTACTCTGTTCTTTCTGTCACTAAAGCTCTGAGTCTCACTGTCATCTTAACCTCCCACATCTCATGACTCATATTCACTCGTGGACAGATATTTAGTGTGTGCCCACTGCGTGCCAAGTGCTGGGATTACAGCAGTGAATACAACTGAGGGGGTCTCTGCTTTGCCTTCAAGGAGCTTACATTCAATCAGCACCGAAATCCTGGAGACTTGGCCTCTGTAATGTCATCCATATTCAACTTCTCATATCTTTTCCTATAAAATGCATCCTAATTCAGATTCTTGTCACTCTTAAATTACTGCACGGCTTCTTAAATCATCACTTGCAGTCACTGTCCCTCCTGCCCCCAGGTCCCTGTACATGTGGCCGGTATCATCTTTTTCTTTTATAGCTCTTATCGCATCACTCTCCTGCTCAAATCTTCAACGGCCCCCTAGCGCATAGAGAATAAAATACAGACCTTTCGGCTTAGCATTCTAGATTCTTCACAATCTACACACGTTTCCATCTCCTCCTGCTTTTCAAAACTTCCCAACTTTGTTTCCTGCTCCTCGTAGATATACAGAATGTTGAAGCTAGATGGGACCTCTGGGATCCCAATACTTTCACTTTGTAGAGAGACAGAGGCCCAGAGAAGTCAAGTGCCTAAGCGAATCAATGGAAGGAAAGCCCAATGTGGAATGGAACTCAGAGGTGGTGTTGACGGGCGGAACTTTGGTAGATGGAAGACTCTGGGTCAATCCGGCTGTAGCGCATAATTTCTGAGTGTTCAGTTTTTAGACTATATGACTACAAACCATCTCCACCAGGTGATGCGATCTTCACTGCCTCTCTTCATCTACTTCCTCTGTATCTTCCTCACACTTTCCCCAAAGTGATTCTGCAGATGGCTGTACCAAGGACACTTCCCAGTTCCACCAGCAGCCTCTCACCTTGTTACCTTCCTCCAGGTCTAGCACTGGCTCATGAGAAATCTGATCTAAGCAAGACGAGTGCACCTAGGGCAGGGTGGTCAGGGGCACGGCTAGAACTGCCTCGCCTCCTGATCTCTCCTGGGCAACTGGGGCACTGGGTGTCGAATGCACCAGCCACAATGAATCTATTTACTGTAATTTGTATATGCTCCTTGGAGTCAATTCAATTCCCTTGGAATATTCTTCACATTCCACACATCAATCCTTAGCTCATCATCCACCTTCTTTCCTGATTTGTCTCACCTCTGAGTTACACGGCACCTTTTATGCATATCCTTGAAAACACCTCTTTTGTTCATTCATTCATTCAAAAATATTCATACGGTGCCTACAGGCACTGTTAAGTGGTGAGCAGGACAGAATCCCTGACCTCAAGAAACATACATTTTATGGGAGCAAACAGAAAATAATGAAACACATGCTATTTCAAATGGAAATAAGTTCTAGGAAGCTACATAAAGCAGAGAAATGAGAAGAGAGAAGAGCAGAATCTGAAGAGCTGTTATTCTATCAGGATGCTCTCTTTAAAATTTGAGCAAGGACCAGAAAGAAGTGAGGAAGGCAGGGCTTCCCTGGTGGCGCAGTGGTTGAGAGTTCGCCTGCCAATGCGGGGGACACGGGTTCGAGGCCTGGTCCGCAACTAAGCCCGTGCGCCACAACTACTGAGCCTGCGCCCTAGAGCCTGCAAGCCACAACTGCTGAGCCCGTATGCCACAAGTACCGAAGCCCACGCGCCTAGAGCCTGTGCTCCCAACAAGAGAAGCCACCGCAGTGAGAAGCCCGCGCACCACAACGAAGAGTAGCCCCCGCTCGCCGCAACCAGAGAAAAGCCCGCGTGTAGCAACGAAGACCCAAAGCCGCCAAAAATTAAATTAATTAAAAAAAAAAAAGAAAGAAGTGAGGGAGGCAAGCCATGTGAATATTTGGAGAAAGTGCATTCTGATGGGAGGAAGAACCAGTATACTTCCTGCAGCCCAAGGGAGTGGCCAGGCTCAAGATCACCAGGAAAAGCTGAAAGATCAAGGCAAGGAGTGCTGAAAATTGAGGACACTGAGGTGGCTGGAGTCAGATGACACAGGGTTTCATAAGGACCCTGAGTGACAATCTTCCATTAATTTTAAACGGATGTGAGTGGCGAGGCTGGAAGGGCTGTTATACCAGTCCAGGAGAGAAAGGATGATGGCTTGAACCAGTGAGGTAGCAGAAGAAGTAGAGGGGAGTTGTCAGATTCTGGATATATTCTGAAGGAAGAGGGGACAGGATTCGCTGATGGATTGGCTGTTCAGTGAGAGATCAAAAAGAGTCTAAGTGTCCAAGATTTCTGGCGCGAGCATCTTGAAGAATGACGGTTCCATTTATTAGGGGAAAGCAGATGTGTGAGGGCGATGGGGTGGAGTGGGAAATTAAAGTTTGGTTTTAGACACTAACTTTGAGACACTTATCTGGCAGCCAAGTGAAGACATCAACAAGCAGTTAACCATGCAAATCTGGTGTCCAGAGGAGGGGTGTGGGCTAGAGATATAAATTTGGGAGCGGTCAGAATAAAGGTAACAGTTATTTAAAGGCTTGATGAGATCAGATGGTACCAGTGAGCAGAGCTAGAGAGAGAAGATGTCCATGGACCAAGTCCTGAAGCCCTCTGGAGTTTAGAGATCAGGAAGATGAGGAACCAGCAGAGAAAATTCAGGAGCATTCGTGAAGTAGAAAGAGGACAAAAGAGAATGCTGGCTGTAAGCTAAAAAATTAAGGAGTTTTCTAAAGGGTGGGTTCCTCAATTCTACCCGATGCTGCTGAAAGGTCGAGTGAGATTTTCTGTCAAAGCTACAGGGTCCTTGAGGCTGGAATTCATACCTGATTCATCATTTTCTCTCAGGGCCTCACACACAATAGGTGGCTTATCAATGCTGAACAACTGGAAAAAATATAGTCATGATAGGTCACGGAGAACTTCCTAGTCCATGAGCAGATGCCCAGGGCAAAACGGGGAAAAGATGACCACTTCCACAGCTGTCATGCTTGAAAGCATCACCTAGCGCTCCTGCCCCATCTATCTGGCATGACCCAGAGACACCCCTAGTCTGAAGAACTTCAAAGGTTCTAGGAGGTGGTGTGGAGGGTTGGGAAAGGAATGAATGAAAGAGGCAACGTGGTGAGAAAAAAGGAAATAAAGACCAGAATGGTCGAATGACCCTCGGCCAAGACAGGGATTCTTGAATAAGAAAGAATCTGGAGAGCGTGTTACCAGAAACCAAAAACATAAGGGGGGAGGGGGATGCAGAGAGAAAACAGAAAGCTATGAAAGAAGGCAGAGAAAACTGAGGTAAGAGGGGAAAGAAAATTAAAAGCAGAAGGAGAGAAAGAAAAAAAAAAAAAAAACCAAAAACCTGAGGAGGTGATGCCAATGTCTGGGGAAAGAACAAAGGAAATACAACGCCATCGGCTTATGCTGAGGACGGCCTGGGTACCGAGGGACTGGTGTCTGATTTCTGTGCACCTCGAGAAGAGACAAATGGTAAACTGTGGGGCGGGGGGGGGGGGGGGGGGGGGAGGCCGTCCGCAAAGCCTCTGGGCATTTTAAGCCCAAGAAGAAACACACTGGCCAAAGTGAAATGCTCAAGTAAACACAAACGACAGCAGCCCTGGGGTTGCAAGTGACCTGACTGCATGTTTGACAAGGCCACGGGCGGCCAAGCAGCCCAGGAGGCTCCAGCCCATTCCTGCACTGCCCCCCGCCCCCCAAGTCTGCGTGCATCACACACACATGGCGGCTTCAAGGGGCAAGGAGTAAACGCTCTCAACTGGGTGACCTGTCAGCATTTGGCTAATTAAGGAAAGATATTACCTACAGATCTCTATGTCTTGGTCCTATTTCCTGCTCATTAAAAAATGGTTTAATGAGAAAAAAAAAAATCAAGGCAACAGAATCTAAATTCTTTTTTTTTCCCCCAAATGAGCTGAATGGCAGCAGCTGCCGTTGCCAAAAGTGCTTGAACAATAGGATTTTGACACGAAGACTGAAATCTAAACAGCATGAAGAAATCTCGAAAGCCGGGCAGTCCCCATTATCTCATGCTCGCATGACTGTCGTCCAAGAGATGAGGGATGGTTCTCTATTGGTGCCAGCGGTGCGGCGGGTCAAAGCCTGACAGAGCCACTAATTGCCCATCTGCTTGTTTACACAGCCTGGAGATGGTGACTGGACGAACAGCTCATTTCCCTTGAAATGGGACCAAACTGGGGGGGAGCCTGTCATATGTGACAGAGGAGGAGCAGGCAGAACTCTCACGGGAACGCGACTCCAGATCAAAGCCAGGGGCCAGTGAGCCCGGTTCGGGCAGCGGGCTTTCCCTGAGTAGCGTCAGAACCACAGCTTTCTTTTTTTCTTATGTTTTTTTAATTGAAGTATATTCGATTTGCAATGTTGTTTTAGTTTCAGGTGTACAGCAAAGCGATTCAGTTTTATATATATATATATCTACACACACACACACACACACACACACATATATATATATTCTGTAAGAGAGAGAGATATATATATTCCGTTTTATATATATATATATATATATTCTGTAAGGTGTTACGGAAAAACCCGAACAATTTGGCCAATCCAACATACGTGTGTATATCTGTATCTCTCTCTCTCTATATACACACACACACATATATATATAGTCTGTAAGATGTTTTATATATATATATATATATATATATATATATATATTCCGTAAGAGAGAGATATATATATATTCCGTTTTATATATATATATATATATTCTGTAAGACGCTACGGAAAAACCCGAACAATTTGGCCAATCCAATATATGTGTGTGTGTGTGTGT
>NW_021703778.1:97175528-97177812 GCF_005190385.1 Monodon monoceros
TATATATATATATATATACACACACACACACACACACACATATATATAATATGTATATATATGTGTGTGTGTATATGTGTGTGTGTATATATAGATATATTCTTTTTCAGATTCTTTTCCCTTATAGGTTATTACAAAATATTGAGTAGAGTTCCCTGTGCTCTACAGTTAAGTCCTTGTTGGTTATCCATTTTATATGTGGCAGTGTCTTTATGCTAATCCCAACCTCCTCTTTCTGCATCCTATTCCCCCACACCACCACTCCCTGGGGTCAGGAGATGTGGAGATATTCAGATGCAAGAATCACTTGGAGAGAGCCAACTGCAAGCAAAGTTTCAAGGCTTCTGCAGCCAAGATAAGTCTGTTCCAGTGAACTTCTTGGCCCTTTCGGACTTCACATTGGCCACACTGGACAAGTGCTCACCATTTCAGTGTCCTCCTTAGATCCTGAACTAGACTGTGAGCTACTTGAGGTCCAGGACCGAAAGCCCCCTGGACTCCAGAGCAGGACACATCACACGTGAAGAGCCATAAGCTGGGAAACACCATGGTGGTGAATGGTGATGAGCAACTCCTAGCGTGGTTTATGCATTTTTCTCTTTGCCTCCATCAGAAGGTTGACCTCTTGAGAAAGAGACCCAGACCTCTAGTTGTGCCCTCGGCTGACTGTGGAAATCGGTATCGCCTAGTGCCTATCAGGGTCCCAGAAACAGGACTGAGAGGATTCTCTTGAGAACATATTTCTCCTCAAAATGAGAATGGGCTTAGAAAATAATCTGTCTCCTTACTGCCCAGCCCTAGGTTTCATTCTAACGTGCAGTGATATGACCATGAAGTGGGAAGCGGCGATGAAAAATGTTGCCCCTAATTATAGGGAACTTACCATAGGTACACGGAGGACTGTAGGTTTGGATGGGGGGAGGCCTCCATTGCTAAGTCAACCAAATTTCAGATTTTGCCCTCTGAGCATTCAGAGCAACACATCTTAGAAACGTGACAGACTAGTGTTGAACTAACCTGAGAAGGGACCAGTCCCCCGAGGGCGGAGGACCAGAGCCCTGGCATCCAAAGTAGATGGGCGGTGGGGGTGAGTGACAACCTGAGGTCTGTGGGCAAAACTTAGGGTCCCAGCCTGGCGCACCACACACCCACCTCCTCGGCCTTCTGCTTGTCACTGCTGCGGCCCAGCCCTTGGTGAGAGTCCCTGTGGCTCAGACTCTACACTGGAGCGGCTGTGGCTGTGGGGAAGGGGGTAAAGAACAGCTAGAAGAGGAGATACATCTCTTCCTGAGAGGGCAGAGGACCAGGTCATTTTTAGGATTAGCATATGCTCAAGAGGAACAGTGAGACTACTTGAAAATCTAGCTGGCAGTAGCTCTCTTTTTCCCAGATCACCAGTAGAAGGGTGGGAATATTTGGTACCATCACCTTAAAAAATCTACTAAGGAGTTAACAGCATGGTGGCAGCCTCCAATTTCTGCAGATAATTACGTGCAAATGACTAAAATCATTTTGCTTCAAAAGTTATAGTAGCCATGTGAAAGGCATTTTAGATCATGTGGGATTTGACATGCAGCAAGTTACAGGAATTCCGGAGGCTTGGTTACTTCATTCAGCACCAAGGCAAAGATGGCTGCTTGTGGGGAGAGGCAGACGTGGGGGAGCAGAGCAATCCTTGGGATGACCAGGAGGTGGGATGTATAAAAACGGTACAAACGTGAGGGGCAGTTGTGCCAGTGGGTTTGCGTGTCCCACGCATACAGAGCAATAAGTGGACAGTAATTTGTACAACTGGAGTACTGGAAAGAGAATGCACACAACTGGTTAACTTCTAAACAGTGTGAGAAATAGTTGTTTAAAGAAGAAATGATGACTCCTCACTCCACCCTCCCCAGTCTTTGGAAGATACACATAGACAGGAGTGTCACACAGTACAAAGGGCTTGCATTACACAGAAACTGTTGCTCAAAGAGGCACTTACACATAGGAACAAAATTTAAAAACAAAACACCACCATTTATCACAGTTTATCCAGCCAGTGGTTTTCTTTATCCCTTTGGCTATTACTTGAGATGTTTCTGCTTGGAATGTTTGTTTCCTGTTTCCCGACAGCTCATTGATCTTGGTGGAGTTTGGATTATCACAGTTTGTGGGAAACAATCTAGGCAACTTTTTTAGCTTGGTCCTCCTTAGATGCCTCTTGGATGTTGTCCATTTAATATTTATGAGAAATACATACACACACACACACACACACACACACACACACACACACACACACACA
>NW_021703778.1:97177822-97294577 GCF_005190385.1 Monodon monoceros
ACACACACACACACACACACACACACACACACACACACACACACACACACATATGGTATTCTAATCTCGCAGTATACATAGCGTGTCCCTGGAGAAGAGGGTATATCAATCCAGGGGAACAATGTCATTATTTTAAATTAAGACAGGTGGTGTTGCAAATCAATCCACCTGGAATGCGTAGTCAAAACTCATAAACTTGAACATAAATTTCAGATTTTGGTTTCTCATCTATATTTTCAGGAACAGAAAACTGGTAGATAAAATAGCAATCGAAAACAATATTTTCAATGTGATTTAGAAGTGGCTCTTAAACCTATATATTCCATCCCATCTCCATCAGAAAGCATTTTTAAGCATATCTATGCAGACTGCAATTGGTCACATGTACTTTCTCTGTTATTCAGTAGTTCATAGTTAAGATGGTTCACGACGACAGCCCTGACAAGCACAGAAAGAACTCCCATGAGTACAAAGGACAAATCCTGATCCCACGTGACCACAATTACCTGCTGTAGCTAAGGAAAGTCTTCATAGGTCTGTCTTTAAAAGATTCTTAACCCTCTTAGGGAAAAAGCTCAACTCTTTGGATTCATATTAGATTAAAATATTCCAGCAGATGCTTTTCTGGTAGTGGACGACTGCTTGATCTTCTGTCAGAGGGAGCATTGCTAACCTGGCCACTGAGGGACCAGAGAGCAAAACATAACCCACTAGAGAAACGCATAGAGAACCTATCACTGGGCTTTTAGAGTGGACAATTTTACTGAAGGCAAGAGTACAGGAAAGGAAACACCCAACTTCCCAATTTTGTCAATTTTCTGATAAGTTATTCTTTAAAAGGTATAAAATAGTTAAATCCAGACCTTAAATCAAGCAGCATTTATACTGACAATAAGAATGTGGCAGCTTCAACTTTTTTCCTCTCTCATGTCTGTGCTGGGGAAGTTAACTTTCGTGGTTTTCATTTTAGTGCACCGAACGATATTTTTTAAAAAAAGGTTATAAGGTTGTAGGAAAGGGCCTAGGAGGGTAGGTTATAGGCCATTTGTCCCTGGGAAAAGGAGGGAGGAAAGTCTTTACCGCATCAAGAGCACGAAGTGTTGGGTTCTCAGGGGACTGATGTGTTAGGGCTCCAATTCCAAGGAGAATATCGCAAAAGAAGCGGAGTAGAAACTGCAGCAAATGGGAATTGATATTGAGTCCCAGGAAGTATACCCTGATAGTGATGGTTCTTATGTGCTAAAATAGGTGCATGAACATGTGAAAAGCTTGGTAAGGTGGGTTTGTGAGGCTACTGTTTTTGAGGCTGTTTATTTCTTCCCTCATAGTGACACAGAGAAATAAGGACGTTTCCTCAGAGGGAGGTTGAGGAGAGTGATGAAATCTCATTCCCTGGAAAGATCATCTGTCCTGAAGAATTAAAAGGACCGGAGCAAACACATTTCTATTTTGCCATCTGTCTGACCCCTAAAGGCAATATTGATCCCTGTTCCTACGGCAAGCACTAACGGTCAGCTTTGCAAATCCTACTAAGTTAACTAGTAGGTACTGGTTCTTGCTTCAGAGTCTAGATATCAAGGGACATGAAACGAGGAACAGCCAACTACACTCTCTGGTCACTTGCCTCCAGGATGGCCACCATCAATTCTTTCCTTCCCAATACATAAGCACTGCTCTCCATTGAGAGGTGGGGTCTATCGCTTCACTCTCTTGAAAATGGCCTGGCTTGGGACTTCTTTGCCCAAAAGTGACATGATGTCTTATCCCTAACCTTTAAGAGGATTAGTAGTTTCTGGGTTTTTTTGAGGGGGAACATTTGCTCTGGAAAGAGCCAGCCACTATGTAGGAAATCTAACCACCCCAAGACTACCATGCTGTGTGGAGGCCCAGGCCATGTGGAGAGATTGCAATGGACTAGGAGATGTCCAGCTATCCTCCACCTGTGTTACCCAGCCCAGCCCAGGATCCGCACATGTGTGTGAAGAAGTCATCAGGTGATTCCAAATCTAGCCACCTTCTGACTCCAACCTCATGGGAAACTCAGTGCAAGAACCACCCAGTTGAGTCTAGTCAACCCACAGAACTGTGACAGGCAGTAATAAACTGGCATTTGAGGCTACTAAGTTTTGAGGTGGTTGGTTATACAGTGACAGATAACCAGAATATACCGTGTGGATTCCTAATGCCAACAGGCTATAATCTCTACTTGCAGATATAAAATCCAGAAGCAAAGACTGTGCTCATCTTGCTCATCATTGAATCAATAGCACGTAGCACAGTGCCTAGAACATAGTAAGACCTTATCATTGAATGGACAATTCGAACGGCTACTATATCTGCACTAGTAGGGCAAAAAAAACAACAACAACAAAAAAAGGGAGCCCATTATCAACAAAGAATCTTAGCTGGAACTGAATCTGACTCTGCTTAAGACATGTAAGTCACAGCAAAACGCAAGGGAACATAAGGGGTCGATTATGGGAAGGCAGAGAGCAAATAATTATGCATATTACTGTGGTAGATATTGTACTAGGTGGCTGACATATGTTAGCTGATTTGATCATTACAGTAACCTTATGGTATTGGTGTTATTACCTCTATCTTTGAGATGAGAGAACTCAGCCTCGTTTGGATGAAATAAGTTTCCCAAGGACAGACAGGGAAGGGGTCTGAACTCAGGTTTGTGTAATTCTAAAGCCAGCCCCCTTTTCACTACAGTCTCCTGGGAGACTACCACAGAAACAACAAGAAAACAATTTGAAAGAGATGCAAAACCCATCCCTTGAATCTTACCCAGGGCCAACTAGCTCCATTAATTGCTGTCAACATGTTGGAACCTATTTCACCACACGAAGCTCAGACCAATTACCGTTGATGCCACAGCCATGACTACAAACTGGAAACCAATGCCAGAGGAAGCTTAAGTCTAAGAAAGCAGATGTTCATGCATGTATATTATGTTAGCAATTAGGCTTAATCCTTGAATCATGAAACCAAAGGGACAATACTAAGGAAAGAATAGCAATTTCAAATAATATTTTTAGTGGATTCCTGCATTCAACCTACTTGAATATATTACACTCCCTTAGAATTATTACATTACAATTACTCATCCCCCATTTCATTTATTTCAGCAAGGAACTGGGATGGGGCGATGAGCTCAGTAGGCAGATGGTTTGTTCATTTCAGTGAATAATCTGAATGTCAACAAGTCGGTAGATGATAAGGAGAGAGGGAGAGAGGGGAAGTGGTAAATAAAAAAGGTCCTGGTGAGATGGAGTGAGGCTGTGCTATCACGGACCAGCACTTCAAGAAGCTAAGCACTTAGCTTTTTTTTGTTTGTTTGTTTGTTTGCTTTTTTGTTTTTATTCGGTACGTGGGCCTCTCACTGCTGTGGCCTCTCCCGTTGCAGAGCACAGGCTCCGGACACGCAGGCTCAGCGGCCATGGCTCACGGGCCCAGCCGCTCTGCGGCATGTGGGATCCTCCCGGACCGGGGCACGAACCCGTGTCCCCTGCAGGCGGACTCTCAACCACTGCGCCACCAGGGAAGCCCAGCACTTAGCTTTTGATAGTTTTATTAAAGGACATAAACTGACAGTGCATGTTTCCTATAGTGGAAAAACCATTGTTTATCTCTGTTGAAAACAGTTAGGATCTACTCAGATATGCATTTTTTATTTTCAGAAGAAAGCTAGTAGAACTCAATCAAAACTTGAATATAAAAACTGGTGGAGAAAGGTAGATATAGCTCTTCTCAATTCAAAAGATTAATAAAAGGATTAAGGAATTAAATGATCACATTTTCTAGCTTCAGCTTGCAAACTGTCAAAGTCTCATCTTTCTTCAGACTCTTTGTGAGTCCCAAGGATCATGTGCTTGCAGTTCAACTCAGTGGCCACTAGGTGGTAATACTGTGGATTTGGGTAGCCAGGAAGTTAGATCCGTAAGGCATGTCATCTTTAATGGAGCTATGTAAATACTTTTTATTGTTAAGGTATAACTCTAGACATTACAATTATACTTTAAAATGAAATATTTTAATAGTAAAAGAATACAATCCTGTAGAAAAGCTCATGCCTACCGGGTACCTTTTAACTTCTGCTAACTCTACTCACCTGATTCTTCCTCTGATTACACACATAACGATCTACAAACTATAACAACAACAACAAAGCTTCAGGTCCTAGGGAAATCCTGCTCATAGTCAACGCTCTTGACTTACTTTTAGAGAAGAGGACAAGATGAACATGATCTTCCTTCTGATACATAAGACATTTTGCTGTCATTATTTATTATTTGCCATTTGAATTTGGAACTGCCTCTATTCTCACGATTGGGAAGTAACACTTCCGTGACTGATTTCCTGAGCTCAATCCTCCGAACCATTTGATAAAATTGAGATAAAATGCCTGAGAATACAGCGGTAGCTGACATAAATAGTGCCAGGCTCTGTGTTAAGTTCTCCGCCTGCGTTATCTCATTCAGTCCTGGGTTCCTCCTACTGCTGCCACAATTCTTCTAAAGCAAAATGAACTCAGCCGAAGAGACAGACCTGTATTATTTGAAAGAATGAAGAGACCTTTCCAGAGTTGTGATTACCTGCAAAACCACATATTATGTAATATGTGTTCTGCACAGTAACTCCCAGAAGGCAGTATAGGTGTTAGGTTCTTCCAGCATGAAGACAGTAACTGAGTAATTCAAAGAGAAGTCATCTGATAGCAGTTGCAATCAATCACTGATGAAAACCTCAATGACAGTTGTCAAGAATCCAAAGAGGAAGTGCTCGCTGAGCTGACAATTACACAAAGCAATTTATCATGAAAACAACTATTATGCACGAATGCAGAGCTCAATACTGATTCCATAAAATACTGAACTACCTGTCACCGCAATTCTTTCCAGAGTACGAATGAAACTTCTGTTGTTACTGCCGGGGAGGTGGAATGGGGTCTCTACTAGGACTCCAGGAATCGGAGTTGCTGCTGTTAAGCTGTGGTGGACAAGTTTGCTACGCTCGCGTTTTTCTCATTTAGATGGTAAGAGAAAATGCTTATTTCTAGATAGCCACCAAGGTCTCGGGACACAGAAGAAAGAAGTGATTTTCCAAGTTATTAGGATGGCATAGTACCAACATGGGGATTAAGATCACGCTGACCTTGAGTAAGTTATGAAATTCTCAGACTCAGTTTCCTTATCTGGAAAGTTAGGGATAATATCAATAAAATCAGTATCAAAGGACTGCTGCAAAGATTAAATGAAGCACTATGATGTAACTGTTGAAGTCAAGAAGCGTTCTGAAGACCGATCAAGATGGTGGAGTAAAAGGACATGGAATTCACCTCCCGCCACGTACACATCAAAAATACACCTACATGTGAAACAATTCTCATTGAAAACTAGCTGAAAACTGGGAGAAGGACTCCTGCACAGCCAAGGCTGAAAGAAAGATACACGTGTAGCCAGGTAGGAAGGGAAGAAAAGTGATCGGGTTGGAACCTGTACCCTTGGAAGGGGACACAGAGGAAAAAGGGAGATTTCACAGGTGGACACCCACCCTGGGAAGTGAGTGGGTCAAGCCACAGACTGGATGCCCCAGTCCTAGGATCCTACCAAGGGAGATGAGTCCGTTTGGCTTACTGGAGGACTGCTGGGATAACAGCAGCTTGGCGCTGAATCTGGGGCAGCCACAACGGGGAAGACTTGACTGTGGGGCGTGGAGGCTACCTGGTTCCGGGGCGGAGCCAGGGTGGGGTGGTGGCAGCTACTGTTGGTGCTAACTCAAGCAGTGCGTCAGAAGCAGCTCAGATCCCTGATGGCAGACGCTCCACCACAGCTCACCCTCTGACAATACACACTGAGAGTCCACTGTGGGCCCCAGCCTGCCCGCAGTATGGCTCCACAACAGGGTGGCAGAGACTAAGGGCAGTGATTGGCTATGAGTGACAAAGGCGACTGGCACCTGAGGCTGCGTCTGAGTGGAGCGAGGGAAACAATTCAGGGCGCCTACAGAGGCACAGCATCAGAGACAGCTTGGACCTCTGTCTGCGGCTGACATGAGCTGAGAGCCTGCACGGGCTCCACTTGCTTCAGCACTGCTCCTCTCTGGGGCAAGGGACTCGGTGCAGGGAGAGGGGAAAACACACACTTAAAAGGAACAGAGACAGCTTGGGCCTGAACCTCGGGGCTTCTGCTCCAGCAACTTGGGATCAGACCCTTTCCCTGATAGGGAAGTGATGGCCACTGAGCAGAGGAGAAGTCCTGCGTCACACCCTGCTCCAGCTCTAGCCCCTCCATCTCCAGCCCCATTCCCTACCAAGGTGATAGCTACCAGCACACCCTGAGGAAAGATGTGACTTTTGTCCATGCACATGCAGTCGGCATAGGGATGCTCCCACATAAGAACACATCTTCAAGACTGCCACACGTAACTGTTTCACCTAAATTCATAGAGGCAGAGAAAGTTAAGTAAAATGAAAAGGCAGAGGAACTGCTCTCAATTGAAAGAGCAAGAAAAAAAAAACCTGAAAAAAAATAATGAAACAGAAATAAACAATTTACCAGAAAAAGAATTCAAAGCATTGGTAATAAAACTGTTGGCTGAATTAGGGAAAGAACAGACGTACAATGTGAAAATTTTAACAAGGAACTAGGAAATATAAAAAGGCCTGATCAGAAGTGAAGAATTCAATAGGTGAATTGAAAAACACACTAGAAAGAATGAATAGCAGACTAAGTGATACAGAAGAATGCACAAGTGATCTGGAACATAGAATAAAGAAAATCGCCCAATCAGAACAGCAGAAGGAAAAACAAATAAAAAAAAAAAGGAAACAGTTTAAGAGATCTCTGGGATTACGTTAAGCATATCAACATTCGCATTACAGGGGTTCCAGAAGGTGGCCAGAGAGAGAAAGAGAGCGAAAAAGTATTGGATAAAATTATGGTTGAAAACTTCCCTAAACCAAAGAAGGAAACAGACACCTACTTACAGGAAGCACAGAGGGTCCCAAACAAGATAAACCTAAATAGATCCACACCAAGACATATCATAATTAAAATGGCAAAAGTTAAAGAGAGAATTCTAAAGGCAGCAAGAGAAAAACAAAAAGTCATACGCAAGGGAATCCCCGTAAAGCTATCAGCTAATTTCTTTTTCTTTTTAATTTATTTATTTTATTTATTTTTGGCTATGTTGGGTCTTTGTTGCTGTGCGTGGGCCTTCTCTAGTTGCGGCGAGCGGGGACTACTCTTTGTTGCGGTGCACGGGCTTCTCATTGTGGTGGCTTCTCTTGCTGTGGGGCACGGGCTCTAGGCGCATGGGCTTCAGTAGTTGTGGCTCGCAGGCTCTAGAGCGCAGGCTCAGTAGTTGCAGCGCATGCGCTTAGCTGCTCCGCGGCATGTGGGATCTTCCCAGACCAGAGCTCGAACCCGTATCGCCTGCATTGGCAGGCGGATTCTCAACCACTGCGCCACCAGGGAAGCCCTATCAGCTAACTTCTGAGTGGCATGATATATTAAAAGTGCTGAAAGGGAAAACCTGCAACCTAGGATATTCTACCCAGCAAGACTATCATTCAGCATATAAGGAGAGATAAAACCTTCTCATCAAGGAAAAACTAAAGGAGTTCATCAATACTACCCAATGTTCACTGCAGCACTATTTACAATAGCCAGGACATGGAAGCAGCCTAAATGTCCATCAACAGAGGAACAGATAAAGAAGATGTGGTACATATATACAATGGAATACTACTCAGCCATAAAAAAGAACAAAATAATGCCATTTGCAGCAACATGGATGGACCTAGGGATTGTCACACTGAGTGAAGTAAGTCAGACACAGAAAAACAAATATATGATATCACTTATATATGGAATCCAAAAAAAGGGTACAACTGAATTTATTTACAAAACAGAAGCAGATGTAGAACAGATGTAGAAAACAAAGTGGCGGGGCAGGGATAAATTGGGAGATTGGGATTGACATATACACATTACTATATATAAAATAGATAACTAATAAGAACCTATTATATAGCACAGGGAACTCTACTCAATACTCTGTAATAGCCTGTATGGGAAAAGAATCTAAAAAAAGAGTGAATATATGTATATGTATAACTGATTCACTTTGCTGTGCACCTGAAACTAACATAACACTGTAAATCAGCTATACGCCAATAAAAATTTTAAAAAAATACTAAACCTACCCTAAAAGAAATGTTGAAGGGCCTTCTCTTAGTGGAAAAGAAGTAAGAATCCATAGGAAAGGGAAAATCCCACTAGGAAAGGCAAATATATAGTAAGGACTGAGGATCAACCACTTAAATAAGCCAGCACAAAGATTAAAAGACAGAAAAACTGTGAAAGCAACTATAACTACAACAAACAATTAGGGGATAAACACGAAGATGTAAAATATGACACCAAAACCACAAAATGTGGGGGAGGGGAGTAAAAGTAGATCTTTCAGAATGTGTTTGAACTTAAATGACTCCCAGTTTAAAACAAGTAGATATAGTTATAGGTCAACATATATGAACCCCATAGTAACCCCAAATCAAAATCCTACAATAGATACACAAAAAATAAAAAGAAAGGAACACATGCATACTACCGAAGAAAACCATCAAACCAAAAGAAGAATCCTTCCAACTGCCTGTCTGAACTGAAAACCCAAGGGAGAGTAGTTTCAACCAATTGGTGTTTCTCACAGAGGGTGGTGGTGGGATAATAATCGCACTGTAAAAATAACACACTATATTTATCGATGCTTTATAGTTCCTATGGTGGTTTCACACGTACGCTGCCTCATTTAATCTTCATAGTGATGCTATACAGTAGATATTATTATTCCCATTTTACAGACAAGAAAGAAGGCGGCTAAGAGGAATTTAAAAACTTGCCCCAAATCACACAGAGATGTGGTGAAGCTAGTGTTCAAACCTAGGTCTTCTACCTTCAAGCACAATGCTCTTCCTGCTACATTCAGAACACTTAAAAAACAAAAAGCAAACAGGTTTAACCAAAAAGGGTACATGTAGCCATGCTAGGAAGATTAAAGAGTGTGATTATGGCTCAGTATCATAAATGAAACCTCAGAAGTTACTAAACCCTGCTGCTGGGGGATACAACTTAGTCGACTTTAAGTTCTTCTAAAGCCAATGAAATATGGAAAGAGAATTCGCAAGTGGACAAGTTGGTCTAAACACAGAAAGAGCCTGGCTCACTTGGCTCCATCCCCTACTTCTACGTGGGGCCGCTTCTCATCAGCAAAGGGTTATTCTAATTGTGGCTCCATAATCTCAAAGGATCTTGGATTCTGCCACAATGAAAGGGAAATGAAGGGATCCCATCAACACCAACAATACCATCATGAGATGGGCCCTAGTGATGCTGTAATACTTAATTAGTTAAAGGCCCCACTCAAGGTTGTAGGAATTTTAAGGTACGGTTCCTGTTCCACTAAAGCATCTTGGTCGCATAAGCTTAGAGCTGTTGTTGTCATGTGTGCACACGTACACGTGTGTGTGTTCCTAAATATCCCCTGCTCTAGAGAAGACCTATATAAGTAAGAGTTAATAATACTTAACCCACGCTTCCGTCCAAATCCAACCACCACCATCTCTCTTTTACCTGCATGTAGCTCAGAGACATTGCTTAAAAATAGGAGACGAAGCATTTCTTTCCAAATACCCACAGGAGAGGTCATATCCTGATAATGGTCTTGAGATAGAAATGCCTGATAACTCGTCCTACTCTGGTGTTAGGTTTAGAAGATGGTCTGTGCCAGGGTAATCTGAGATATAGATTCTTACTCTCTCATCCTGTATGTTTAGGAAAGGGTCCATCAAAGCACCTAAGACACCTATGTACTGAAGAGGTGAGAGGACCCAAATGAAATGGAGAACACATTATGGCGCAGGGAACAAAAGATGAGGAAAAGATCCAACACCCTCCATGTTAGAGCACAGAGGTTTCTTCATGGACACTTCAGTTACAGGCATCACAGAAGAGTGACAGAACCATGAGCAAGATGAGAGGAGGCAATGTAAGGGCAGGAGAAAGACTTTGAGGGACTGCGTGTGTGTGTCTGCTGTGGAGGGGTGCTGAGGCGGAGGACCGCAAGGAAAGAAAGCAAGGTACTAGCTCATAGATCGGGCTCTCCATTCACGAGAGCAGGAAAATACAAGAGGCCCTCAAATGTCCTTCTAAGTCGACCAGTCCAGCACCCAAAGGAGGGAAACAGGCTGCGAGTGGGAGCATTTAATTTCCATTTCTTTGGAAATTGAACAGAAAGGGCTAGGTTCAGAGGGCTTAGGGACCACAAATGGTACCACAATGGGAAAACCCTAAAAGGGGAAGCAGTCTTGAGAGAAAAAATTTAATTGCAAAGTACCATACAGCTGTTTGTTTAAAAAAATTACTTGTGCATTTTGAAGAGGAACACGGTGATTAAATATCAAGATTTATAAAAAGTCTACATAGTACCTTTGAACCCCGTCCATCCATTTTCTGTCCACTACAGCGATGAATCTCTTTGATTATTTTCAGGAGTAATATTCTAAATATTTACCAACAGACTGAACAACTGAACAGAACAGACAGTGTGCCCGGCTGTTATGGTAAGAACCAGCTGAATATCAGCCCTACGCCAGTTCTGTATTTGTCGTTAGAGATTTTTGTTAAGTAGTATCCATTTTCCCCTCCTTCTTTAGTTAAGTAGTAATATGTCTACTCTTCTCACCCTCGCTTTTTCCCACTTAAAATATGTTAGAGTCTTCCATGTCAATATATACTTTCCTCATTTTTTTTTTTAAACAGATGCTCAGCATTCCATCATGTAGACATACCCTAATTTGATAATTCCATCACTGACGGTCACTTAGGTTGTCTTCAATCTTCCACTGTTACAAACAACGTCACAATGTGTAACATGGTACATAAATCATTTTTCATGTGTGAGCATATCTGAGGGTAGGCTTCGAGAAGTAGAACTGCCAAGTCAAAAGGTATATGCATTTGTAACTTAGATACTGCTAAATTGACCTCCACGCAGACTGTAACAATTTACACTTTCACAGGCAATGTAGAAGAGTGAAGTCTATGCTACCATACTGCCAATAGTCTGTTATCAAACTTTTGTAATTTTGCCAATCTTGGATGTGAAAAAATGGAATTTCAATGTGATTCATTTTGCATTTCTCCCATTTTGAGAGTGTTATCTTTTCATATGTTTAAAAAGCAGCTTCTGTCACTGTTCATATTATTTGTCTTTTTTATGGGATGTTGGTCTTTTTTCTTAATGTCTAGAAGGTCTTATATAGAGCATAGATTGAGCTTTTGTCTATGAAAAGAGTTGCAAATTTGGGGCGACAGATTTATTTTTATTATTTTAAGGAAGTATGCGCTAGTTAACATGTTATTGAGCTTTTAAATGAAGAATGGAAGTTGAATTTTGTCGCGTGCACTTTTTAGCATCTAAAGAGATAATCATCTGAGTTTTCTTATTAGAGATGTTAATAGTGATGAATTATATTAACCGAATTCGCTATATCATATCATCTTTACATTCTGAGAATAAACTTCATTTGGTCTTAAAATGTGCTGTTTTATTTAGTATTTTAAAACTATAGTGAGACTGGTCTGTAGTTTTCTTTCTTTTTCGGGGGGCAGACAATCTTTTTCAGGTATTTATATCAGCAAAAAGAATTTAGACATTTTTCTTCTTTTTGCAAAACTTTTCACTGGAGAGAAAGAAAAAGAAAAAGAGAACAAAAGTTACTGAAAAGACAACTTATTGGATGCTTGGCCAAAAAGAAAAATTGAGTAGATCGGTGCTTTGTGACCACCTAGAGGGGTGCGATAGGGAGGGTGGGAGGGAGACGCAAGAGAGAGGAGATATGAGGATATATGTATATGTATAGCTGATTCACTTTATTATAAAGCAGAAACTAACACACCATTGTAAAGCAATTATACTCCAATAAAGATGTAAAAAAAAAAAAAGACTTAAAGGGGGTTGAGTAGAAAGGAGAAGAGAGAAAAGGAGGAGGCGAAAAGGGGGGAGAAGCAGAGAGGGAGAGGGGGAGGGAGAGGAGAGAAAGGGAGAGGAAAGGGGCAGAGGGAGGAGGGAGGGAGGGAGGGAGGAGGGAAGGAGGGGAAGTGAGTGGGAGAGGAGAAGATAGAGAAACTGATGGGGGGCGCAAATATGTGCTCTTGACAGAAATTTGTGGAAAAAAAAACCTGATTCAAACTAAATCCTTTCAGATAAGAGTCTACTTAATAAGCCTCTGATAAGATGGCTTTCTCCACCTTCCAAGGATTACTGCTCTGTTACTTCAGTGACCTGGAAATCACAACAGATTATCTTAACTCTCGGCCATCTGATGTTATTTGGAGCCACCCCTGCTGGCACTGTTTTGAGCAGTGATGTATATAAGAACTCATTTTGGCCCATGTAGAGTGTGTGTTCCCCCAGCCACAGTTCTTCCTTCCACAAGTTCTGTAAAAAATGTAAGAATTATTTCCTTTCACAGGTCACGCTGTCCAGATCAATGACCTGTCCTGATCTCTGTAATCTTAAGGCGTGAATATGGTGACTCAGATGGTTTTCTTTCTACATTCTGGGGGTTGAAGTGATTACCTAATAACCTGCTCTTATTCTACAGTTTATAGAGGTTCAATTACAGCCTTTATCAATCTACTCTGAGCTAAGTATTTATGAAGAATGGATTTATGTATATCTGCAACATAGAAAGATGCTTTGATATCCAGGAGACCTGACCACAGGCATGCACTGTAGACCAAAGATGCATCTTACCAGATTCTGGCACAATTTACCAATACTAAAAAGGATTTAAACAGGAAACCCATGTGTGTGTGTGGGTGGGGGGGAAGCCTGCAGGCACTTTACAAGACTCAGGTTGTTTGTTCATTAATTAAAAAAATAATTATTAACACCGATTATGGGCCAGGCTAAGCCTATATTGAGACAAGAAAATGCATAGGACCAGACTGACAGTCCCAGCTATCACGAGGTATGCAGCTACATAGATAATTCTTTTTGCATTCAACATGCGAAATCAGAGTTATTGTTTTTTTTTTAAGCTTGTTAAATCTATCTACTCACTTTTTACTAGAAAACAGTTTCTTCATGTTAAGAATATCTTTAATCTCAGCCGGTCAAAGAACCTCAGAAGATGAATTAGGACTAACATGGCTTATTCAGATTTACTTTGATTTGGGTCCACTCATGGATGCTAAGTAAAACTAATGGAGAATGAGATAAGGCCAAGTGTGGGACAGTGTTGGTATTGGAAGCAGGTTAGGTTCCAGCCCTCCCTGCCAAAGCTATAAATACAAATGACCAATTTAACAGCATGAAAAGACCACCCTAAAGATCTATACCTGGGATCTAATCAGTTGTTCTGCGCCTTCTCTCAATTACAGGATCCCTGCCACGTTTATGGGGACTTTTAATGCGAGCATCACATTTTTGAAGGCCATATCATTATGACCATGTTTGATCTGAGGGTGGAAAAACATGAGCTCAAATAACGCCTGCACAAGGTCACTGTGAACGGAGCTGTAAACTGGAATCAATAAGAGACTACTGTGGAAAAGAAAAACCACGTCAGGGAAAGGGCTCAGATGCCATGGAGACTGCAACTCTGAAAAGGGGTGCCGTTAAAATTACTTTCGATTCTGCGAGGAAAGTGAAATTAGTTAAGAACAAGTTTTGTAAAATAACACTATTTAAGGGCCTTTGGAGAAGGGAAGGACGATAAAAGACAGAAGGACAGGCACGTCATCTCCGCTTGAGAGTGGCAACAGGATACGATTTACATAAGAACATTAAATCATCATGATGGTTAGAAGAACCGAACTGCAGCTCATATGAAAATCAGCCTAACCATGAATCAACTGAGTCACAACGCATGTGTATGACTTCTCAGGCGTAAAGAAGGCAATTGCTTAAGACTTTCCGAGCGATGGGCCCCTAACTGAAAACTGGCTTTCCTGCCAAATACTACGGAAGTACAGAAGTATCTTTTCTCATTTATGATTATTATATTATACCCTGTGCTCAGATACCCCACAACTTCTCATTCTCTACCCCTTCTTTGGGGTATCTCATTCACTCCCGTGACTTAAACTGCTATCCTCTATAAAGTCTCACCCAGCACTCTCCTATGAGCCCAATATTCTACCCGTGTGTCTCAAATGTATGTCCAATCAACGTGCCCAAAGTTTACGTCATTGTATTCCATCCCAAATGGGTCCTCCACATCAGTATCCAGCCAGTTATTTGAGCGAGGAAAAGGAGAGTTATCCTTTTCTCCTCTGTTTTTTTACTTCTCATAGGTCATCTAGTCCTGTAACTCCAAAAAGCTTTATTGATATGTCCCTTCCTTTCTTATTTTTACTGTGATTGCTTTTGCTCAAGTTCTTACCATCATTTGCCTGGACTGCTGTAGGAGAGCTTGACGGACTGGATTCCAGTCTTTTACTGTCCCAACTCTTCTTTATATTGCTCTTAGTTATAATGTATTTCTTTTTTTAAATGTATTTTTATTTATTTATTTTGTTTTATTTTTGGCTGTGCTGCACGGCTTGCGGGATCTTAGGTCCCCGACCAGGGATCGAACCTGCGTCGTTGGCAGTGACAGTGTGGAGTCCTTCCTAACCACCGGACCGCCAGGGAATTCCCTATAATGTATTCCTTAACAACAACAAAAAGCAAAATGATCCCAACACACCAACATCACAACAAACAAATCGAACGTGACCATGTCGCTCCCATACATACTATTTTTCAAAGGCTCTCAGTGGCCTGTAAGACAAAGTTCAGATGCTTTAGCAAGTCACATTGTGACCCTCCTCTCCTTTGGGTCTTGTGTTCTTTCCATACGCCCTGTGATATAGCTACACCAAGTCTCTTGCCATTCCCCAAACACGTCATGTCTTTCATCCTGAGCTTTGCAGTGTTTTCCTCTGCCTGGAATGCCCTTTAAAACTTGTCTGCTCAGAATTCCTAACCTTAAATTTCCCCATCTGGACAACAGGGTGATAATAGTGTTTACTTCAGAGAGTTGTCATGAAGACAAAGTAAAACGATCTGTTCCCCAAGGTGCCTGGTATATAGAAGCAACCACCAAATGTTCGCAGTCATTGTCACTGCTTGTCATTGACATCACCGTCATCTTTGTTTTTTTCAGATCTGAACAAAAACATCTCCTTTGCTCAAAATCTTCCCTGACTCACCTGGGAGTGTTAGTCATCCCTCCTCTCTGCTCCTATATGCCTAATTACAGTACCATCTTACATCAATTTCGAAATTGATGGAATTTTCATATTTTAGCATCTCTGACACTGGGGTCCCTCGTGTCATCTATGACGTGTCATGGTTTAATTGGCAGCATTTTTTGTTTCTTAGTAGTACTTGGAATAATGGTGTTTCTTATGAGTGGCATATTAGATGACACCTACACTCACGATAACTGCCATAAAAACTTGATTATCCAGAGTGGATAATGCACATTTACAGTAGATGAGAAATCTCACATTTTCTATGAATCCGTGAACCATCTCCATAAAAAAAAGGGGCTACTACTTGGAACTCTACAGTAGCCAAGAGATATTTCATTTGTATATGCTGCAGTGTAGCAAGGCACCGCCTCCTGAACCACAGAGGGGTAGCCTGATGAAGTAGCATGCCGTCACCTCCTTCAGGTAAGCGCCCCTACCTGAGAGCCAAACAATGGCCAGACCCAGAGCAAAAGTGGGGAGAGGCTAGCTTGTGATACTGGGTCCCAATAACCCAGGATTTAAGCCGAGAAGGTAAAGCGATAACGTGGAGAGGAAAGTGAAGGAATGTGATGGGAAAGGCCAAGGGATCTTACTTCTAGACAGCCCTGTCCAATAGAGCTACAATGCAAGCCACAGATATAATTTTAAATGTTCTCGTGGCCGTGCTTAAAAATGAAAAGAAACAGGTCAATTAAGATTAATATTATATTTTATTTATTTAACCCAATATATTAAAAATACTATTTTACCATGTAACCAATATAAGAAAAGCAGAAATAAAATATTTTGCATGTTTCTTGGTACCGTCTTCAAAATCTGGTGTGTGTTTCATTTGTGCAGCACCTCTCAGTCTGGATTAGCCACGTTTCAACTGCACAGCAGCTGCATGTGGCCAGTGCCTGACACACTGGGCGGCACAATTCTAGACTGTTCTTTGACCAACTCAGTTAACTAATGAGTCAACAGTAACACAGGTATTTCAACAGTGGCTCTTTTCACCACATGACATTGGCAATGTTTAAGATTTATATATATATATATATATATATATATTTTTTTTTTTTTTTTTTTTTTTTTTTTGCGGTACACGGGCCTCTCACTGCTGTGGCCTCTCCCGCTGCAGAGCACAGGCTCCGGACGCGCAGGCTCAGCGGCCATGGCTCACGGGACCAGCTGCTCCGCGGCACGTGGGATCCTCCCAGACCGGGGCACGAACCCGCGTCCCCTGCATCGGCAGGCAGACTCCCAACCTGTGCCACCAGGGAAGCCCCTATTTTTATACCTTAAAATTCATTTTAGAATAGTAATTTTCCTCCAAATTCTTTTTGTGTCTCATTTTGGCTGACTTTGTTTTAACCATAATTTGAGGCTATTCCTATGTCCTTCCCATCTTCCCTTCCCTCTGTTGGTTAACGGAGAGGTGACTCCTTTATTCAATTACAGACCTTTCCCCAGTAAGACGGTCCTTGAGAGAGGGACGAGGGGTCTATGGCTCATCTTAGGATCGCCAGCGTCTGTCACAGTGCCTGACACATAGGGGGCTCTGACGAAATACCTTTGAATACCCATTAAGAGGCGAACTAAGCTTGACAATAGTGGTTCTCAACCTGGGCTGCACACTGGGGTTACGTGGGGAGTGAAAAAAAGAAATGCTGATGCCTGGTCCCACCCCTAGAGATGCTAGTGGCAGGTCTGGAATTTGGCCCGGGTGTTGAAATTTTTAAAATCTCCCCGAGGTGATCCTAGTATGCAGCCAGGGTTCAGAACCACTGCTCTAGGGCTTTCTTAGAACAGCTTATTGTGGACACATCCTTGCTTTCCTGACTCAAGGTCCAGTTTGCCTCAACTCGATCCCCTCTCTCAGAACAGATCACAGTTTTCTTAAGAAACCTGGTAGAGAAGAAGCTAAAACAGAACTTCCAAGAGTGACTTGCAAATTCCTTTTCCAAGGCATCAAAGATTTTCAGTGTTCTAAATCTCTTCATATTTATCTTCTTCCAACAAAAAGAAAAAAATTCACAACATAAGTGTTTTAAAATGCTAGCTAATTTGAAGAGAAAGGATCCTAAGGCCATTACAGTATATGAGCCAATAATACCCAGACATAATCATTGCAGAATTTTCTAGATATAGAATAATAGCAATTAAATATAGAAATGGATAGCCGAGATATGGAAGCAACCTAAATGTCCATTGACAGATGAATGGATAAAGAAGATGTGGTACATATATACAGTGGAATGGAATATTACTGAGCCATAAAGAAGAATGAAATAATGCCCCTTGCAGTAACATGGATGGACCTAGAGATTATCATACTAAGTGAAGTAAGCCAAAGACAAATATCATATATTGCTTATATGTGGAATCTAAAAAAATGATACAAATGAACTTATTTACAAAACAGAAAGAGACTCACAGACAGAGAAAACAAACTTACGATTACCAAAGGAGAAAAGCAGATGGGGAGAGGGATAAATTAGCAGTTTGGGTTTAACATATAACAAAATAGATAAACAACAAGGACCTACTGCATAGCACAGGGAACTATACTCAATCTTTTTTAATAGACTATAAGGGAAAAGAATCTGCAAAGGGATATATATATTCACTGTGTTTTATATTCACTGAAACTAACACAATATTGTAAATCAACTAGACTTCAATAAAAATTAAAAAAAATTTTAATTTAAGCAAATAGAAATGGGAAAAAGGAATGGAATTGAAATACATATGAGCCTCATTTCAAGCTCCCTATACATATATCAAAAGTAGAAATTATTCATTGGGGGTCAGCAAAGGGAAATATTTCGTGCGCTTCTTTAGGCCATTTAGGTTACATTTACATAAAATAATCATAAAGCAATGCATCTACTTTAATAAATCACATATAAAACCTAATTTTAGCCACATAACCCGTAAGTGTTGGTATTACTATCAGCTCTCAAAATGATACTTGGCCTGATGGCATTATGGCACTACTTCCATCATATATAAGGTTCAGCTATGGCCAAGAGAGAATTGACTTCTGCTTCAACACAAATGAGACCTCATCCCGGAGGAGGGAGCGATGAACTCTGCACCAAGAGACCAGCTGGAATGAAGTTCCTCTGACTCATGGACAGAGAATTTCCCTGCCAATTTCCAAGGTGGTTTGGCCATACTTTACCCTGCTTAATGGTCTTTTGTTGATGGTGTGGTATCATGTAGCCTTAGTAATAAATAGAAACAGCACGCTGATATACCCCTAAAGGTTCCTACATGCATTTCCTCTGGCTTTCTAGCAAAGACAAAAGACCCCTCTAACTACCCCACACTTTTTTTTTTCTTTATTGAGCTAGTATTGACATGCAGCATTAGATTAGTTTCAGGTGTACAACATAATGATTCCTTATACGTATATATGGTGAAATGGTCATCACAATTAGTTAACATCTGTCAGCATGCAGACTTCCACATTTTTTTCTTGTAATGAGAACTTTTAAGATCTACTCTCTTAGCAACTTTCAAATATACAATACAGTGTTATTAACTACAGTCACCATCCTGTAAGTCACGTTCCCCATGACCTATTTATTTTATAATGGGAAACTGTGTCCCACACTTATTTTTGTTTTACATCTAGGCTGAATTTGAGAAACCAGAATAGGAAATATCCAAAAGGCGTTAAACTTTCACGTTCACTACCAGGGCTCAACAAAAGTTCCCCAGTCCTGCCAAAAACCATGGAGGAAGGAATATAACTCGGTAAGATTTTTAAGTCAGTACTGGGTCTCATGCGTATCACTTCCATCCGCTAACCCCAGAAGGGCTGACGGTTGCCAAGTGATTGGATGTGTGACATTCACCTGGCCCCAATTTTCCTTCCTGAAAAGAATGGAAAATACAACACAAGTTTCCAAATTGCTACACTCGTAAAACCAGAAAGATAATCACCATCCGCCTGCACGACTGCAGAAGCCTTGCATGGACGTCGTCTGTCAGTTAACAGGGACTGAGGATCCTCTTGGGATCCGTGCAGAGACAAAGAGAGAAAGCCTTCTCTAGCGAAGTTTACAGAAACAGGAGTGACGTTAAAAGATTTAAAATCTCACAGCAGATTTAAAAGATGATATAAAGGTTACAGGACAACTCCATCTAAGTTGAGTACGGCTCCACCATGGGAAGACGGTCTAATGGAATCATCTACCAGTGCTCGGGCGGGATGCACGGGGCGGTGGGTGTCAGAGAAAGACGGAGAAAGGAAGGACGTTTCAGAACATCACACCTCCTACCTTTCTGGAAGAACTCTTTGAGTCTGTCCTTGAACGGCTGCAGATACTCCTTTGGTGACTCCTTACACACCACTGCCATCTGTTTCTCACTTGCTGTGAAGAGAAGGTGGCAGTTAGACTTCCTCGAGAACACGGGTTTGCTGAACTTGTGCTCTATGCTCTGCACTTGGGTATTAATAGTGCAAAATCCTTACGCATCATCGTTTATCCAAATTACAGGGGAAAGAGCAGAAACAAACAATTAGCTCACTTTACACCTTTCTTCAGGAACAGGGAAATGCATCACCTTCAAGGTTTTTTTTTTTTTTTTAGAGACACGGCAAAACCTCTGACTTGGGACAGGTGAAGTACTCTGCTTTTGGTCTCTCCAAAATAGAGCCAAGAACTATTCAAGGACTAGTTCTAGGGAATTAAAGGCCCAGACCCTCTTCAGATTCAAACTCTAAAAGTGGAGCTTAAAATAGATTTTGCAGAAATTCTCACCAAACTGGCGATTCCTCAAGGTGACACCCACATCCCAGCATGAGAACTAACCCCAGGTTAGGGAGGACCGAATCTCTCTTCACTCCCGCTCACCTCCCCCTCCCATTAACACGTGCGAAACATTTTATACGTAATTTACTTCAGACAGGATATCTGGAATTTACAAGAGGTTGCTTTTTTTGATAATCAAGCCCCCTCAAATTAGATAGTTCTGACTTGGTGACGTGGAGGCCACAATAAACCGTCATAAAAAGCAGTTAACCCAGGCAAGAGGCATTTTCTCAAGGTTTCTGTATGTTTGTGCCAGTGGCAGAAATGCATTGGGTAAAAAAAGGCTTCATTTCTCCAAAGCTAGAGCTGAGTCATGATCACTTTTGTCTGTTGATCATGGCCAGAAATTACTGACATGTCCTTATTCAAGAGCATATATTAAAGCATTAGATTTTCGCCCAGAAATCATGCCACCTGCTTCCAAAAACAGAAGAAGATATATTCTTGGAGGAATTTACAGAAGCACAGAGGTAAGGCATTTTGGAAGAAGACGGTTAGAAAGGATTCCTTTATTTATGTTGGGAAATTTGTCTACAAGAACTTGGTGTTTCCAAAACTAGCACCCCAGAATGTTTACTATGTAAAGGCAATCCACAAGCACGTCAGCACTGAAGCACAAAAAAGGCAAAAGAGGTCCCTCAAGGGTCCCTCGGAATTAGCTGCCTGACACTTTCTCTTACAATATTGCCAACTAGATTGCGGAAATACCAGGCATCTCTGGGAGACTACCAGATTGCGCTGAAGATGAAAGCATGATGTGACGGAACTCCTGATTCCCAGAATCAGCTCCAGGGATTCCCACCTGAGATCATGAGGCCAATCACAGGACACAAGGGCCTAAGGTTAGGCTCTTCCTATTGACAGTGTTATTTTCCAAAAGTTTTTAATAGAGCTTATTTTGAATATCTGTGATTAACTATTCTGATAACCATACCGGTGCTATCTAGGAAACCCTGTCCATTGGGACACAAAGACTCATTTCTTTTTTTAAAATGATCTATCTTACCTGGAACAAATTCCTTAAAACCAGCCAAAACCATCATTTCAAAACACTCCTTTTTCCCCCACTACGTTTTTACCTTTATTTTTCAGTGTATTTGTCCTCTCTACAATGACTACTTAATAATTTTCTACTATTATCAGATTTCCCTTTACCTCTTTCCTAGTAGATGGGCCTGTGGCCAAATGATAAGTACCTCCCTTCCCACCACTATTCTGTTCTCAAAGTAATGGCTTTGGGCTAGAGTGATATCAGGGACAGAGAGGAGAGGGACAGGGTATATAGAGCTGGAATCTATTTCGGAGGTAGAACAAATCGCTGATGCAGTCGATGTAAAGTTGAGGGAGAGGAAGGATGAACAAGGTGTGGCTGGAAGTGCCATTTACTGAGATGGGGGAGAGGTGAGTGTATTGGTTTTCTTTGTTCTGTTCTTTTGTTTTAAGGGAGAGGAAATCAAAAGTTAACTTTGAAACTTGTTTTCCCTGGTCTCTGCGAATTACAAGGCAAGATCATCCACTGAAAACAAAGAGGGAAAGGTACACAAAAAAGATGAAACTCTTAATGGGTTCTCGTTGCTCATTCAACTGAATTCAAACTCCCAGGCCTGAGATTTAAGGCCTTTTCCATGATGGTAGCATTCTACCTTTCAGTTCTATCTCCCCATATATTTGACCGATGAAATCAAAATTATGCAATGTTTCCAAATTATATAAACCAGTGTTCCCAGTTCCATGCCTTCATTCATGTGGTTCTCTGCCCATCCTGCTCTCATCCCAAACATACCTTCTACCGCATTTGACAAAGTCCTGTTCATCCTAAAAAAGTTTCTCTGAGATGCTGCCGCCACCATAAAACCTTTCCAATCCAAAGATTTTGCATCTTTCAAACATCTACCTTCCAGAGAGCATTTATGTTTCACCTTTAATTATATTTAGTTGTGTATTTCTATTAATCCCTGCAAAGCCATCATGCAGGATTCATTTACACATCTCCAAACCTCTCCAGAGACCTCCATGCATACCTGGCCAAAGCATCAGATCTCCTCACCTTAACCAGCTTCTCGTGCAGAGGAAAGTGGAAAAAAAATTAGCAATGTTGACCCAGACTCCGAGCGGGCTCTCCAGGGCTGCGGTATGACCTCCTTGCCTCTTTACTCTTTTCCCTCCTTCCCAGGAAGGTACATCAAGGGGTCCTAGTCTCTTCATTCACAAACCCTGTGACTGTCCCAAGCTGATGTGAAAGGGCTCAGTGTATTTTAAAGACCCTCCCCACCCCATAAACATCCACCACTTCATGCTGTAAGGCACAAGAAGGTCATTCTCCTGACTGAGCAGCTATGACAGCAGGCCTAGAAGCAGGAGATTGGTCAGACACACTTTGGAAGAGGCCTGCTTTCAAGAATCTACAGTTTTCAATGAACCTTCACGACCACATAAGCTTTTCTGATGATATCCAGCCATGATTCTGAGAACACAGGAAGCCATATTTATTCTCACAATATAAATTGGGAGAGGCTTTAAAATTCTTTAGCCCTCTACTACATTCAAATTCCAACAATTCCGTTTATAGAGAACTATTTTTCACGAACACAAATAATATATGGTGAGGCCTGCATTTTGGTAAGAGGACATCTTTGAAGCCGTGACAGTAATTTCTTCAAGGTTACTTCTCCCTAGCAAACGCAAAGCCCAAGGCAGAGCTTCTTTTCCTAAATACACAAGCGAAGCCTCCGCCTCTGCCTGAATTAAAAGGGTTGATCACTGCAGCTCTCCCTTTGTCTTATCTGTGCTGACAGAGCCCATGGGGTCCATCAAACTGCCCAGGTTTTATGAGGCCAGGTAGTGGTATGGCAAAGGGCTCGTGCTTGGATTGAGACCTACCTGAGTGCGTGTGGGCTGTAGCTTTTCTCATTTGCAAAATGGGGACCCCCTTCCTCATAGGCAAGATATATGCATTGTGAGATAACGCACGTAAAGTGGTTTGCAAAATGCCTGGCACTAGCAAAAGTGGCCTCGTATTTATTATTTGTCACTTTTATGCCTTTGGTTGAAACATGTCATAGCCAGAACAGCAAGAGAGTCATGGCTAGGGATTATGTGCTACAAATTCTACACTCTTATTTACAAAAACATGCCCCAGTGCAAATCTTCTGTTTGGAACAAAGAGATGATGTTTTTTGTTCCCTTGCTGATGGTTCCGCCACCCACTCTGAGAATTCAAGGAAGAAACTCCTGGAGAAGGATGAAGCAAAATGTGAAGCAAGTGTCCTGGGCCTCCGAGCTTCATGGTTTTGAAATAAGAAACACTGAAACCAGCGCAAAGGAGAGCAGCTCCCCTGCTGTGCCCGAGGCCCTCTCTGCACCCCAGTGGGCACAGCCTCCCACGTGGCCTGTTACAATTAAACTTCTCCACACGATCAAAGCAGAGGGCTGCCCTCTGACTGACTGAGCACAGTCGCACATTCAATGGCCAAGCAGCTTGCCCGCTCCAACTTATTAACTTGGCTTATCCAGGATGCATTCTAGCAGACAAACAGGAGACCTGAAGACTAATTAACAATGACACTGGAGACTGGCAGTGCATAAAGGAAAGAGGTCCCTGACAAATCCCCAATGTCATTAATTGTCCAACCAGAAGATGCTTATGCAATATTGCTAGACCACCAAGGTTGCCTCAGACACAGGCTGTGCCAGGAGTTCCAATGTTACAAGCCAAAGTCACCCAGGTTCTTTCTCTCTCTCTCCTTTTTCTATTAAATTTGACAGAATTAAAGTACATATTAATTCCTGAAGTTAGTTACTAATAGGTGATCATTGTGAGAGATGAAATATTGAAAACCAATACATAATAAAATAATTGACACTAAATTGAGGGTATTCTCATTTAAAGGCCAAGAGCTTGTGAAGCATTTAAAATATAAAATACAGCATATAAAATATAGCCAATACTTTATAATAACTATAAATGGAGTATAATCTTTAAAATTGTGGGTCACTACATTGTACGCCTGAAACTTATGTAACATTGTACATCAACTATGCCTCAATGAAAAAATTTTAAAAATAGGTTAACTGCTTGTGAAGCATTTTAGAGAAAGATATAGCTTTGAATGATTTCAGATACTAGACTGGTTAGGTCATAAGTGGTTGTCTGTTTTTTTTGGTTTTTGACCTTTAAGAACAAGGAATAAAGTTTATTGAGTAACTGAAAAAGCATGGGTAGGTTATAAGGATACAGAGGCAGGGCCCAGATATAGTTCATCAAAATGTAATACACGTTTAATCATTTTAACAGCTCAAATGTGTATGCGCATTTTTAGGAATATATGGCGCATGTCTCTTGCTGTAGCAGTTGAAGGACCTATGGGCTTAGTAATGAAGTCAGAATACATTTTTAGAGAAAAGGAAAGATGTATCTAGGCTCTGCTTTTTAACTCTGGGATTCTCTCTTTTCTCCTCTGTTGACCTAATTCCTACCCAACCCCTCCATGGTTCTGTGCCAGTTCTACCTGTTCTTCAGTTTTACAAGAACTGTCCTTTCCCTGAGCGCCATGCTCAAAGGACCACCATAGAGGATTGCTGAAGCAACATAAAGAACTGAGAGACTATGAACAACTATATGCCAATAAAATGGACAACCTAGAAAAAATGGACAAATTTCTAGAAATGTACAATCTCCCAAGACTGAACCAGGAAGAAACAGAAAATATGAACAGACCAATTACAAGTAATGAAAGTCAGTCAATAATAAAAAATAATTCCCTTGGGCTTCCCTGGTGGCCCAGTGGCTGAGAGTCCGCCTGCCGACGCGGGGGACACGGGTTCGTGCCCCGGTCCGGGAAGATCCCACATGCCGCAGAGCGGCTGGGCCCGTGAGCCATGGCCGCTGAGCCTGCGCGTCCGGGGCCTGTGCTCCACAACGGGAGAGGCCACGACAGTGAAAGGCCCGCGTACCGCAAAAATAAAATAAAATAAAGTAAACCTTAAAAAAAAAAAAAATTCCCAGCAAACAGAAGTCCAGGACCAAATAGCTTCACAGGTGAATTCTACCAAACATTTAGAGAAGAGCTAACATCTATCCTTCTCCATTACCCCCCACCAAAAAAAAAAAAATGCAGAGGAAGGAATATTTCCAAACTCATTCTACAAGGTCAGCATCACTCAGATATCAAAACCAGACAAAGATATAACACATACAAAAAAATTACAGGCCAGTATCACTGATAAACATAGATGCAAAAATCCTCAACGAAATATTAGCAAACCGAATCCAACAATACATCAAAAGGATCACTCTCCATGATCAAGTGGGATTTATCTCAGGGCAAGGATTTTTCACTATCTGCAAACTGATCAATATGATACACCACATTAACAAATTTAAGAATAAAAACTATATCATTATTTCAACAGATGCAGAAAAAGCTTTTGACAAAATTCAACACCCGTTTATGACCAAAAAAACTCTCCAGAAAGTGGATATAGAGGGAACATACTTCAACATAATAAAGGCCATATACTGACAAGCCTACAGCTAACATCATACTCAATGGTGAAAAGCTGAAAGTACTTCCTCCAAGATCAGAAACAAGACAAGGATGCCCACTCTCAACACTTTTACTCAATATATTATTGGAAGTCCTCGCCACAGCTATTGGACAAGAAAAGGAAATAAAAGGAATCACAATTGGAAAGGAAGAAGTAAAGCTGTCACTGTTTGCAGATGACATGATACTCTACACAGAAAATCCTAAAGATACCACCAGAAAACTACCAGAGCTCATCAATGAATTTGGTAAAGTTTCAAGATACAAATTTGATACACAGAAATCTACTGAATTTCTACATGCTAACAGTAAACTCTCAGAAAGAGAAATTAAGGAAACAATTCCATTTACTATCACATGGAAAAGAATAAAATACCTAGGAATAAACCTACCTAAGGAGGTAAAAGACCTGTACCAAGAAAACTATAAGACACTGATGAAGAAATTGAAGACAACACAACAGACAGAAAGACATACTGTGTTCATGAACTAGAAGAATTAATGTTAAAACAATCACACTACCCAAGGCAATCTACAGACTCATGTGATCCCTAAAAAAAGGGCACTTTCCACAGAACTGACTTTAAAATTTGTATGGAAACAGAAAAGACCCCAAATAGCCAAAACAACCTTGAGAAAGAAGAACAGAGCTGGACGAATCACGCTCTCAGACTATACTACAAAGCTACAGTAATCAAGACAGTATGGTACTGGCACAAAAACAGAAATATAGATCAATGGAACAGGACAGAAAGCCCAGAGATAAACCCACGCACATATGGTCAACTTATCTTTGATAAAGGAGGCAAGAGTATACAACGGAGAAAGGACAGTCTCTTCAATAAGTGGTGCTGGGAAAACTGGACAGCTACATATAAAAGAATGAAATTAGAACATTCTCTAACACCATATACAAAAATAAACTCAAAATGGATTAAAGACCTAAATGTAAGACCGGAAACCGTAAAACTCCTAGAAGAAAACATAGGCGGAACATTCCCTGACATAAATTGTAGCAATATCTTTTTGGATCTGTCTCCTAAAGCAAAGATATTAAAAGCAAAAATAAACAAATGGGACCTAATTGAAAGGTTTTGCACGGCAAGGGAAACCACTGACAAAACAAAAAGACAACCTACTGAATGGGAGAAAAAATATTTACCAGTGATATGACTGATAAAGGGTTAATATCTAAAATATATAAACAGCTCATACAACAACATCACAAAACCAAACAACTCAATTTAAAAAATGGGCAGAAGACCTGAATAGACATTCTTCCAAAGAAGAAATACAGATGGCCAACAGGCATATGAAAAGATGCTCAACATTGTTAAGCATCAGAGAAATGCAAATTAAAACCACAATGAGATATTCCCTCACACTTGTCAGAATGGCAATCATCAAAAAGACCATAAATAACAAATGTTGGTGAAGATGTAGAAAAAAGGGAACCCTCATACTGTTGGCGGGAATGTAAATTGGTGCAGCCACTATGGAAAACAATATGGAGGTTCCTCAAAAAACTAAAAATAGAACTACCATATGACCCACCAATTCCACCCCTGGGTATTTATCCGAAAAAAACAAGAACACTTATTCTAAAAGATACATGCACCACAATGTTCATAGCAGGATTATTTACAACTGTCAAGATATGAAAGCAACCTAAGTGTCCATCAACAGACAGATGGATGAAGAAGATGTAGTATGTATATAATGGAATTCTACACAGCCATAAAAAGAATAAAGTTTTGAAATTTTGCCATTTGCAGGGTATTATGTTAAGTGAATTAAGTCAGACAGAGAAAGACAAATACTATATGATATCATTTATATGTGGAATCTAAAAATATAAAACCACCTAGTGAATATAACAAAAAAAAAGAAACAGATTCACAGATATGGAGAACAAGCTAGTGGTTACCAGTGGGAAGAGGGGAGGGGCAATATAGGGGTAGGGGATTTAGAGGTACAAACTACTATGTATAAAATAAATAAGCTGCAAGAATATATATATATATATATATATATATATATATATATAGTACAACATAGGGGATATAGCCAATATTTTATAATAAATGAAATATAACCTTTAAAGATTGTGAATCACTATGTTGTACACCTGAAACTTATATAATATTGTACATCAACTACAGTTCAATAAAAAGAACGTGATTTTAAAAAAAGAACTAAGAGACTAACACAAACTAAAGCAAATGTTTGTGTTAACATCAATGGGGTTTATGTGAGAGATACAAATCAGGGTTAGATTATAAAGGGCATAGAACGCTAGGAGTTCATTCTAAAGAAATTCATTCAATAAATATATCAATTCACCAAATAGCTATTGCGTGCCAACTATGTGCCAGAAACTGTACTCGGTACTGGGGATACATCAGTGAAAAAAGAAAAAAGACGAAAACCTATGACCTCAGACATTGTAGTGAATGGGTCACCAACAAAATTTCTCAATGGGAATGGCACATAGTAATTATTGTTTTTCGTAATTTGAACTGCACGCAAACATGTGAATTATATCCTTTCATACTGTATTTCAAGGCCTGTCTTTAGTAACAGCAGGACAGTATAGTGTTCTTCCTAGTGCTTTTCACATCAAGCAACATACACACACACACACAGCTTTAAGTTTTCTGGACCAAAACATACGTTTAACAAAATAAATTTTAAAACAAATTCAGAAATCAAAATAGCAGTGTTAGCATGATGAACCTAACACAATGTTTTTTCATGGTACTGGCCTTGAACTGAATGGTTAGGGGATTACATTAAATCCAATGTATTCAAATAGAAATAAAAAGGCGTTGATCTGGTTGCAATTCGGGGGCTTCTATGGAGGGGGAAAATTCATACATAAAATCAGTAAAATATTAGGAATTTTAAAAATTTGCTTGTTAAAGGTTTGGCACAAATGAGAATGCTGCTTTGTGGCTATATTCTGTATGCTCATTTTTTTTAAGGCTACAAAAAGGAAGATTTCAACCCAATTTAAGTCAAAAAACAAATGACAAAAACTGGAAATACAAAGTGCCTATTTCATGTTCTTGGGTTCTGATGCTGGATATGGGGGGGGCATTTATGGCTTAGCACGGTGGGGTCGTGAGTGGTGTTATAGGAACTTCTGGGGCTAGGGTGGGGTGCAGGGAAAACAGAAAATCTACCTTAAAAAAGAATTCTGTATAGATTAGATTTCAAAGGGAACCAACTGCTAGATTCATTTTCTGCTAAACAGACCCCCAGAGCCCAAATTTCTGGGCTCAAATCAGACAACCGTGCATTAATGCCCCTTGTGTGGACAACCTGTATGTAATCAAAGGTGTCTTCTCTCATTATCCTTTGTTTGGGGATTCCGTTGATATAACCGCCATGTCCAAATTATTCCTCCTAGTGACTCTATGCATCCAAAGGCAAAGATCTGTAGTATCCAAGGTAGTCAAAAACCTTGAATGGGCAACTGGGTATCAGGAGTAAAGACATAGACCTTAGATGCATGGTACCTGGGTTAGAACGTTACCTCAGAATAATGTAGAGGCATAGATGGACTTACACACACCAGTGCTACTTTGTGTCTGTACATGCACTGTGTCTATGCCTCAAAAGTCAATTAGAACATTATGCTAAGTGAAAGAAACCAGTCACAGAGGACCACACACCGTATGACTCCATTTGTACAACATGCGCACAATAGGTAAATCTGTAAGATAAAAAGTAGAGTATGGGGTTGCCCAGGACTGGGGGAAAGAGGGGTAGAGAGATTAGGGGGTGAAGCGGTATGAGGCTTCTTTCTGGGTAACGAAAATTTTCTAAAATTGAGTGTAGTGATGGTTGCGCAGCCCTGTGAATATAACAAAAATCACTGAATTGTACACCTTAAAAGGGTGAATTATATGGAATGTGCTTTTATCTCAATGAAGCTGTTAAAAAAAAGCTAATTCAAAACTCTGAGCCTTAAACTGGAACTATACGAGCAGGTAAGTTAAGAATGTCCTATCTGTGCTTCTTCTATAAGGTAGAATCATTTTTCAAATCTTAGGTGCAGTTATGACTTCGTTATAACAGTTATAATATTTATTAAACCATAATGTGAAGTGGAAAATGAGTTTGGAATACACCTGTACTTCAGAAATCAAATATATTAGTTTTCAGAAGGTACCAATAAATGTTATCAAAATGGAAGACCTAGTAAACAAATAATTGGACTTAAGAGAAATACAAGCAAGGCACTGAAAGAATTTGTTAACTTTTAATCAATTAAAACAAGAGCTTTGGTATGTTTTTAATTGTGGAAGACAGCTATATATATAGTATATAATATATACATGTATAGATCGAAAATTAATACATTAGAAAAATGTTCTCTGTGAACTACTCTTAATCTAAAGATACATTTATTTATTCTTAGTTTTCCATACTCTTTACGGCTTGGAAAGTTATTTAATACCTCTCTGACTCTTAGTTTCTTGATGTATAAAATTTCATGAGGACTAAATGAGAGGTACATGAAAAAGCACTTTGTATACTGAGCAGTAAAATGCTACCCAAAATATTCTTTATCCATTTAAATATTCAAACAGTGCTAAGCCTAGCTACATAACATACTGTACACGGCTTTATTCTTCCCATTTCGTTTCCAAGAAAACGAAACAATAACAACCCCACAAATTCTTTGAACAAGTTGACTTTCCCAATATTTATGTGTTTAGTAAACAACAAATCACTATGCTATAAACAGTGTAATCTATTTCACAGCCAAACCATCTTTAAGAAATTGCCCATACTCACTTTTTCTGTTTCTCATTCACTACTTAATCCTGGACCCATTGAAATTTACTTCACCCCAATTCTGACACGGAAGAAACACCCTCATGTCACCAATGAATCTACCCTATTGTCACTGTCTTTTTTTTAAAGAAAAAAAGTCTCATTTTAGTTCACTGCCCAGCAGGATTCCACTCTGTTAACCACTTTCCCTTCCTGAAACAAACAGTCTGTCCCCTGGCTCTGGGTCCCGCATCCCTGGCTTTTCTCCTACCTCTGACTGCTCTGTCTCCTTTGCAGCCTCATCCTTCTATACTCTGCCATTAAATTTTCAAGTTCTTGAATAGTTCTTCTCTTCTCATGCTTTGTCCTCTCACTAGACAATTTCCAGGTAAACATTTCAGTCACCACCTCTAGGACTATAACTCCTAAGTGTACATGTGTAGCCCATAGTTTCACCTCCAAAAGAGCTCTTGAGTCCAACACTCCCACCAGACTGCTGAGACACCTTCTTAGCTGTTCTTCCCACATCCACCCTTGCCTCCTCCTGATCTGTCCTCCACACTGGAGTCCAAGTCATCTTTATAACACACACACCTCTGATTATGCCAATCCCCTGCTTAAACCCACCAGGGGCTTCCACTGCTCTTAGAGACTGGCCCTTCCCTACACTCACTCCCTTCCCTTGCCACACTCTGCTCCAGTGGCCCTCTCTCAGATCCTCAAACATCATCAATTTCTTCCCATCATCAAGGCATTTTTTAGCCAGTGATATTTTCCTCCACGCCCTGGGTAACCAGGGCCTGGTTAGTGGTTAGTCATCATTTTCATCTCAGCTCAAAGGTCACTTCATTGGGACTGCTTTTCGACCCTCCACTCTATACGCATGAGGTCTCCCCCGTTATAGTCTCATAGCGTGGCATATTTCGCCTTCGTAACTATACGATAATCTTCACGATTATCTGAATGTCTCTCTCATTAGGCAGAAGCAGTGTAACTTTGCTTACTGTAACTTCCCTGGCATCTACTATGATGTCTAGCCCATACAAGATACTCAATGAATATCTGCTAAGTAAATGAACAAACTACTAAATAAACTACCAAATGAATACACTTACATGCAGGCAGTACAGATATTAGTGCCTTGATAGAATCTGTCTCTAGTATATACATACACAGACACACAAAAATCCATCTTTATATGTAAAATGCACCTAGATGGATAGAGGCAGGGGCTGGGGAAGACACATGTGGACTGAATACAATGTCATTTTCATTCACATTCGTTCAGATATGAGATACATGTTTTTTTAAAAAATTCAAAACCTCGATTCAGAATTCTTGGAAAGGGGATAGTCATTATTGGAAACAAAAATCTTTGATAAATTCTTGGAGCCAAACATCCCAAGAGCTCCAGATGAGGGCTTCAGGGGAATGAGATGTTGTCTTTCGTAACAGAGGAAGAGGAGTTTGGATCTCTCTCAGAAGGAGAGATGGATACAGACATTTATGGGTAGGATGAGAGTACAACTGAACTGGAGAAGTCTGGCTTCTGGGTCATTCCCGCAGCTTCAGTAGAGCCCCACTGAGCTCACAGTGCTTGCTGCTGTGAGCGAGCGCGGCCTGTGAATAATGAGGAGGGGCTGAATTTTACACAAAGTTTGGACCTAGTGCAGACCAAAGACACCTCACAAGAAGGCATCCCTCCAACCCCCTTCCCTTCAAATCCTATGGACATCTTTGTTTTTCCACAGAGATGGGATTTTGGAGTAAGCTGCTCTTAGATCACAGGAGACAGGGTGGCTTCTAGCCCTACTATGCATCTTTACGGGTCATACATTCACGCATATACATTCCAAATATTGAGTATCTGCACTGTGCAACCGGTAGACACTGGGGACAAATATTTAACCACACCTATCGGTCACCTCTCCTTTCAAAATGTTCGTAAGAGTCTAATAACACGGAGAGACAGGGAAATCAACAAACTGTAATAGAGGATAGTGTCATGGGACACCAGGTAGGAGCTTCCAATTCAGGTTGGAATCGGGAGGTGGGGCCCAGGGAAGGTTCTCCAAAAGAGATAACTTATGAGTTGAATTGCAAAGGTCAAGGAGGAGTCAGCCAGCCAGCCCAGCATAATGAAGGAAGAGGGAAGTCGTTTCAGAAAGAGGAAATATGAGGAGGAAAAGTAAAGCATTACAGATATGCATGGGTCATTTGGGATAAGCTAAATGGTAACAGGATGACTGGACCTCAGAGACACAGATCTTCTCTTTCCTGGATCTCTAGTGTCCTGATACAAAGGAACTGGATTCAAGGAACTGGATTAAAAGGAACTGGAACCACCTTGATTAGGGAAAGGACAGAAAATGCCGTACAAGTAGGAGGCTTGTAATTTTATATAAAGTGGTCAGGAAAAGTCTCACTGTGAAGACATCTGACTGCAGACTCGACCAGAGTAACGGAGGGAGCCAAAGTAAGTCTGAGGAGGAAAATCAAGAGTGTGGATTTAAGACACGTTAAGTTGGAGATGTCAATTAGACACCCACATTATATATAAAAGCCTGCAGTCCAGGCTGCATGGCTGGGATAGAAATACACTCCAGGAGATCACAGGCATAACACTGGTATTTAAAGCCATGGAAGTAGATGAATTGCTAGGGAAAGAAGAGAAGAGGTTGCGTGCAAGCAGTGGAGGAGAGGTCAGCAAAGGACAGAGAGTGAAACCGAGCAGGACCCTGTAGGGTTCCTGGGCATGGAAGCCTTTCTGTCTCCGTCCAGCCTCCATGACCTTCCCTGAGTTCAGAAGGGCAGATTTGAACAGGTGCTAAGCAGGGAAGGGAAAGGATGCAGAGACAAGGGAGGGGCAGCCAAGAAACAATAGTGCAGCCTTGGGGCAAGGTCCTGGTCCCTCAAGGGATGCACATAACAATGTCTTTAAACTCTTTAAGATGTCAGCACTCCTCCTACCAGAGAAAGACCACCTGAGGCTATGCTGAAGGAACCAGAGAAGCTCATCAAGAAGATTACCTGAGACCAGATTAGAGGAGTGCAGGCCCTGTGCATACCCTGATCTTATTAGCAACTCCACCCCAGAACCTTTACTATAAAACTCATCAAATCCTCCCCGGTTGGGACATACAGTTTTTCGGGGCATGAGCCCACTCTGTCCCCCTTTGCCTGGCAAAGCAATAAAGGTATTCTTTTCTACTTCACCCAAAACCCTGTCTCTGAGATTCGATTAGGCACCAGTGTACAGAGGCTGAAATTTTGTCAGCAAGAATGAGCAGGAAAGTAGAAAATCAGGAGTGTGGAGTCACAAGATCCGAGAGGAAACCATTACTGCAAGAAAAGCCAGTCAGCTCTGCGCAATACTGCTGAAAGGTCAAGCTGAAGACAGAGAAGGGACCACTGATTCTAGCAACAGGGAGGTCACTGGTCGTCTCAGAAGCAGTTTCAGGGAGTCGGGGGTGGAGGGAGGAAACTAAATAGGAGAGAGGTGAGGTAAGTGAAGACAGATTCTACAGCCACTGGTTTATGAAGTTAAGCTAGGGGAAAAAAAAAAAAAAGCAAAACGGGGAAGATCCTCCCATCCACGAAGATAGTCGCTAGCACTTCTCTGATCAAGAGTGGGTGCCCCTTTCCCCAGAGAAATGTTGTGTAAAAATAAACCCACCAGGAAGCTTGGGTCCAGGGGAATCCCATGATGCTGATTCACTTCACAGAGGGAGGCTGTCCAAGATCACATTTACCTTAATGTCCCATGATCATGAGTATTCTCCATGAAAAAATTTAAGCAGAAGTGACAAGGCCAAGTGAGGACATGCCAACATGCTTTAGGACTTTTGGAAAGACTTGCAGAGCTGGGCCACCGACTACAGCCTTTGCACGGAATTGTCTCAAGCACTATTCAAAGGTCCCTCCTATCAAACATCACAGCTGAGTCAGAATTTCCACTGTGATGATTATGTGGTCATAGATGCTGCCTTGGCCTGTGAGACATTAGCATGAAAAATATTCATTAATCACCTACCCATGACTAGGCCTAAATATAGATGGATTGGGCGTGCTTTGATTTATAGAGTGTTAAGTGATCCATCCATTTCTTTGAAAACATCCCTTTCGTGGTCCCCATGAAAATCGCCACCATTAGAAGCCTTCCCTTGAACTAAAGATGCTACCTCCAGAAGATCTCTTTAGAAATGCATATATATATATATATTAGCTGAGAAAGCAAACATTATCAAACAAAAATGTGAGAGGGTAGATTTCAAACAAGAGACAGGGAAATTGCATTACAATGGAAGAAAAAGGCAGGATCAGCAAGGTTCTGATCTCTAAGTAGATGGTCTAGTGGGAAGCCTTGGGCAGGCAGCAAACATGAAGTTTCTGAGCATCTCAAAGGAAAGGGAACTCATCCTGGGGAGGAGAGCAGCAATTAACTTCTCTTAAGTATTATGAAGGTGATACACACAAAGAAACGCAAAACACACTTACAAAAAAAGTAATAGGAAAAAAATCATTCATGGTACCATGACCAGAACAGCCACCATTTAATACTTTGGTACCTTTTTTTTTAGTGTCTCAGCCTCTGCATCACCGCACCCGCCCCAAACTTCCATAATTTTATGGAGGTTGCTTTTATATGTTATTTTTATATACTTTTATTTGATAGAGAAATTTATGTACCTTTATTCTTTCTATTAAACATATCAGGCACACTTTCTCATATTATTTCACAAAATTCACAAGCACTGTGTTTAACAGCCATATAGAATTTCATCAAGTGGATATGCCTTAATTCATGTAACAGTTCCCTTGCAGCTGAATACCAAAGTCCTTTCTACCTTATTCTTATAGTGAATTATTCAGGCTTTAAGTAACATCTGTGCCCATAAAAACTTATTCTGAGTTTAAGATTACTTCTTTAGGATAGATTTTACAAGTGGAATTAAGGGTAAAAATTTAAAAAAAATTTTTTTTAAGTCCTTGATACATAGTGGCCAAGCTGCTTTTGGTACAACATGGATTGTACCAAAATGGGAAAGATGAAGGAGAGAGATTTTTGAAAATAAAATTGTACCTTCTCTACCACTCTGCAGAGGTGGCTGGCTACATAGGAGCTAGAATTGTGCCTGTCACTGTAATATAAGGACTATGGTCCTCGCATTTGAAGTGATTATACTCTAGGATGGAAAACAGTGAGATGACCATCCATGCATTGAGGTAATTTACTCAACGGTGAAGATAACAGGTGACATACAGAAATTAATACAAAATAATCTAGAATTAACCACAGCATAAGACTAGGTTTGAGGCCTGTCCCTGACAGCAGTTTTGAAAGGTCCTATGTATCACATTTATTCTGAATGTCAATTATACTATTGTCAATGCCAGTGGAGCCATCTGAATTTTGGGGGCGTCTACAAGCAAAATTAAAATTTGCCTCAAACACTCATATTTTTTGAGAAACATACATTTATGTAATTATGAACACATAAGTTTAAGATGCTCGGACCTGCAGATCAAGAATATCACATAAATTTAAAAAAAAAAAAAAGAAAAAAAAGAATATCACATAATGATCTGGACACCTGATTACAATTTAAGCAATTTGTGGGGAACAGACGGAACCTACGTTTTGGGGCAACCAAGTGAGTATTGCTTTAAGGAGTATCTTTAAGTGAAAATCAGTGGATGAAAAGTAAGAAGTTGCTGATGGGATCAGCAAAGGCAGAGCCAGGCCCTGTTGGGTAGGATGCCTCCTTCTCACAGCAGTGACACTTGAGATAAAGCCATCCATCTTACCGGTGCCCAAATCAGGAAAATGCTTTTCCGTAGAAATGCTTAAATAAAAGATACTTCCTCTGGAGCCAAAATGCTGATTTTTGTGCAATTTTCATTAAAGTTAAGTGATGAATTCACTCACACACATAAATCTTTGAAGGCAACAGCAATTCAAGGAGATCGGTATGTGAAAGAGGTAGCGGTGCTAGCGGTGGCGATCTTAGGACTGTTTCCTCCCAGCCGTGCAACAGCTGGCTACGAAGAGACCAGTGACGGTGATAAATAAGCCCATTAGCAAAGAGGAACCTGTCTCCACGTTGCTCAATCAGGACAGCTGTGAGCCTTCTGCAGCCTCTCTGACCTCCAAGCCCACATTCCCGTCTCAGCCTTCACTAGTTAGTCACACTAACTGTAATTTTCTACTCTGCAAAGTGTTTACATCTAAATAAATCTTGAAGAAATAGAAGAGAAAAGATGGAAAGGCATAAGGAGAAGGGAGAAAGGGATGGAAAGTTATTTTAAAACATACAGCCTCAACTGGTGGATGGATTCTGGTATCTAATCTTGGCTACGGGGATCACTGGCAAAGCATGAAGCTGGTAACTTCTGCTAACCAGTTTGCCACTGGCTTCAGATTTAATGCAATATCTGGCTCAGACGTTTAAAAAAAAAAATCCCCTGTTCCAGCTAAAATATTTACACAGTCCTATGTGTCTCACTTAATGCCGGTTAAGCAATCGTCTTTTAAAACTCCGCAGACACTTGTAAATCTGTCGGGAGAATTGTGGCCTATAAACAAGGCTTCATATAAAGAGGGCTGCATTGTCAATTTGCTGGGAGTCGAGATTTCTTAGGATGTGTTTGAAATTAAAGTTGAAAATCAGAAAGAGTTTAGAGTGGGTAACAAAGTGGCCAATCGTCTCGCTGGCGGGATGCTGTTAGCAGTATTAACGGGAAGCCTCCAGACACTGACCTCAGCTATTTAAAGCCCTGCTCTCCTATAAACCTGTCAATGATCCTAACCTCTCTGTTGAGTTATGGTACAGGGAGAGTTACTGGTCCAGCAGCCCTGGTCGTCTGCATCCTAGGGCCTGTCAGGTTAGAGAAGGTGACTTGGTGAGGTCGGACACAGGAGGCTACTATATGGTTACATGTGACATGAGCGTGTACTAAGTGGGGAAGGATGGGAGACTCTCAGAGGAAAGGGGGAAATTCTGGGTACAGCTGATGCAGGGAAGAACAAGGCAGCTGAATGGTGACAAATAAATAGTATCCCCTGGGAGAGGCAAAGTACAACAGGTTCTAAAATGTCTATTAAACTCCCCTACATCTTCAGCCCTGATGTTAATGAGCCTAAGTGATAAAATTTAAAGGCAAGGGAGGCCCATCTGAGCTATCTCCTGCTGGCCTGGGGAGCCGCAGGATCTTAACGCTCTCTTCAAGATGAGTCAGGTACCTGTGATAAGACTTTGAGCAAAGTGAACAATCATTTAATTCCTCCTATTGGATTAAATACCTTTTTACTCCATGTCACTGACTTGAACATGTCACTGATTATGACTCACACTTTTATAACAGCTTTAAAGAAGAAAGATAATACATTAAAAGTACACATCAGTTTAAAATCCTAGACCCAGGGAGAGGGTTCAAGATGGCCGTGAGGGAAGATCTTGAACTCACGTCCTCCCATGGAGATAACAAATCTACAACTGTATGTGGGAGAATTCCCTCGGAAAAGGACATGAAAATTGGATGAACACAGCCTCCACAACAAAGGATAAAAGGACAGTATCAAGATAGGATCTTTTACCTGAGGAGTGAGGCATTCAACCTCCACGTCAGGCATTCCAACCTCTAGATCCTGCACAGGAGAGACAAGCCGCCAAACACCTGGCTTTGAAAACCAATGGGGTACAGTCCAAAAAACGACAGGACTGCATGGAATGAGGAAACCTACTGTTAAAGGAGCTGCATGCAGACTCACTGGACCTGAAAATCAGTGCAAACACACCAGACTTATTAACAGCACATGGACCACAGGTGAAGGTAACGCACTTACTAATCTTAAAGTGTCTGCCAGAGACACAGGAACCAGTTTCAATGCTCCCCTGGGACTGAGACACTGGCAGAAGCCATTTTTATGAACTCAGGCGACGATGCTAACGCCAGTGCTGGTGGGTACCATTTTGGAATTCTCCCTCTAATCTGTTAGCACCAGTGGGTGCACCCTGCTGAGGCCTCAGACGGGCCTCGCAGCTGGCTGGGTGATAACCCTGCCCACCAGTGCCCCACAGCAGCCACAGTCTGACCACAACAGAAGGGTACATGAAGCCCACATAAGGGATACCCCTTGAGTGCCAAGCTATGGTGGCCGGGTGGGATTGTGCTTCTGAGCTCCCCAGGACATCTCCTAAATAAGGTTACTCCTTCAAGACTGGGAGAGACAGATGATACACCCAGTACAAAGACACAAATACAGAGTATTAGGCAAAATGAGGAGACAAAGGAATATGTTTCAATCAAAAGATTAAGATAAAACCTCAGAAAAAACCCCAAATGAAACAGAGACAAGCAATCTACCCAATAAAGAGTCCAAAGTAATAAAAAGGCTTATGGAACTCAGGAGAAGAATGTATGAACACAGTGAGAACGTCAACAAAGAGACAAAAAATATTATCCAAACAGAAGTTTTAGCTGAATTGAAAAATACACTAGAGGAGTTCAATAATAGACTGGGTGAGGCAGAAGAACGAATCAGTGAGCTGTAAGACAAAGCAATGGATGAAGGTTAAAAGACACTTACAAAGCAAGCATGAAGGTTAAAAGACAAAAGTAGTAAAATTAACGAAAATTACAAAAATTAGTTAAGAGATGCCTAAAGAGGCATAAAATGTGCCATCAAAAGTATAAAATGTGTGTGTGGGGGGGGGAGTAAAAAGTTAAAGCTTTAACAAGTGTTCAAATTTAAGCTGCTACCAACTTAAGACAGGCTACTACTAGGATGTTATAGGTGAACCGTACTATTGCCACAGGAAAAAAAACTTACAGTAAATACACAAAAGAAAATGAGAAAATACACAAAACACTAAGGAGAAACATCAAAAGACAAGGGAAAAGAGAAAGAGAAGAAGAAAGGAAGAAAGAGGAACTACAAAAACCAGAAAACAAATAACAAAATGTCAAAAGTATAACTGTACTTACTGTATTGTATTGTAAAAGTATCAATAATTACTTTAAATGTAAATGGACTAAATACCAATCATAATAAAAAGAGTGGCTGAATGGATTAAAAAACAAGACCCATTCATACACAGCCTATGTGAGCCTCACTTCAGAAGAAAGTACACACACAGACCTAAAGTGAAGGGATGGAAAGAGATATTTCATGCAAATAGAAATGAAAAGAAAGCTGGAGTAGCTATACTCATATCAGAAATTAAAAGACTTTAAAACAAAAACTAATAAAAGACAAAGAAGGGCATTACATAATAATCAATGGGTCAATCGAACAAGAGACTGCAACATTTGTAAATATTTATGCACCCAACATAGGAGCATCTAAATATACAGAGCAACAATTAACAGATGTAAAGGGAGAAACTGACAATAATACAATAATAGTAGGGGACTTTAACACACCACTTACATCAATGGAGAGATCACCCAGAGAGAAAATCGGTAAGGAAACATTGACCTTAAATGACACATTAGGTCAGATAAACTTTAAATAGACACATACAGAACATTCCACCCCAAAGCAGCAGAATACACATTCTTCTCAAGTGTACATGGAACATTCCCCAGGACAGATCACATGTTAGGTCACAGAACAAGTCGCAATGAACAAGTCTCAAGAACACTGAAATCATATCAAGCATCTCTTTCGACTACAATAGCATGAAACCAGAAATCAGTCACAAGAAAAAAAAAATGGGAGAAGCTACAAAAAAGGGAAGATTACACAACATGCTACTGAACAATGGGTCACTGAAGAAATCAAAGGAGAAATTTTAAAATACCTAGAGAAAAATACAACCAGAAATATGACATACCAAAACCTATGAGATGCAGCAAAAGAGGTTCTATGGAGGAAGTTCCTAACAATACAGGCCTACTTCAAGGAACAAGAAAACTCCCAGATAAACAGTCTAACCTTAAACCTAAAAGGACTAGAAAAAGAGGAACAAATGAAGCTCAAAATTAATCGAAGGAAGGAAGAGAGTAAATGCACAATAAAAATAATGAATGAAATTAAGAGCTGGTTCTTTGGAAAGGTAAACAAAATTGATAAAACTTTAGCCAGGGCTTCCCTGGTGGCGCAGTGGTTGAGAGTCCACCTGCCGATGCAGGGGACATGGGTTTGTGCCCCGGTCCGGGAAGATCCCACATGCCGCAGAGTGGCTGGGCCCGTGAGCCATGGCCGCTGAGCCTGCGCGTCCGGAGCCTGTGCTCCACAACAGGAGAGGCCACAACAGTGAGAGGCCTGCGTACCGCAAAAAAAAAAAAAAACAAAACAACTTTAGCCAGATTTATCAAGGAAAAAAGAGAGAGGGCCCAAATTAATAAAATCAGAAATGAAAGAGGAAAAGCTAAAACTGGTATCACGAAATACAAAGGATCATAAGAGATGACACCAACAAACTGGACAAGATAGAAGAAATGGATAAAACCTAAAAACATACAATCTTCTAAGACTGAATCATAAAGAAACAGAAAATCTGAACAGACTGTTTTCTAGTAAAGAGATTGAAACAGTAATCAAAAATCTCCCAACAAACAAAAGCCCAAGACAACACAGCTTCACAGGTGAATTCAACAAAACATTCAAATAAGATTTAATGGCCATCCTTCTCAAACTCTTCCAAAAAATCAAAGAGGAGGGAAACCCTCTAAACGCATTTTATGAAACCAGCATTACCCTGAAACCAAAACCAGACAAGGACACCACACAAAAAAAGAGAAAATTACAGGTCAATATCCTTGATGAACACAGATGCAAAAATCCTCAACAAAATTCATCAAACTGAATACAATACGTTAAAAGGATCATACACTGTGATCAAGTGGAATTTATTCCAGGGATACAAGATGGTTCAACATTTGCAATTCAATCAACATGATACATCAACATGAACAAATTGAAGGATAAAAACCATATCATCATCGCAATAGATGCAGAAAAAGCATTTGACAACATTTAATATCCATTCATGATAAAAACTCTCAACAACGTGGGTATAGAGAAAATGTACCTTAACATAATAAAGCCCATATATGACAGATCCACAGGTAACATCCTACTCAGAGGTGAAAAGCTGAAAGCATTTCCTCTGAGATCAGGAACAAGACAAGGATACCCACTCTCACCACTTTTACCCAACATCGTACTGGAAGTCCAACCCACAGCAATCAGACAAGAAAAAGAAATGAAAGCAATCAAAACTGGAAAGGAAGAGGTGAAACTGTCACTGTTTGTAGATGACACGATACTCTATACGGAAAATTCTAAAGACACCAGCAGGAAACTACTAGAGCTCATCAGTGAACTTGGTAAAGTTGCAGGATACAAAAATAATTAAACTACAGAAATCTGTTGCATTTCTATACACTAACAACCAACTATGGGAAAGAGAAATTAAGGAAATAATCTGATTTACAATCACATCAAAAAGAATAAAATACCTAGGCATAAACCTACCTAAGGAGGTAAAAGACCTTTATTCGAAAAACTATAAGGTACCAATGAAAGAAATTGAAGACAATACAAGCAGACGGAAAGATATACTGTGTTCATAGTTGGGAAGAATATTGTTAAAATGACCATACTACCCAAGGTAATCTACATATTCAATGCAATCCCTATTAAAATACCAAGGGCGCTTTTCACAGAACTAGAACAAAAATTTCTAAAATTTGCATAGAACTACAAAAACCCTGAGAGCCAAAACAATCTTGAGAAAGAAGAACAAAGTTGGAGGTGACATGCTTCCTGATTTCAAACTATAGTACAAAGCTACAGTAATCAAAACAGTATGGTATTGGCAGAAAAACAGCGACATAGATCAGTGTAACAGAATTGAGAGCCCAGAAATAAATACACATGTGTGGACAATTAATTTACAACAAAGAAGCAAATAACACACAATAGAGAAAGGATGGTCTCTTCAATAAATGGTGTTGGGAAAACAGAACAGCCACGTGCAAAAGAATGAAACTTGTCTCTTACACCATGTACAAAAATTAATTCAAACAAAACTGAAGACTTGAACGTTAAGACCTGAAACCATAAAATACCTAGAAGAAAACATAGGTGGTAACCTCACTGACACTGGTCTCAGTTATGTTTTGTAGATCTGACTCCAAAGCCAAGGGGGACAAAAATAAAAATAAACAAATGGGATTACATCAAACTAAAGGCTTTGTACAGCAAAGGAAATGATCATCAAAATGAAAAGGCAACCTACTAAATGGGAGAAGATATTTGCAAATCAAATATCTGATAAGGGATTAATAGCCAAAATATACAGAGAACTCATACTACTTAACAACAGGAAAACAAACAACTTAATTAAAAATGGGCAGAGATTCTGAACAGACATTTTTCCAAACAAGAGATGCAGATAGCCAACAGGCACATGAAAAGATGTTCAACATCACTAATTACTAGGGAAATACAAATCAAAACCACAATGAGATACACTTTACACCTGTTAAAATGGCTATTTTGGAAAAAAATAAGAAATAACAAATGTTGGAGAGGATGTGGAGATAAGAGAACTTTGTACACTGTTGGTGGGACTGTAAACTGGTGTAGGCACTGTGGAAAACGGTTTGGAGACTCTGTATGGAGAATCAAAAAATTAAGAATAAAATACCATATGACGCAGGTATTCCACTTCTGGGTGTTTACCTGAAGAACACAAAAACATTAATTGAAAAAGATAAATGTACCCCTATCATTATTTACAACAGCTGAGATATGGAAGCAGCCTAAGTGTCCATCAATGAATGAATGGATAAAGAAGATGTAAGACAGACAGACAGACACACACACACACACACACACACACACACACACACACACACACACAATCGAATACTACTCAGCCATAAAAAGGAATGAAATTCTGCCATTTGAGACAACATGGATGGACCTTGAGGGTATCACACTAAGTGAAAAAAAGTCAGGGAGAGACAAAGGCCATATGATTTCACTCATATGTGGAATCTTAAAAAAAACAAAACAAATGAACAAACAAAATCAAATAAAAACAAATTCATAATACAGAGATTAGGTTACTGGTTACCAAAGGGGAAGGAGGTTGGGAGTAGGGGAGACAAATGAAGGGGATCAACAATATGGTGATGGATGGTAACTAGATTTGTGATGGTAATCACTGTGTAGTGTATATAGATATTGAATTATAATGCTGTATACCTGAAACTTATATAATTAAAAAAACCTCACCCCCAGCTTAAAACACTCAATTTTGGGGGTAGGGGTAGGGGATTAGCGGGAAGTATTTCCTGGATTGAAGCAACAAATGAGGTATTTGTGATTCCAAGGTATAATCCCTTGAACAGAAGGTAGCAAATATCTGTTGATTCTTTGTACAATATCACAATCAGGAAGGGCTTTGCAAATGTTTTTGTGAATCTGGAACACCAAATTCTGCTCACTTCTCACCCCTATCAGATAGTGGGAAAGTTTAATCACTGTTCTTAGGGACAGATTCCTGCTCCTGGGAGGAAGAGAAATCCAAAGAGTAAGTAGGAATAAATTTCTCCCCTAGAAAATGAGGGTAACACTTGTTCTTAAAATGTGTTTACAGAAGACTTGGTATTTCAGTGAGTTTATTTAAAATCAGCAGCTAACTCAGTGCTTTGAATAAATATTTGCTGAACAAATGAACTGATTGAAAAGGTTAAACAAGGTCCTTCTCACATTTTGAAGAATTTTTTTTTTTGGATACCCGGAGATTTGATGATGTTTTTAAAGGCCATCAAAATAGTCAAGAAAAAGTTTAAAAACACAGTAAAATTAGCTGGTTTAGCATATGAGCCATTATAGCTTTTCCTTGGGTTTTCCTCTTTCTGTAAGTTATGGCACAGGGAAAATGGCTGGTCTAACAGTGCCTGGTTGTCTACACTGAGTCGGACATAATTGTCTTTTATCTCTGCACCCAACAGTCTGTGAAAAACTATCAACCTCTCAACCTGCATGATGGAAAACAAATGGCCTTTAATGGCCAAGAGTGTCTTGAACCTCGGCCTGTTCCATGCGTGTTATCTCATTTTATTCTCGTGAGAACTCTATGAGCTTGGTCCTGCCATTACTGCTTTTTATTTAGGTGAGGGTGGGTAAAGTCATACAAATATTAAGTGGCTGAGCCAGAATTTGAAACCAGGGGTGTCAGACCTGCTGGCCTCATGCTATCCTGTCTCCCACCCCAACCATCTACAGGCAGGCCTCAGAGGTATTGCAGGTTCGGTTCCAGACCGCTGCAATAAAGCAAGTATCACAATAAAGTGAGTCACAAAAACGTTTTGGTTTCCCAGTGCAAACGTCAGTTATGTTTACACAGTATACTACAGTCTTTTATGTATGGAACAGCACGATGTCTAAAACGATTTCTCTGCAGCCGGCAGTGCTGTTTGACGGCATTTTACCCAGAGTAGAACTGCTTTCAAAATTGGAGTCAATCGTCTGAAACCACACTGCTACTCTGTCCACAAACTAAGTTTGTGTCATACTGTAAATCCTTTGTTGTCATTTCAACAGTCTTCGCAGCATCTTCACCGGGAGTAGACTCCATCTCAAGAAACCACTTTCTTTGCTCATCCAGAAGAAAACTTTAACTCTTCATCTGTTCAAGTTTTATCATGAGATTGTAGCCATTCAGTCACATCTTCAGGCTCCACTTCTAATTCTAGTTCTCCTGCTAGAATTTCCACCACATCTGCAGTGACTTCCTCTACTGAAGTCTTGAAGCCCTCAAAGTCATCCATGAGGGTTGGAATCAACTCTTCCAAACTCCTGCTCACGTTGACATTTTGTCCTTTGACCATGAGTCACCGTGTTCTTTACGGCATCTAGAATGGTGAATCCTTTCCAGAGGGTTTTCAACTGACTATGCCCAGATCCATCAGAGGGGTCACTATCTACGGCAGCTATAACCTTACGAAATCTATTTCTTAAATGGTAAGACTTGCAAGTTGAAATCACTCCTTGATCCATGGGCTGCAGAACGGATGCCGTGTCAGAGGTATGAAAACAACATGAATCTCACTGTACATCTCCATCAGAGCTCTTGGGTGACCAGGTGCACTGTTTATGAACAGTCATATTTTGAAAGAAATCTTTTTTTCTGAGGGTAGGTCTCAACAGTGGGCTTCAAATATTCATTAAACCATGTTAGAAACAGATGTGCGATCATCAGGGTTTCGTCGTTCCACTCACAGAGCACAAGTAGAGCAGAATTAGCAGAATTCTTAAGGGCCCTAGGATTTGGGGAATGGTAAATGAGCACTGGCTTCAAATTAAAGTCATCAACTGTATTAGCCCTTAACAAGAGAGTCAGCTTGTCCATTGAAGTTTTTTTCTTTTCCCCATTGACTTCTCTCTAGCTATGAAAGTCCTAGATGGCATCTTCTTCAAATAGAAGGCTGTTCTGTGTACACTGAAAATCTGTCATTTAGTGAAGCCATCTTCATCCATTATCTTAGCTAGGTCTTCTGGATAACCTGCTGCAGCTTCTACATCAGCACATGCTACTCACCTTGCAATTTTATGTTATAGAGATGGCTTCTTTCCTCATGAACCAACCCCTACTAGCTTCAAAGTTTTCTTCTGTAGCAGCCTCCTCACCTCTCTGACTTCCTAGAATTGAAAAGAGTGAGGTCTTTGCTCTGGATCGGGCTTTGGTTTAAGGGAATGTTGAGGCTGGTTTGATCTTCTAACCAGACCACTAAAACTTTCTCCCTACCAGCAATAAGGCTGTTTCACATTCTTATCATCTGTGTGTTCACTGGAGCAGCACTTTCAATTTCCTTCAAGAAAATTTCCTTTGCATTTATAACTTGGCTGTTCGGTGCAAGAGGCCAAGCTTTGCGCCGATCTCGGCTTTCGACAAGCCTTCCTCACTAAGCTTAATCATTCCTAGCTTTTGAGTTACAGAGACTCTTCCTTTCACCTGAACACTCACAGGATATTGTGGGGTCACTAATTGGCCTAATTTCAATATTGCTGTGTCTCAGGGAGTAGGGAAGCCAGAGGAGAGGGAGAGAGAAGGGGAATAGCTAGTTGGCGCAGTGAGAACACACACGACATTTACTGATTAAGCTCCTGTCTTATATGGGCATGGATCATAGTGCCCCAAACAGTTACACTAGTAACATCAAAAATCACTGATCAAAGATCACCACAAGAAATGCAATAATAATGAAAAAGTTTGAAATATTGTGGGAACTACCAAAATGTGACGCAGAGACATGAAGGAAGCAAATGCCGTTGGAAAAATGGCGCCAACAGACTTGCATGACCCGCAAACCTTCAATGTGCAAACAGCACAGTATCTGCAAAGCACAATAAAGACAAGCGTAAAACAAGGTATGCTGGTGTAGGGACGTTCTAGAAACAATGCGGAGTACCTATGAAAACGCTTTGTAAAAGGTAAGGAACAAGACAATGCAAGCTAAAAATCACCCGTCCCAAAGCTTCATTCTGAATGGAGAAACAGAAGGCCAGGGGAGGGGAGGTGGAGGTTAGGTTATTAAGTGGCACAGAGGGGACATCAACCAGGGCTGCTGATTCCTGGGTCGGCGGGGTGCGGTGGGGTGGGTCACTGATTTTTCCATGGTTACCTAAAAAGTAGAGTCCACGACCTCTGTCCGGCTAAGAGCCACGCCGAGGCCCAGAAATCTGGGAAAGATAAGGACGTTGGCAAAAATTCCAATCCCCTTTACTGGGGCTAAAGAGGTCTCCCTCTAACTTCACTCATTTGGATGTCTGACACAAAAAGAATCCACTTGTGGATTGTGACTCTTCCACAGGGTCCAAGGTACACAATTTACTTGGGCAGGAAAATACTGTAACATTCACAAAACCACCCACAAATCTATTCCTGTAAAGAAAATGTTTTGACCTGCCATTAAGTTTATCGTAACGTAGCTTGAGCGCTGGCTTGGCAATCAAAAGACTCAAGTTCCATGCCTGGCCACACTGCTTCCTATCTTGAAGACCTGTTCTCTCTACTATATAGGCCTGCCCTACCCACTCCAAAGGATGGAGCTCTACACACAGGTAAGGTATCGGCATCATATTAATTTTGTTTTCTTTTTTTTTGAACGGGAAATATGAAAAACATTCCATTAATGGACTTGCCAAATCAGTGCTCTTTTCTATTCCTCCTACCTGATTCCTACGGCACACAGTTGCAGCTGGAAGGCTATTCTCTGGTTTCTCTGGGCAATTCTCCCCACCACTGAGTAGAATCCTTATAAAGAATAGTTGTGTTGTTTCCAAACCTGTTTATGCTAGTTGTTCTCTTTATTGTAATTACATAATTTAATCACTTGATGGTAAATTGTAGAAATACGACTGAGGAAAAGTATTATTTCTATAGATTAAAGTGGAAGAAGCCAAAATATTGCCGTTTAATATAGTTGTGGGAGACCAGTGGAGATTGGGCAGTTATAGTATCTCAGTGCAATGTGGAACTCAGGGCTTGATTCTGGAACACAAAGAAGACATTAATGGAAATACTGATGAAGTTCAAATAAATACTAGAGTTTAGTTAACAGAAATGTATCACTGCCAGTTTCTTAGTTTTGATGAATTTAACACAACAACTTAAGATGTTAATAATGGGGAAAGTGGAGAAGGGCTATATGGAAACTCTCCATGCTATCTTTGCAACTTTTCTGTAAATCTAAAATTACACCAAAAAGAAAATGCTCATTTTTAAAAAGGTGTGGGCAAGACAGTTTTAAAAGATTGAGAACAATTATAAATATCTAGAAAGATGTGGTGGTGATATTTTCAAGAGCCATGACTCCACTTCAAAAATATGAAAGGGAAAAGAATATGAAAGGGAAATCACAGGTGATCTCTTTATAGATGTGGCATATGTAGGAAGACCCACAAAGCTTTATTTAACAGATCTGTAATTCAAGAAGAGGCCTCAGCCCTGCATCGACAGACAAATGATGCTATATTTAGCTTGTTTTAAATGAAAGGTTAAGGGATGCAAGTATCATTTTCCGTGATTCCTGATTTGGGCCATCTTTTCTCCATTAACTAACCACATTGGATAAGAGTTCTACTCTATAAAGCTTACTTCTAGATGGTATCAATGCTAGAATTTTTGAGGCATGGATTAATGCGAGAGCAGATCCTTGAGAGCCATTTAGACAGAGAATACCTGAGACCTAAACCTGATATAATCTTACAGTTGACTTTTATATCCTATAAATGGTCAGAAGTCCAGGGAATTTCAGCTGTCCTAATGAAGTCTAGGGAAGAACTTAATAACCCTTACTGAATAAGGAGAACACCAGAATGCACTGAAATAGCACAGTAATACTCATTATCTTAGAAACTCCGAGTTGGAATGTACTTTCAAAATCATGTAGCATAAACCCTTTCTAACGGCACCTATCCTACCCATTTATCATAACAGAGTCTTCCAGTCGGAAGTGTGTGAGGGACCCACTACCTCATCAGTTCTCCCTTTGAGTAGCTTTAAAATGTTTCCCTAAAGCTTCTGCCTTTTTATGATTGTTTGACATCTTTGCCCTTAAAGAAATCATCTAATTCCTCTCTTACAGCAAGGTCAGCAATGAACTGAGTGAGCTGCATCTTTTCTACCATTCATTCATTCGCTCATTCACCCACTCAACAATTACTGGCTGAGCAACAACTATGTGGTAGGTACTGATCATCACAGTAGATATAAACACCAAAAGGGCCTCTTCTATTTACAAAGAAATAGAAGATAATAAATTGGGGGCTACAACGGAGAGGGACTATTCAAAGTGGCTGCTGTAGCTTGGGTGGTCAGTGAAGGCCCACGCATGGGTACATTCAGAGGAAGGGCATTCTAGGCAGAAGGAATAGCTACTGCAAAGGTCCTAAAGCAAGCTTATTGGGCTCGAACACAAAGAAAGCCTGTGAGGCTGGAGTTTAGTGGGCAGGCAGGGATTGGGGCGGCAGGAAATGAGACAAGAGAGGTAGAAGTGGTTGAATCTTGGAGAAACTTGCAAGGCACAGCTACAAGTTTTGAGGCTGGATTTCATTCCAAAAGCAACGACTATGAGAAAAGAAAGTGGCCTGACCCGTCTGGTGTTCGGAGGCTGGATTCAAGGGAGGGCAGGCGTGGGAGCAGGGAAACCTGTTAGGAGCCTGTTCTGGCCCATGTGAGAGAAGGGGGTAGAGTTTGGACTAGGAATGTGGCGTGGAGACGGAGAGCATTAAACGGATTCAAGGCACGTTTTGAAGGAAGAGTCAACTGGATTTGCTCGTGGACTGGATATTGGATATGAGGGCATGAAAGGAACCAGGAATAAGCATTATATATCTTGCTTATACGCTGGGGACTTCCTTCCTATAATCCTGATTAACGCTCTCAAGCAACCAGTGTGGAAGGCTGGGATACCCTCCTCCTTATACGAGGATACAGAGGTGGGGAGGGATGAAGGCAGCCAAGGGTTACACAGCTTGTGAAGCAAGGATTTGAATTCAGGACTCGTGACACAGACTTTTCCATGAGGCTAGCTTTTCTTTCAATGTTTTGTTTCTTGTCCAAGAAAAAAATAATAAATTCTATTAACTGTGTTGATTTATAAATAAAGGGTAGAAACAGAGTGAAAACTGAGAAGAAGAAACCAGGACATCATAACTCATGCTTCCCACCTAGAGATGTCACAATCAAAGGACAACACGAACTTCTTCCATTAATTAAACGGATGAATCAGGTTTCGGTTTCCACATCCTCTCTCCTTTCTGCACAACTTGTCTTTGAAGGCATTTCATTTGGGAAATGTGTGACCTTTACCCACGGTGCTGAGCTTAATTGAATGCTTTGCATCAAAAGTCGCTACGCTGATCAACATCTTACACCCACTGCCCTTCTGAAATCCTTACCCCAGTTCCTGGGTCTGTTTGGGTGAAATCATTTTACAAAAATAAATCATATCAAAGTTTTTCTTTTATTATTTCGAACACTTTGCTTGCAAAACTAAATATTTTTAACACCATGGCAACACGGCCAGGACTCTGGCTAATGTATCCAGGGCCGTACCAGAGTTCAGGCTTAGCAAACTCCTGCCGCAGACAAATGGGCTTTGAAGGAGGAAAGAGCTAATAAATTAGGCATGGTCAATAATCGTTCCAGTCGCGTCTTCTGGAGCTTCCTAAAGAGTGATAAATTAGCCAGGCTTGTCCTAATGGATCAATTCCCCCCTCTCCCTTCTAGGACACACCAGCGCGAACTGAGCAAACTGCAAACTGCACGGCTTCTCAATGAGTTCAGATAATACCTCCCACACCTTCCCAAGTACTTCCTCATCCGTCTGCTTGTCTGACCCTTCCGATTGCACTGAGCTGGGCAGGCGGGGATGATCAGCTCCGCTTTTTTCCAGCGGAGGCTCACAGAGGTTAAGTGATTTTGTCAGAGCTGCACGGCTGATCACGTGGTTAGGAAGAGGCAGAACTACATTTTTCAACTGCATCTCCTAAATCCCGGCCAGCACTACTTTCAACACATCAGCCTCTGCTGTTGAAATGTAACTCAACTATCACTTACAAATGCTTCGGTTTATTGTTATTTTTTGGTTTTGGTTTTGTTTGTTTATCGGAGTTACACAGGCACCTAGTTAAAAGAATAAATGTATTCTATGCATTCTATGAATCAACAGCCCAACAACTTCACCCAATTCCTCCTTCCCGGAGGCAACCATTATCCCAGTTTTACCTGCTGAATCCAGCACTTAATTGCATGTCTCTAACAAGCTTCTATCGGCACCTTTTGATTTTTCTCTTTATGCCCTGAAAATGATGGCGCTCTTTCCTCTCCTCACACCCACCATACATGAGCTGCCTCTCAACAGAGCACTACCATGACTTGCTTTGACCAGTACTCAGTGTTGCCATTATTATGACTTGGCAAAAACAACTCCAGCCCCAGCTGACATATGTCAATTTTGATTAGCCTGTCCTAAACGTCCACCCCCCGCCAGCCCCTGCAAACCCCCTCACCTTCAGAATGAATGAGTTTTTCCCCCTAATTTGCTGTTTTCTATGTACTTATTACTAAAGGAACGCCAAACTTTTTGCCAGCTGTGTAAATCCTGTCAAAACATTCAGATATAGCAGACGCGTTAACTGTATATTCCTCAAGAAACTTCACCATGATCCTTTTGATCTAATTAACCTGGAATGTTTGCTCTCCATGCCTGGCTGGCATCTTGGGCTCTCTGCCTAACCTCGAGGATCCCTTCACTTCTCTTCTCTGTTGGATTTTCCATTTCCTGTCACCGTCGCATTCCTAATTCATGGTAATGCACATTCTCTAGTAGCATCCTGAAGATGGATGCATGGGAAATATGTTTTTCTTTTAGAATTTACGTGTCTAAAAGCATTTTTATTCTGCCCTCATATTGGATAGATAATTTGGTGAATATAAGATTCTGGATTGGGAATAATTTTCCATCAGAATTCTATTTCTAGCTTCTAGCACTGCCGTTGGAAAGTCTGAAGCCATTCTGCTCCCTGATTCTCTGAGTAATTTGTTCCCACATCCCACCCTCTACCTCCTCCCCTTCTAGAAGTGTGTAAGCTTTCTTTCTATCCTGAGCATTCTGAAATGTTCATACAATGGTATGGATCTGTGCTAACATCTCTTTGGGCCTTTTAAAATTAGGAACTTGTATCCATCATTTTGGGAAATTTTCAAAAATGATTTCATTGATTTACTTATCAATATATATGAATGTTTATGGATATATATATGGATTTATGTATAAATCTGTGGTGTGTATGAATAGTGTGGTAAAAATTGGCTTGCTTCTCACCTTTCTCCACTCCTGGGTTAGAATTCAGCTGTCTTGTTTGGCTAATTCATTTACCACTTGTCCATCTACTTTTTTAGCTTCAGAAACTTTGTGGTTATGGTTTTCTCTCTCATTCTGTGCTCTTGAGTTTATGCTTTAAAAGAACTCTCTATACTATTATTTTAGTAATTTTCAAGAGGAACTGAATTCCAGTGTGAGTGTTCAATCCAAATGAATGTTCAGTTGGCCATCTTTCCTCAGAAGTCCTCCAAAAGTTTTCCAGTCTTTCTTCGCTCCTTACTACAGCCATATTGCCTATGGACCACGCTTAAATGAGTAATAAATATTCACTCTCATGATGAGATCTAGTTTTCTCTTTTTCTCTTAAAGAATATTATACTTATATGGAGAGAAAGCCATTTGATAATGCTCGGTGGCAGAAGTCATTTATCCTGCAGAGTCAGGGCTGGTCCCAAACACAGAAGCAACAGTCTGCTTTGCTGCGTGAGTTGACAAGTCCTGGAAGCTTCCTCGCCTTCTCATCTATGTCAGAATCCCGCTCCATGCAATGCCCACAAGTGGAAGAGACAGTAATGGAGTCCAAACCACACAGTGCCTTGGGATGGCCCTGTAGTACCCTGCTATTCGTCTGGATAACCACATCAGACTTGTCTGCTTATCTTCTAGGTCGTGAAGGGATAAAACATAGGCTAGGTAATTAACTGCCGAAGAGAGAGACAGAGAGTGTCAGAGGAACCGAAAGAGACTGACAGGGAGGAGACAGGAGGACAGAAATTACAACAGGTAGATGAGTTGAGTGGTTATGAGTAGAGATAAGAAAAAGCCTAAATTCAAACTTCAAGCTTTACCACTCCGATCATATTGTCAGTGCCTAAAAACAGTAAAAGAAAGAATGGTACAGTGAAAAGGGTAGAAGCTTCGTAATCAGATAAACCTGTTTCAGATCTCACTTCTGTCACCAGTAGCAAAGCTGCTTTGACTTCCTTACTGTTAAAGTGTAGGTAGGACTTACATCAAAGTAGTTTAAGAAACAGAAATGATGCAAGCAAATATGCTGGTATTTAGTAATGCCCGTTAAATGGTAACTGCTATCGTCAGTGATGGTGGCAATGGCCATGCACCATATCCTTGGACACGTTTACTGCACCTGTGCCCACGGTCCACCCTTTCAGGGAAAAGGACTTGATCACTGAGATTAATACTGCCAGCGCATCACGGTAATAAGAAGTGAGCTAAAAACTAAAACTACAGTGAGGTACCACCTCACACCGGTCAGAGTGGCTATCATTAAGAAGTCCACAAATAACAAATGCTAGAGAGGGTGTGGATAAAAGGGAACCCCCAATGTAAACTGGGGCAGCCACTATGGAAAACAATATGGAGGTTTCTCAAAAAACTAAAAACAGAGTTGATCTGAAGAACAGATCTGAAGAGATCCAGCAATCCCATTCCTGGGCATATATCTGGACAAAACTATAATTCGAAAAGATACACGCGCCCCTATGTTCATAGCAGTGCTCTTTACAATAGCCAAGACGTGGAAGCAACCTAAATGTCCACCGACAGATGAACGGATAAAGGAAATGTGGTGCGTGTATATATATATATACATATATACAATGGAATATTACTCAGCCATAAAAAAGAATGAAATAACGCCATTTGTAGCAACATGAATGGACCCAGAGATTAACACAGTAAGCGAAGTAAGTCGGTAAGAGAAAGACAAACACCATATGATATCACTCACATGTGGAATCTAAAATATGACACAAATGAACATATCTATGAAACAGAAACAGACACACAGACGTAGAGAACAGACTTGTGGTTGCCAAGGGGAAGGGGGAGGCGGGTGGGGAAGGGAAGGGTTGGGAGTTTGGGATTAGCAGAGGCAAACTATTATATATAGGATGGATAAAAAACAAGGCCCTACTGTATAGCACAGGGAACTATATTCAATACCCTGTGATAAACCACAATGGAAAAGAATATGAAAAATATATATATGTATAACTGAATGAATTTGTTGTACAGCAGAAATTAACACAACATTGTAAATCAACTATACTTCAATAAAGTTAAAAAAAAGAGCTAACTTTTAGTTGGTTTTATTATTGCTTTTAAATTCTGTACAGAAATGCCAGATAAGAGATGGGACACCAAGTTAAGTGTGAATTTGACATAAACAAGGAATATTTTTTTTTAGTATAAGCATGTCCTGTGCATTTTTTAAAACACAGTTTTAAAAAGTCTTGTTTGTCTGAAATTCAGATTTAACTGGGCCTCCTGGATTTTATTTACTAGATCTGACAGTGCTAAGGGCACCCCCATATAGCATGCACTGGGGGTGGAATGCTCCACTGACGGCCCCTTCCCCCCACTGCTTGGTACTTCCCAACTGTGTCTACTGCAAATTCAAAGGAATAGCCACTACAGGCCTTCTTTAAATGGTCTCTTTTGCTTCCTGAGGTAATATCAATAGGCCATCACTTTTCTTAAGTTCTGTTTGGGGCTCAACAGTACTGACTAAATCTGCAGAAGGGCATACTTTCATCCAAGTGGTGGACAGATCTGGACCGGGGAGGCACCAACATGGCTGTGAGGGAGACAGTACAAGAGAACGGTGGCGTGGTGTGAACTTGCATTAAAGACCTGGGCAGTGGAGCCTGGACAGGACCCCTCCTCCTCCCCGCAGTGGAGCAAACCTGAATACTCATTAGTAGATCAGCAATACCAGTTATTAGCATTTCTCCTCACTTCTCACAGTCAACTCTTGATTAACTACAGTAATAGGAAGTGGGAAGGACACCACACATAATCCCAAATCAAACATTTAACAAAAAAGTGGTCAAGGGCAAGAAGAAGTGCAAGTTCTGCTGACCAGCCCTCTGCCCTCCCTCCATCGCTGGAGATACCAACACTCCTGCAGGCAGCTTCCCTTCCCGATGCCACCGGCGCTCAGAGTCCCAAACCCGCCTCACCCTTCATCACCTCACTAATAGTTCGCATCAATGTATTTGTCCAGACAATTTGTTCACTAAGTACCTAAAGAAGAGGACTGTCTCCACCTTGCAGAAGAAACAGCAGGTAGTCTACTGCTTATCACGCAGTTTCAAATAGGAAAGGTTTTCCAACATGTAAATAGCATAGCTGACTCATATTGATTAATGTGAAAACTAACGCATTAATTTTTTAAAGACTGTCACTATTCCGTGACCTCGCTAATCTAGCAACCTACAGTTGAGAGTTGACTATAACTTATGTTTTTGAACCTAGTTTTAATTGTATGATTTCACATGCATATCCAACTCGTTGAACTATTGCCACCACACCAGCCCCTGCCCAGGGCCATGAGAAACCACCAGGTAAAAATATTCTCATTTCCTGCTTTTATATGTGTAGGTGTATGGCTCCCTCCCTAATCCCTCCTCTTTTAGCTGATTGTATTGGTATTGACTGTGTGCCTCTAAATAAGATAAATGTTCATTTTTCTATGGGCTTTTAGAAAGGAGCGGAGCTAAATGAATGAGTTCAGTCAGCCAGCTTCATCTGGAAGACATACCGATTACAGTTTAAAAAAATCTACCCAAAAAACCCTCCCCTTTCTCTTTCTTGAACTGTAACTTTCATGTATGTATCTTGCAACTTAGCTCTGAAGGTAGAATATTCAGGTACAAAAGAGGTTCATTTGGATCCTTCTGGGCTAATCTGGTCACTCCACTAAACTAAGGACGTGGGGACCGACTATGGCTAAAGAGGTGATGGGTGTGCTTCAATGTCGAGTTAGAGATGTTACTACTGTTCAAACTTACAAGGAAGAGTTCAATGTTTATTGAATGCCGGGACTGTGCATTTCACATAGCATCTCATTTATAGAAGGCTTCTAAGAGTTAACATTGCAGGATAAACATTTGAAGGATAAACATTTATGGAGTGATAACAGATATCAAAAAAGTCAACAGAGACTCCTTGTCTTTCCAAAACTGTGTAAGTGTATTCCCAAATATTTCTAAATGGTACATAAGAAAGGACACGTTCGAATATATAGTCTTAAATATTTAGAGAAAAGAACAGCAGAATTACCTTAAAATACACACACACACACACACACACACACACACTTGCATCTCTGCCAACATTCTCAAACAAGTTTGATTATCTTACACTGAGGGTTAACTACTGACTACATTTTCCCAATTCATATATGCAATAACAGGGCCAATAACGCAGCATTTTCAAGGCAAGATTTAGTACACAGCTAGCTGATTAAATATCCTACCCTTAATGATACGGGAAACTAAATAAGTCTCATTAGCTACTAAGGGCGATTTATTTCAATCTTTAAACTTTTCACAATAGGCTGACTTCTCAACACCTATCTGAAGAGTTCCTGCCATTTCCAACCAAAAAATTCAGCTTTCCTACTTGGAAAGCCAGAAAGAATTTTTCATAACGAAATACAGTCACAGGATCATGTTATACAAATGTGGATTTGGGAGCAGTGATACTAGAGTAATTGTAACACTAAAGTTGTTCATTTTGGCTTTCAAGCATCAAGACATCAGAGAGAATGTGACCTATTCTACTGCATTTGTTTACATGGATAACAAACCCAGTTAGGACAATGCAGCCAGGGAGTATGAAGAGAACTATTATAGGGCAAAGGCCATACCTATTCATCACAGTTACTCCTGTTAAGGTCACCCAGGAATGACCATTTAACCAACAACTCCGTTCTTGATATTAAAAATCAATAGTAATATCAACATCCCTTCTTCTTAAACAATATTCTACAGAATCCATATTCTACAACAACATACTACTAAGTATATCCAGTGCAAGAAAAAAGGACAATGTTTCACGTTTTGAGAAATCCTGGTTTAAACAGGGTTAAACCGTTTCATTGTTTTTTACTACAGGACTTCCCAGAGCCTTTAATAAGCTCATATGCACTGTGTCCCCGTGATTTGTTTTTAGTATAGAGCATTTCCAGGTTTATCAGACTACAGACTCTTTTTTAGAGAGCACGAATTCACGTTTCATGCAATACTGGTGAGTGTCACTAGTTGGGAAATCCTACACCTACAGCCTCGGCAATGGGGTGCACGCGCGTGCATAACTGGTATTAACTGGCACAATCAGAAAGAATGCATTGCGTGGTGTGTTTGTTTCTTATTGCTATTATGACAAATTACCACAGACTCAAATGGCTTAAAACAATACAGATATATTACCTCATAGCTCTGTATGTTAGAGGTCTGACATGGGTCTCATTGAGCTGAAATCAAGGTGTTGACAGGGCTGCATTCCCTTCTGGAGGCTCTAGGGAGAATCTGTTCCTTGCCTTTTCCAGTTTTAGAGGCTTCCGACATTCCTTGGTTCACTGCCCGCTTCCTCCATCCTCAAAGCCAGCAACACTGCATCTCTCTGATCATTCTACTGTACTATCTCCCGCTGACCACAGAGAAAGTCGTCAGCTTTTAAAGATTCATTTTCAAGATTTGTGTGATTAGATTAGGCCCACTTGGATGGTCCAGGATAATCTCCCCATCTCAATGTCGGCAAAGTCCCTCTTTGCCATGTAAGGTAGCATATTCACAGATTCCAGGGATCAGGGTTCAGACATCTTTGGGAGCCATTACTCTGCCTACCACACGTGAGTTGGTAAGAGTACCTTCAAAGTTCTGGCTAGCAAACGAGGTCAAAGAATGAGAAAGAGAGCAGCTGTCGCTGTTATTTGCTCCCAGATATTACTTATATCATCAAAGCATCGAGGAAATCAGAATTATCGTCTGCTTAAGAGACGCAGAACAGTAAACAAGATACGGAACACATTCCTAAGCACCAAGGGCTTGGTTTGTAGCGCTCTGGAAATTAGGTTCTCCACAAACACAGCCAGCTGGCCCCTCAACAATACGGGCCTGATTCTACAAGGTGTCTGTTTTCCAGTAAAAGGCATATACACCTAATCAGCTTTACTGAAGCTTTCCTTACTAAGTAAGGGACCGTGCATTCATTACCTCCTATGATGCTGGTGTTATAACTGCCCTATTTTACAGGTGAGACAATACTTTTTATGGTTATGTTACTCGACAAGACCTTGCTTGCTTTCACCAAGCCAGTAGCAAGTACACACCTGACTCCAAAGCCTGAGTTCTTAATCCTGTGCAGTACTATTCGCTTTGATAATCCATCTCTCTTAGGTCTCCCCACTCCCCATACCCCACACACAAACTAAGTTCTTTCTTAAGTCCCTATCTGATCTGAGGGTCTACACGTATGGGCTCTAGGCACGTGTGCGTGCACGCCCTTGCACTCATGTGCACACATTCGCTAACTCTTTCTGTCATTTGTGTCCTCATGAGGCTTTATGCCTTGAATAGGTATCTTTCTGTTGTGATCTCTGATCCGATACGGAGACTTCTGGGCCAGCAACACGGCAAGTTGTGCGTACATGCCTTAGAGTCGTATCTAGTTTCAAAATGAGGCTAGGTCATCACCTGTGAGGTAACCTGGCAGGTCACCTGAGCACCATGAACTTCAGCTTCCGCCTCTTGTAAGAGCTGTACAGACCCTGCTTCACAGGGTCATTGTAAGGATTTAAAGAGACGGCCTGTGTAAAGCACCTGACAGTAATCACGCAATCAATTGTAGCAGATACAATTATCCTCAATGCCTTGCTATGTTTATCTACATAAAAGTGTCGTTGGAAATTCTGGTCTCTCGGAAAGATGCTCACCGACAACCTCTACCCCTGTTAGTGACATCTATACAGCCAACAACCATCGTTTAATTCCTACCTGATTGTTAAGGTGTGGTCCTTGCTACCCCAAATGATTTTCTTTTAAAGGGCTATGCCTGCCTGGAGAACTAGGGCCTGAGCCTTCTTGAAGTTTGCTAATCACATCTGGTTTAGCTTTAGACATTTTCTGGGGTTTTGCCAGCAGCCACGACACTTTAATGGCTACAATAAACCTCAAAGCCTCATCAAATCTTTGCTGTATGTGTGAAAATTATGTCCACTTCAATTAAACATTCCATCTCAGCTCACACCCAGGCCTTGTGGAAACGGAGCTGAAGACTGAACGGGGAAGTGAGATGAAACGGGCCGCCACGACTCTGGCCATCTCGCCAGATGGGATTTGGAAGGACAAGAAATTCATTAGAGAACCCACGGTCTGTATTTTCTTTAAATATTTACTAGGTACCTTTCATGTATTAAAAACACGGGCATCTCTAAAGATTAGCAGGGCATTTTTTTGTTTAAATATTCAATGTGTGTGGGACAGCGCCGGTTTCCTCATTTGCCTTGGTGGTACACTTCACGTCTTTGTGGTGACGTCCCACGCAAAGAAGAAAAATAACTGAGGTAGCGTTCAGTCTTCCTTCATAAGGCAGCTCCTCCAGCTTCAGAAGGTCTTGTATTTCCTTAAAATTGACTGGGGAAAGTGTCAGTTGAGTACTCAGAGATCCGGAATGACACCGTGGATCTCCCTAGAGAAAATAAGGTACATCCACTGCAGAGGTTTGGGGGCACCCCTGCCTCTACACGGTCCTTTGAATTCACTCTTCTTATCCCTTTGTTATTTATCATCAAACACACAGGGATATCAAAGGGAGTGGGCTGAGCCAGGATGCCTGACAAAAGGCAGTCGTGGAGGGATGGCAGGCGAAGAGGAAAGATCCAACGTAGATCAGGTTTCTGCTCGAAAGACCATACGAGAGGGTCTCACAAGGACCAAAAGACAAGAGAGGATGGGCATTCAGGGATGGCGGCCAGGGACTGGACAAGCACAGGTCTTCTCTGCTACTGCAAAAGCCACCCTGAGGACTGGCCTGGCCCTAATTCTGCCACTGGAGAGGGGCAGAGAAAAACTGCTTACGTGATGCAACTCTGCTTTCTTAGGATAAAAATCAAGCTCCGCAACTCAGTCAAGGATAAAACTGCCCCTTTTTGAGGAGAGGGAAAAGAATGATCACGAGTTCACGTATCACATTCCTGAACGAAGCATTCATTTAAATTCACGCTCTCGACCACATCTACAGGAGGGGGAAAAACCCCGCATGTTCCTTTAAAAATAATCTACAAGGTAAAAATATTCACTTGTAACCACTATCCTTATTTAAGCAAGTTCTATGCCCAAAGTAAAAATAAATGGCTCTCCCTGCCACCGGGAGCAGATCTTTCCCACTTTACTTCCATTTCCAAGCTGTCCTCTAAGACTTAGATTTCTGAGCACTCTTTCACAATAAACATTTTTAAAATGTTTATTTTATGTCTTAGTGTAAAAATATTCCTGGTGCAAGCTCTTCATTTCCTCAAGCTCTGCTTTTGGCGTGCTGGGCTCCATTTCCACATTAACACGCTCCCTAAATCCTCCACAGAGCTCTTCAATTGGAGTTATACAAGCTCCAAGGCAAGTATTTATACTCTTGGACAAGGAGATGTCTCCACAGTGAAAACACAAGGCTCTAGAAATGCCAAAGGAAAATTCCTGCCCGAGAGACATATTTTCACCTTTTAAAAAAGCCAAAAAGGGCTTTCAGCGTTTTGCTTTGGATAATTAAAAATGTAAATTAAACTAAAACAGACTGTTTACTACGGGTCTGACCATCATTATTAGACTCATATACATAAACGAAATATATAGGCACGTGTGTGTGTGTATGTGTGCGCGCGCGCGCGCCACAGGGACAGCAAGAGCAAGAGTGAGAGACAGAAAGATAAGGCAGCACCTAGTAAACTAGCTTAGAAAATGCAATGCATGAGATTTGCTAATCAGACCCGATCTGCCTCTCACTGGCTGTGCGAATACAGCTTCTCGAAGCCTCATTTTTCTCATCTATAAAATGGAGTTAGTGTAGTTCCTGCTTATTCGGGTCGTTAGAAGAATTGTATGAGAACACAGTAAGAATTCAAAAAAAGGGTTGTTATTATTTTTATTAAAATTATATCTATTCCATGCTGGAAAATGTAGATATAACAAGATATATATATATATATAAACACTAATTAACACTAATGAAAGAGAAAGATGTGTAAATACACTGCCTCCAAATTGTGCACAGAGATGGAAAGTGTCCTGAGGCAGTGTACCATAACTGAACTCTCACCATTCCATTCCCCGAGCCATACAGAAATCATCCCCTTAAATCATTTTAAAAAATCCTATCTATTATCATAATAACAGAACAGCGTGCCTGTTACCTTCTAGTTGCCTCTTCAGTTTTCTCAAATCTTTTATAAGGTCTTCAAATTTGACTTGGGAGGCCAGAAAGAAATCTTGTGGTTCGGGCAGGGGGAAAACACTCTTTTCTGTTCCTGCTTCCTAGAATATATGGTAAACAAAAGTACATTTTACTTCCCAATTGTCACTTTCAGTTGAAATTCCAAAGCATCTTTTTTACGGATGGTTGGATACGAATCATAGCAATGCTCCCCTGCTATTCCTAACTTTGGACTTGTTGCTTTGAAGTGCTTTCGTGTCTTTCACGCTATCATTTCGGTCTTATTGGCACTGAGGTTGGCTATGGCTGTAGCTATGGCATGGGCTGGGCTCTGCTTTGCCTCTTGAATCAAAGAGAAAATGGTCAGGTATGTCCTAATCTTAGACCCTCTACTCCCACGGAAAATGGCACAGGAAGAACACGTGAAAGTACTTGAATTGAAAGTCCCTGTTGAGTTTCACATGGCAGCAATCAGATAGCTCATCTTTGGGGTATGCCAAAGGGTGTGAATTGGAAGGTACTGGATAACGCAGCACTGAGGTGGGAGAAACAATCACCATCGCTTATGCTCTTACTCACCTTCCTCTGCAGCTTAAAGCTCGTGGGCACACGTGCGCGCGCGTGTATGTGATCAAATTCTTCACATACTTGTAAAGATTCTCTTAATGTTGTTTGGCTTATCTTAGCAGATGTTTACGAGGGCATGGTTGGGTTGGGTTTTGACAAGCTCCACAACTATACCTAATAGAGGATCTCAGCTGAGAAACACCCAGAGGGACACGAACTGTAGGCACATCGGGAGACCAGCGGAGCCTCAACTGTCTTTTCCAGTCCGGCTTGCTTTCTCCCCGAGTTGTTTAATACAAGCTTTGTGTCTTGCATGTCTCAGGCCATCTTCGCATATTCTCCTCTCCACACAGGCTACTTTGCCAGCTTTCCTTCACATTCCATCTTCCCTACTGCCATTAGGACTAATTCCAAACTCTAAAACTGCTTTACAAGGCACTTTCTGATCTGGCCTCTGTCTCCATCTCCAGCCTGATTTCTCCCTTCCCCTATCGCTAACTCCCTCTCCTAAACTTTCATAAAATAAAAGAACAGGCCACAGTCTCTTGCTTCTAGGCTTTTGTCTACAAAACTGTCCCTTTTCAAAAACTCTTCCCCAGCCCCTCTTCACACCTCCTTGTTCATACTCCTCTTTCTAGTCTCAAAACAGATATCACTTCCTTAAAGACCTCCCCTAAGCCTCAGCACCTTGGGTGTTTCCAAGAGTCCCTGCTAATTCCTGTTATCACAGCACTTTTCAACGTTAACTTAAAAATTGCCTTGTTAGCTTGTGTGTCTTCCCCACTAGGCTATAAACATTTTGAAGGCAGGAACGGTGCCTTGTTCTCGGTCAAGTACACACCATCTGGCCTACCAATAAAATCTGTTTGGCACCACTAACAGAGAGCTTATAAAACGCTATTCTGGGAAGTGTGCACCTTGGGCAGGAGTCATCTAACTTATTGTCCTGTTTTCTTGTGGTTTTGAGAATTCCCTGGACCCTACCCCGCTTCCTTTAAGACCTTTGGCCTCATTTGGGATGCTAGGAGGAGGTGGTTTTCCTCATTTGATCAGAACAACATTTTACGTGATCAGTGTACTATTTTTCATCTTCCTCTACTTATTTTACTGCTTTTTAAAAAACCATGGAAGCAGTACCCTCCTTTGAGCGCCAAGATGGAACAACATCTAAGATGCTTGTCACAAAACTCCACGGTAATCTATGGAAGAACTCATGCATATTTCTTTCTATTTTCCAAAACTTTTTATCAGATTCAGTCCTGGCTTCATTTTTTTTTTTTTTTTTTAAGCTAGAAAAAGAGAAAATGCTACTGAGCAAATCGGCCCGGTAGTAGCTCTTGCGAAAGCTGCTCAATTGGAGTTCAAAAGACATGGCCCTAGAAGGGTTTCTTTGAACTTCACATAGACCTAGACTTGGACCAAAAACCAGGCATGAGTGGAAGGAAGCTTGGAGCAAGAGTCACCTTTCTTCCGCTAATTGCTCATCACCACTAACCACAAAAATCATCACTTATGCTCCTAAGAGGGAAGGGATCATTTACTAAATCACATAATGCTGTACTCTTGTTGAGTGCAATTCATTTTAACACAGTGAAAACTGGGAGAGCACCACACAAATGTTGACTTCTTATTTTTCCTAAACTGGGCCATCCCCGTGTTTGCAATTAATCTTACTTTAAGATTTCCCTCTGTGAAGTCGATTCCACTGGGTTCAGCTCTCCTCAGTAGGAGTCAAATTCCATCGGCAGATTTCATCCTTCCTACACAGTGCATCTGCTTATGCCAGCCTCGAATTTGAACTGTCACCTCAAGATCCTTCAGGATAACTCTTCTGCCACCCTGGTACCTGCCTTCAGAACTTTGGATGCACACATGTTGCCCGAAGCTCAACACACCTACCCTGCTCTACCAGAAGATAGCTCTCGCCTCGTTGCATCTTGTCTGTTACAGATGCTACTTATTACATGCTTGTGGATATTTATAGTACATTCAACTCAGCAAGTATTTATCAAGCACCTACATTACAAACATGAAAAAAGAGACAACAAAGAGTTCTGGACCTCAAGGAGCAATGCCGGGAAGCTAGGTAATTGCTCAATGATATCTATGCACAGGGGAATAATAAACCTGGTGGTAGATACATTGAAAACGGTTAGATGAACCCACCAGGAGGGTAGGAGAGATGACTAAAGACTTCATCAGTGCTTAGCCTGTCTTCTGCATGAAACTGTAGGCCTTTTGAAGACGAGGCCCTGGAAGCTTTACTTTTCTTCCCTTGGTACCTAGGAAAAACTGTGCTTGTGTGGATAGTTAAGCGGGACTCCTGACAACATTCTCCTGAGACTTTTTCCATTTACTGACTGCTAGGTTTCTCAACAACTTACAATAGTACCTCTTTCTTCTCAAAGCTAGGACTCCTTGTTCTCGATTTAATGAGAAGGAATAAAACACAGAAAATTGCGCTCAGGTGGATTCTCACAGAAATTTTTATTTCTAATGGCCCAGCGTAATCTAAGCAGGGAAGATGGATTTCAAATTCCACGTCTTTAACTTGTTCACAGATGAACATTGCTGATAAAGTATTGGGTATTATTGCATCTTAAGTTCCTAAAGTTTGGTCTGCATCCCAGAATCTAGTTTCAAATATAACCAATTACTGAATGGATATGGGTTTCACAGAGACCCTCACAATCTGGTCAGAAGGCACTGAGATGACTGGGGGTCTCTTTGAAGCTGTGTTATACAGTGGATTAAGAGTCAGTAGATTTGTGCCACTGAATAATGCTTCTCTTTACAAGAGTCAACTAAACTCTTGGCTCCAGTTTTCCCATCTGTAAACCAAGGAAGCTGGAGAGCTCTCAAATTCTATGTTGGACTTGAAATTCATCCATCCATCCATCATCCAATTTCTGAATGCCAGCAATGTGCAGGAGCTGAAACCCCATTAGTGTAGTTTTCCACATAACGCTATTTCTTACCTGATCATAGTAACGCAGGTAATATTTCACAACATAGTCCACCAGATTAATCCCATTATCCTAGGTTTAAAAGAGAAGTTTAAATGAATACCATTCACATGAGACTCTGCCATATTAGATAGTCAAAGAGCTGAAATCTCACTCTGTAACTCTAATACTTTTAATTTGTGATACCTGGTCCTAATTCTGTTTGGGACTGTCCTCTTTCCTCCTTGTCCCATTCATTTTTATGGCATCTATACAAAGAAATGACACTACACTCTTTCTTGAGGTGGGGGGGGACCGAAAGAGGTAATCCATAAGGCCTCTGAGGTAATGGCTAAGACAAGCACCAGCCAACCAAAAGACTGTCTCAATACTTTCAGGCATAAAGCCAAGAAGGGAGGGGGTAGGGGAGTGCTAAAGGGAACCAGAGAGTAGAACAGAAGACCATCCCTCCCTTCCCACCTTTCAAAAAATGTGTGTTCTTACTGGCGTGAAAAACAATCAAGGAGGCTTAAAAGGAACACCCTGCCACTTTATGACCCTGGGACTCCAGGGGAGAGCAGGCCCTCCCACAAGGCAGCCTTTGTGTCTTGTTCACGTGGGTCTAATTCTAATTTGCCTGTGTGTTTCCCCTCCCTCCGCTCTCCCTGCCCCCCCAGGGGACGCCTAGATATGGGCTGGTTGTTTCTAAAGAGGTAGCTCTGCAGGGTGTGGAGCCAAGTGATAATCAGTCTCAGAGGGTCTGACAGTGGACCCCCAGCCCAATTGTTGTGGACCAGAGAATAATTCAAACCCTCAGCTCCCTTGGTGAGTCAGCATTGCTCTCCACTTAGGAGTGAGTAAATTACAAGGAGCTAACCCCAAATTCAAGCAGACTCAAGCCTTGTGCTATGGCTAATACTGTACGCTATCTGCTTTATTCTCTCACGGCAGTTCAACATCTAACTGTGCGCTTTCGAGCAAATGAATGTTGGGGATTTTGTCATCAAAAGAAGATGAAAAACCTGTCTTTATTCAAAAGAAAGCAAACAATGTACTGTTAGGGGGAGGATAGAGATGAACGGAACAACCAGGAACACTTTTTTTGAAAATGGAAGGTATACAAGGAAAATAATGACAGATCACAGACCTTCGTTATGAAAAATAAATAAATACCCGACTTTTGACGTCCTTGAGTTTGGGCAGAATTTCTAAGCTATATCCATCTGCTTGTCCCCGAGTCCTATTTCCTCCATTCATATAGTTTCCAAAAGCCAGAATGAGAGCCAAAATATCCTTCACACCCTTCATTTGCAGCAAGCCCTGGGAAGGCAAACACCCATTATTGTGCGGCTGAACCCCAAATGCACCTATGCTCATTCAACAACAAATATTCACTGAGCACTTGATAGGCTGTTTGCTGGCCTGTTACCAACTGGATTTATACTTGGTGAAATGGAAAATACACTTCACTGAGCCATAAGTGTCTTAAAAAATATGTTAACAGCCATCATTTTTTTAATCCTTTCAATGAATTACAAACTGCGCATGTTCTAATACTGAATATTAAATATTAGGTTTTGTTTTTGTTTTTGTTTTTGCGTTACGCGGGCCTCTCACTGTTGTGGCCTCTCCCGTTGCGGAGCAACAGGCTCCGGACGCGCAGGCTCAGCGGCCATGGCTCACGGGCACAGCCGCTCCGCGGCATGTGGGATCTTCCCGGACCGGGGCACGAACCCGTGTCCCCTGCATCGGCAGGTGGACTCTCAACCACTGCGCCACCAGGGAAGCCCTAAATATTAGTTTTTATATTTCTATTTGAGCCGGTTTTATTTTTTAAATACTTATTTTAAAGGATTTAGAAATTGAAAAAAGACAGTTGTTACAGTTAGGCTTTGTATTTGACGGCTTCTAAGTAGGAAGGGGTTTAAGATTGTTTGAGGATCTGGTTTTGGACTATGTATCTATACAAACAGCACAGTTAAACGTAGGGTAGGTACAACAGCAAGCCTATACTTCCTTATCCCTGGAAATAATCCTCAGAGGTGAACTACAGAATCCTCAGAGGTGAATACAATCATGTATTTCAAGGTCATAGGCTATGTTTATTAAGTGTTTGCTGATTTGTCTATTAACTTTTACTATTTGTCTATTAATTTCAAGCTGCTTGGGGTTCTCTTCAGCTCCCCATCTCATTTGTTTTTCCTCTCTCTCTCATTCTTTTGCTCCAAGTGCAAATTTTCAAATTGATACTTTTCCCCTTCTCTACAGTTTTAGTCGACTTTATTTTCCTTGATTTTAGGGTAAAGAAAGCAAACCAAGTGCAGCTCTAGGACGACCTCTGCTCCTGCCTCGTAGGGCGTTATTAGAGGGTGTATATTATATACCTTGGTAATATTTATGCTTTCTTTAGTGAAATCTTTTATATTTTAGAAGGAAAAAACCCCATGCCTCCAGATAAGCAACTAAACATTACAGTATTTGTGGAGGATCACCATGTGGTGAAGGACGTGCGTCATTGGGAGAAAAAGCCACGTTCAAGAATTTAACTTTATAACAAACCCCAGTGTGGTAAAGCCAACAAAAACTTATCGGCCCATCACTCATTATCATAATCATAGATTTCATTTATCAAGTCTCTAGAATATTTTTATTTTACTATGTAAACACATTTCAGATGATCCAATGCATTGGTCTAAGGCAAATCTCTTTTTGCAATCTAGAGAGTCAGAATGGAAAACACACTATACTATTTAGGTTGGTTTTAAGTGGCCAGAATGTACATTGGGAGGTATTTGGAATACGTGAGAAGAAATCTGTAAAAGTGTTGTTTTTTTTCCTCCCTCTTTCTCCTCTGTCAATCTGCGTCTTCTTTCTTACTTACTCTTACTTACTTTCTTACTCACCTGCATGCACGCTCACACGGGATAATCGTCACAGTTATACTCAGGAAAACACACAACCTTAAGTCCACAATATTTCTGCAGAGGGACTCGAGTTGATCTTTCCCAGTCCCCACTCCCTCCTTTACCCCCAAGGAGGGCAAAGCTGTCTTTGAATTAGACAGCAAACATACCTTAGAAGCTCGTGTGATGATCTCTACCTTTCGGTGCACGGCAGTAATGCCCTCAGAAAAGACAGATCTGAAGATTATACACTGGGCACGTTCAGCAAAATTAGGGATCTGGGCTAACTCGTGTAAAAATCTGTAAGAATTAAGAATGAATCACCTGACTTCACATATAATCGCAAGGAAAATAAAAAGACAGCAGAAAGAGATTCGTCATGAGAGCATTCCTTGTTTGACAATGTTAACTGAACAATTATAAAAGGCATCAAACAGGCAAACTCAGGGGACTCCAAGGGTTTGTGCTCTACTGTTAACAACAAAGACGCTTTTAAAAATGGGTTTCCATATATCACCTCACACCTGTCAGAATGGCTGTCATTAAAAAGAACACAAATAACAAATGCTGGAGAGGATGTGGAGAAAAGGGAACCCTCGTACACTGTTGGTGGGAATGTAAATGGGTGCAGCCACTGTGGAAAACAGTATGGAGGTTTCTCAAAAAAAAACTAAATATAGAGCTACTATATGACCCAGCAACTCCACTCCAAAAAAAAAAAAAAAACAAAACAAAATCCAAAAAAACCAAAAACACTAATTTGGAAAGATACATGCACCCCAACGGTCACAGCAGCATTATTTACAACTGCCAAGATATGGAAGCAACCTAAGCAACCGCTGACAGATGAGTGGATAAAGAAGATGTGGTATATGTGTATATACATACACACACATACATATACACACACAATGGAATACTACTCAGCCACAAAAAAGAATGAAATTTTGCTATTTGCAGCAACATGGATGGACTTGGAGGGCATTAGGCTAAGTGAAATAAGTCAGACAAAGACAAATACTGTGTGATACCACTTATATGTGGAATCTAAAAAATACACCAAAATAGTGAATATAACAAAAAAGAAGCAGACTCGCAGATACAGAGAATTAGTGGTTACCAGTCGTGGCAGGAGGGGCCATATAAGGGGTAGGGGAGTGGAAGGTACAAACTGTTGGGTATAAGATAGGCTCAAAGATATATTTTACAATGCAGGGGATATAGCCAACATTTTGTAATACCTGTAAATGGAAAATAACCTTTAAAAATTGTATAAAAATTTTTTAAAATTAAAAAAAATGGGTTTCTATAATGGTGAGCAAACATATGGTGTATAAATTAAGAACAGAAAGTTAACACAAGTATACTGAACCATGTGAAGCTATCTGTCTCTTGCTACCCAAGTAAGACTAAACCGAAATAGAAAGCATTAATCTTAAGTGTTTGGGGAAAGAAAAAAACCCACAATAGATTCCCTTTATAATGCAGCATTCTCTAATGGTGTATTAACACAGGCTAAGTAGGGGGAAGACTTGAGGCAAATGACTATAGACAAGTGAAAAAATAATCTCTCTCTGAAGTTAGATTACTACTTTTTGTTGCTGTTGTTCAAACAATTATAATAATCTATAATGATTCTATTCTGCAGGTATTTGTTTACTTTTCCACAACAACTTACCTACGCAGACAGGACTTCATAGCGCCATGCTTGGAACAAAGGAGGCACTCATTAAGTGGGCACAATCTAAAGTTTCTTAAAAACCATGGCAAGACAGAGCTTAAAAGCTAAAGTTGAGTACTGACCTACACACAGAAGTTCACTGTCTGAGCAGCTGGGCGCTGGTGCCCTTTGCAAAATTAAGTTGGAAGAGCTACATATCCTCTAGGCCAACCACCCGAGGTAGGGGTATACACTAAAATGGATGGAAAGAGTTGGACATGAATTCAGAAAAGGAGAGAATCCACTAAAAGCTTTTAAATCCACTTGGGGGTTGAAATGATGGTTAACTGATAGTTCTGAAAGTCTTGGTCAAACCATAACATCATCACCTTGACATTTTGTAACCTCTTACCAAGAATGCTTTTACCTAGGAGCAAAGCTGGAGCCCCCTTCTTTCCATAACCAGAGAAATTTCCTTAGCTAATAATACTCTGTGCCTCTTTTAGGGACACTTGGGTTTTAATAAGATTCTAATAATCAGCTGTTTTTCTTATTTATCCTACAACTAGGTCATAATCCTTTTTTTTTTTTTCCTAAATAACACTGAGAGGAAGCAAAGAATGTCCATAAAAGAAAACATACCTTTGCTTTAAGGTTCTGTAACTCTGATTGTTATGAAAACCATGTGATGGGATAGAAAAGTGGAAACCCATAGGAATTCTGAATTAGGACAAGATGAAAAAATTACACTCTATGTGTGAATTGTTTCTTTGCAAAATTAGTATTAAGCCACTGATTCATTTACGACTGAAATCAGGGGTATCACCAGTTCTCACAAACATGAACAGTAAAAAGCTTGTGGGACTGGAGGCATTTGGTCCTGTAGCGAGTCTTGGGAAGTTTTACTTATTCAGACGCTGCTGAGAGCTACCTCAAGTGTAGCACCCTGCACTTCTCCCTTTCCAAATGCAACCATGAAACACTATTCCCTAAGTAGGACCCAGATCCCTGAGTGGGTACACTTCCTTGTTTCAATGAGCACAGCGAGTGAAGCATTGATGGAGAGAATATACAGATCAACACCCCAGCTCACCAGCAAGGTCTTAGATGAGAAGGAGGAAACGCTGTATAAGCAATTGCTTATAACTCGTCTCCAAAGAGGACGTTTAGGACCAACATGAGGAGACGAGCCCATAGGCTCAAGCAATTGGTGTTACCCGGAAAAAAGAGTAAAATAGAACTACAAGGTTCCCTGGGATCAAAGCTTTACTGGAACTAGGGCTTGCACTAGGAAGGCTCTCAGAGAATCTTAAAGACCCAGTGTTGTGTATGGAGAAGGGGCTGAAGCACATATCCAGAGTTGGAGGGGGGAGGGAAATTCAGATATTTCAGAATACTTTTGGATACAACTGTAGGGAATGTGTCACCAAGAATACCAGAGCATCAGTCACCAAGAACTTTAGTGTCTTTAGATGTGTATGAAGCACTTACAGTGTGTCAGGCACCATGCCGAGACCTGAGAACGGAATTTAACTTAAACACAACTCCTTCTTGGTCACCTGTGAAATAAACCCACAGTTACCACGAGTGTGATGAGTGCTCTCGGTGATGGGGCCTAAAATAGGAGCTATGGAAGCCATACGCAGGGCATCAAAGTCAGAGCGCTGGAGGGACCATGTCAGCCAAGGTCTCCGGGAGCCCTCTGGTCCTTGTGCAGGACACATGTAAGAGACTGCCAGTGAGAGCCTGGACAGGCTGAATGATATTCGTGGGGAAAGGTGAGAAAAAGCTAAAATGGGGCTTTGTGTTCTAAAATAAAGAGCTCAAGTTTTTTTTTCTGAATGAATGAAGGGTTTTAAACAGAGGAGTGAAACTTTCAGCTTTTTGTTTTAGAAAATCGCCCTTGCAATGGCTCGGCTGATTGATTGCAAGTGATAGCAGATCTGAGGCTGGGAGCAGCTGGAATATTCTAAGGGGCAACGAGAGAGGGCCTGCAGTGTGGATGCTGAGGGGCGAATGGTGAGAAAGCGACTGAGGCTGCCAGACCCAATGTAGCTGACCCATCCCACGGGATGCTGAGAAGAGTCCAGGATGACTTGTGGGTTTTGGGGCCTGGTCACCTGGGAGAAGGTGAAGATACAAAAATACTAGAGAAGCAAATTTGGGAAAAACAAAGTCTCGAGGAAAGCACCCTTTCCCATTTATCTGAGAAAGTACCAGAAGTACAGGTTACCTCAAAGGCTATGAAGTGTCTAATATCTTATCTCCCACGTGTGGGTTTTACACTCTACCCATAAGGGCAGCGGTAAGCGCTCTTTTACACATCCCCAAGGAGAGGGTCTTGGGCATTAATAGGCCATGGTACTTATGAATATTTAGGGACTGATTTCCTTTTGGACTAGTCTAACTTTACACCCTAGGGCCAGAGATAGAAAGGACTCAATACCCCCAAAGAGCCACAGACCAGGGACCTTCCTCTTCTTTCCTTAAGGCAGGCTGATCTTCCTAGGATGGACTGTAAGTACAGCCGGTACACAGCAGAAACATTCTGCACCTCACAGTACGTGGGTCACACACCCACAGCAACTCGGCTGTCAGGTGGATCGATGCAACGGGCCCACTGTTTTCAAGGGACTAACATGTGGTTTATCATTCCTCAGAGCCCTGAATGATATCGTTTCAGGTGTCTGTGCATGCTGTAACTTATGTTCCTCCATAGAGGAGGACGCTAACAGAGCCTTGTTTCAACGTCAATATGTCTTCTTTGGGGCGATCCCCAGGCAGCTGTGGGCCTCAGTGGAGCATCCCCATAGGCTGTATATGGTATCCTCACTTTAGGCCACAAAAAGCACACATCAGGCCTAATCAGACCCAGTAGAGCCTCCCCTCGCCTCACCACCATCCCAAGGAGAGTGTGAACAGAGTTGAGGACCATTGCTGAAGGGAGCGGTTCTCAGACAGCCTGGTCCCAAGCAGATGACACCTCTGTGGGAAATGACTTTCTAAATCTGGCCCTGCGGTGCAAGAAAGCTGTTGAGGTGAGTGAGGAGGGCAGCCTCCCCAGGCTCTGATTTAAAGCCTGGGCACCACAGGAATCTTAGGAAACTGCAATGCTGAAACTATAAATGATCGTATTTTCCAGTATGCAAAACATGCTTACAGTCAACTCACTTGGAACTAATGGCAAATCAGTTGCCAGAAAATCAGACTCTGGCATGAATCAAATGAATGCTACACTGTGCAGGAGGTCAGGAGTAAAGGTGAAAATCACTCAGCCCTGGAGGCCCTACCTCTCTGGGCCTCACCCTCTAGCAGCTGAGCCCAAGCATATCACCAGGACAACATGACCATCTTCTTTGCTGCCACTAAGAGCTTAGCATGTTCAGGAAGCCCTTACAAGGACCATTTGCAAACTTTAAAAACACTCTTCCATCCACATCATCAGGAGAGAAAGCAAGAGAACTTATTAAAGTCACCGGTTAATTACCTGCTGCCATTATTCTGTGTCCTGGCAATTAATCTCGAAAAATAATGCTAGAAAGGCATTAACACAGGAAGGAAAAGGGGAACCCTTCCGGGAGCAAGGACCCACGGTTCATTTTACCAAGTGGGCTGTTCCATAGTTTAGAGCAGGGGTTGGTGAATTACAGTCCCCAGGTCAAATTCAGCCCATTCTTTGTTTTCGTATGGCCCATCAGCTAAGAATGGTTTTCACATTTTTAAATGGTTGAAAAAAATCAAGCATTTAAACATTAATATTAATCAAATATTAACCAGAATAATATTTTGTGACACGTACAATGATATGAAATTCAAATTTCAGCGTCCATAAATAAACTGTTCTTGGCGCACAGCCACGCCCATTTGTTTACGTATTGTCTGTGCTTGCTTCTGCACAACAACCGTTGACGTGAGTAGTTCCAGCAGATTGTAATGGCTCACAAAGCCTAAAGTACTTACTACCGGGTCCTTTATAGGAAAAGTTGACCAACTCTGGGCTTGGAGTATCATTGCTTAACGTGGCATAGTTGGCACTGCCCAAATGCTTGTCCGTGTTATGGACTGAATGTTTGTATCCCCCCCCCAAAATCCCTAAGTTGAAATCCTAACCCCCAAAGTGATGGTAATAAGAAGTAGGGCCTTTAGGAAGTAATTAGGTCATGAGGGTCGAGCCCTCATGAGTGGGGTTAGTGCCCTTCAGAGAAGAGACACAAGCGCTTACTTCCCCTCTCTGCTCTCTGCCACGTGAAGATACAAAGGGAAGCCTGCAGCCTGGAAGAGGGTGCTCACCAGAACCCAACCATGCTGCCACCTGGATCTCAGACTTCCAGACTCAGGAACTGTGAGAAATAAAATTCTGCCGTTGATAAGTCACTCAGTTTAGGATACTTTGCTATAGCAGCCCAAACTGACTAAGACAGTCCTCAAATACTCCTCATGGCCTTGTGTCTAAATATCCCATTATTAGTCACTTCATTTTCGGTCGTCAGCACCTTAGTGGGAATGAATTTATTATATTAGGAAACAAGACTTGGGAGTGGACCACAGGATGGGTCGGGGTGGGAGTTGGTAAGGACGGGGGGCTCAAGTCGATGGAACAGAAGGGCAGGGAAGCCCATCTGCATTGATTCACAATACTCCTAGGCTTCATGAACTAACTTTGGGTGTGTGTTGGGGGGAGAGCCCTGGCATATGCTCCATGTGACAGCCAGTCATCTAAGGGTCCCCAAATTATCATAAAGGTTTGTCAATAACTGAGTAAACCTAGAAATTCCTCACCCAGTCACCCAGAAGAAAGACGTTTCTTCTGGACCTGAATACCCTGGCTTCCAAGGGGAGTGGGGCATTTTAGAGGAACCAAGGGCAAGGTGGGAAGGTTTCAGTATAAGCGACTGACCCTCGAATGTGTCTGGGGCTGACTTGTTACCCTAAACCCAGTCAATTTCCTCTTTGCTTCCTATTCCTTGCCTCATCTCCAGGCTGAGAAGCACAGCCTGCATTGGGCAGGAAGCACTCAAGGTAGCCACGGGCTAAGTAGCCCTCTGTCCACTCGGGACCCATCCCACATTCTCACAGAGTCCTTAGGGCTGCAGAGCCCCAGAAGGTTATCCATGGTTTGTAGACCCCAAGAGCCCAGCCAAGGACGAGAGTCACTCAGTTACGCACTAGAGTTCTGGGCTTTCAAAGTGTGTGGAACACCCCAAACTAGAGAGCAGACACCTCCACACAGTGACTGGAGAGAAGCACAGGCACATGCAAAGGGAGGATGAAAAAGCCACATCTAAATTGGGCAGAGCAGGTAGAGAATCTGGGGAGAAAGCTGGCACATTCAGGCTACATTTACTGGATACAATATTTAGGAAAATCAATTTGAATTCTGTGACTCTGACATCACCCCTTTTAACTGCATCAGCAGAACCTTAAACAGAGCAGTAACCTCTCCCTTCCTCAGTTACCCTTTGGGCCAGAATGTTTAGTCTAGGAGGAATTAACAAGTTGCTAGGACAAGAAAAGGGGAGTCATGAGGGGTGGGGTGAGGGGTTGAGACATGATATCCAGCAGCACAAATCTCCCGGCTGCCTTTCCCGGCAGTCAGGTCATTCTGCTGTGTGCAATAGGTCACAGGAATGACGCTGCTATGATTTAGCTTGGCACAGTTGAGATCTGGTTATTCGGAGCTGGGAGGCAGGAAGATAGGGACAGCCCTTCTCCTTTTGTTAACAGAAAAGTGTTTAAGCATCCTTACTGCTCAGGTTTATCCAGTAGCTTCAATTCTTCCTCTTTGGATGTCTCATAATACTTTCTTATTTTAACGAGTTCATCCTCTTGGGCTCTCTGTGTTGAAATAGAAACAAAACACACACAAAAAGTGAGCAATGAGAATCTGTCTAAAGCAGTGTGTCTCAGAGTGTGGTCTCCGGACAGGCAGCATCAGCACCACCTGTCGCTAGTTAGAAATGCCCATTGTTGGCCCTACCCCGGATATAAGACACTCCAGAGGTAGGGCTCAGCAAGCCCTGCAGGTGGTTCTGAGACATGCTAAAGTTTGGGAATTACTGGCTAAACTAAATGGTCATAACAAGTGACCTCAGCTGGATACAGAAGCCAGGGCATTTGATTGCTAACCTTTGAATCCCCTGTGTCTTTCCCAGTAAGATAGGGTAAGGGTCAAGGTGTCCTTAGCATTTGCTTTCTTCATCCTCAGAACCGAACAGCCCTCCTAACTTATGTAGGCGCCTGATTTTTAAATTTCTGGTCAGCAGGGTATCTCTTTCTGAATTTTCTAAGCATTTGTTGTCTGCACCACTGATTTTGGCATTCAGTCCCATACTTTCTCAATTTGCGCAACTATGCCAGCTGTATGTAGCTTACCTCTACTGTCAGCTAACAAGTACCAATGATGTGCACAGTCCTGAGCCCGAGGTAACAACTAAAAGCATCCTAGAAGGCACTTTGCCTTTTACAAAGTCCTCCGACATCAAGTATTGCATCCTTGTTTTAAAGATGACTCCACCGAGGCTTATACTAAGTACCTGGCAAAGAGCCTGGCTTAGAACACCTTTCTTCCACAATACCATGATGCCCTCCAGGTATTCAACAAATGTGCCATTAGCTCCCGATGGCCTAGGATTTGTGCACCTTCTTTATTACCGAAAGCCTTCCTGATAGAAACATGGGAAGTTCCCACCCAGTCGTACCAAACAGTTCCTGATACACACAAAGGATGTAGAAATGTGAAGGGAACTGGCAATCCCGCTAGGCTGGATTATCACACTATGGAAATTTTCTCTGAGACGCTTAAGGTCCCAGGGGACCTAAGTATTGAAATGAAATCGTTTTTTGAGCTCGGTAATCATAGCATGCTATAGAGCTCCGGGTAGCTTCCTGAGAAACAGCATTACTTCAGTAAAGAGAATCTGTTTCAGTCTATGTTTTCAAATCCTAACGGAGTCAGCGAACCAGAACAGTTAACAATTATGGGAATTGTGACTCTCCTGTGTCATCTTCTCAAGAAAGCCTGACAATTATGCTGGTTATCTCCACATATAATCCACATTTGAAGACTATAATATGTGTACAGCGCTGTTCATTTCCAAAATACACGGCTACCGCTGCATATACTGAATTCCCTTTTAATACTCACAAAAATCATGTCGAGCCCATTATAATCCCCATTGTACTGATAAACAGGTTTAAGGAATTTAACTGGTCTGAGGCCACTCAGCAGTAAATGGTAGAGCTCGACCTCAAACCTGAGAGTATCTCACTCTAAAATCCAACACACACACCCACCAGCCTATACTATTTCCCACGATCAATGCCGTCAGTTCACTTGGGCTAAAAGTAATCATCCAAGCTGGTAACAGCATCCCCATTCCTCAGAGGATGACACTGGTGTACACCAGTGTTAAGCTGGTAACTTAGCTTCATGCACTCTGATTGCAAGCCACAGGGCTGGGCTGGGTTCCACGGCACACAAGTGGCCTCCACATTGAACTGCCTTCCCTTGCAAAAGAAATCTACTAACCCAGATACCACAGTGGGCGGTCAGGGACCTAGTGCTTTCTTCATGCTCAGTCTCATTTGAGCTTGCATTTCTGTGCCTTAATCTCTTCCATGCAATGCCACAATTCCCACTGCCAAGGAACATGAATGGCTCAGTGACTTTTCAGGTGGATGGAGTCACATATAACCATTTTCTAGACATTACCTTTTTTTTTTAAGTTAGTTAAGATACAAAAATCCGGAAACTCTGGCTCTGTAGGTGTTTGATACTCACGTTTTCATATAAGGCCGCCAGGGTTTCCAGATCAACCACAGAATCATCCACGTTAAAAATGGCTGCCGAGCCCCCAAAGAGAAAAAGGATAAGAGGTTAGATTGGACTCCCCTGCACTCACATTTACTCCACGTCTAGCTTCCAAGCAATATAACATTGCCCCCTCTCACACAGGTTGTCCTTCAGCTCGTTCCCGCTCCCTTTCCTTTTGCACCAGGGGCCCCCGTGAAAGAAACCGAAATGGTTCCGATCACTGGCCTGAGCCTTGGCCCTGCCTGGTTTAATTCCTCAAGCTCTGCATCCTTTCTGCAGTTTAATTTAGGCTCCACAGGAGAAGTGTTTGTGCTTTAAAACTAAATCAGTTTGTAGGTTTGAAACACAAGGTTAAATCTTTCCTCCCGGCTGGTAATTGAAGAGATTTAGTACCTGATGCACCAGAACTGACTCTTGCCCGTTACCAGGAAGAGAGAGAGAGAAAAAAAAGACGATGTTGGCAAATTAAATGAATTCAGGCATGTGATTTCAGGCACCTTTCCATGGCCGCTGCAAACATCTTGTTTGGATTGAAGAGACAAGAAAAAGCAATAATTGCATCAATGGCAAATTAAGATTATGGAAACCTCCCATGAGCCAGTCTTAAGGCAAGTGCTCATTCCCATGGTTTTATCTGGATCCTACTTGTTGTTCTGTATGTTAAATAAGTTATTTAGCTGTTAACTAATATGCCTGTGATTTCATCTAGAGAGATTCCTTCCCATATATACCAGCATACAAACATTGAGATTTTAAAGCCTTAATGGATTTGGCAATCAAAGTGCTTGAAATAGGCAGCTCCACATCTTTAAATAATTATTCAAAACTAATAAGGTTTGCTCCCTCAACCCCACCTCCCTTCTCTGACTTTACATTGTGAAATTAACCAGCACGCTAGTAAATTTTCTCCGTGGCAGGCTAATTAATTTTATTAAACCAACCAGTAATATTTAGAATGCCTTAAAATTCTGCTCATCAACCACTGTTCTGTTCGTTGGCACTACGCCACGGTTTTTGAAGAAGGTAGGGATCAAGGTAAAGGGCAGGTTGCTTTCAAATTGTTTTGCTTCTTCTGTGGTTTAGGATCACACGAGCGCCTTTATACAATTTTAATAAACTTAATTAACGGAGCTAAGATCATGTAACTTCACAGAACACCGAGAAATGGACTTAAAATTCCTTCATAGGCCGCCTTCTCTTAGAGGAATTAATCTATTAAGCTATTCCTCAGCTACGTGGGGAAGTGAGAAAAGAGGAGGTTAATATGCTAGTGACAAAGTCAGTCGTCTCAGGTTCCACCAAGACAGAGGAAAATTACCCTTCTGAAAAGTCCAGTCTGAAACCAGGCATTTTTCAATGGACCAGGCATTTTTCAATGTCTGATGCTTCAAAAAACAAACAAAAAAAAATGGCCAGGAACAATGTCTAGTTTATGTAAATTCTAATAGTCTCCTATAAAAATCAGCCAACGGGAATACGATAAGAAAAGGTAAAATTCTAAAAATAATCTACCAGAAACGTTCACTCCTAAACAAGGTACCGCACATGAACTGCAAGCTTACATATAATCAAGTAATCTTACCTAATGGGCAAGGGAATGATCTCTTGGCTTCCTTTCCTAGTGAGTAAATATTTGAGTTTCAGAAGTTAATCACTCTGGGTCCCAGATACACAGTTTGATGGGTTATATGCTCAGCCAATTCCCCTGCAGTATGCCAGGAAGCAGAGGAAAACATGTAGGGAGGATGGGACTGGAGAACAAGCATGGGCTCTGGCGAAACTCATTCGTTCATTCACCCATCCCTTGAATAAATGCTTGTTGAACGTGCGCACCAAGTTCTAGAAACGGTTCTAAAATGCTGTGATTACACAAATCAAGTGTGTGTCTGAGATGTTCAAAGCACTTGATCTCACGAGATTTATACTCCGCCTTAGGGGACAGAAAATAAACAAATAAACAGTTACAGATAATGATATGAAGAAAGCAGAGAAATGAGCAACATGACAGAGGTTAATGGATGAAGGCTTCTTTGAAGAGGTGACATTTAAGCTAAGAGCTGAGCAGGTCAGTTCTGTGAGTGTCTGGGAGAAAAGTCTTCCAGGGAGAGGTAACTGCAGAAGAATATTTCTAATCCTGATGAAGGAACAAGCTCAAGGTTCAGAAAAAGACCAACATGACAGCTGCGGAGGGAGCAAAACTCACTACGTGATCCTGGCAGGTTCAGCTCTATGAACCTCAGCATATCCATAGAATGGGTCTAATTTCACTTACTGAAAACATTAAATGAGGTTAAGATGTATGCTTGGCCCAGCATATAAAGCATGGTGTGAAATCAGAATGGTACCTACAAACTGACTATTGTGATGTTAAATATACACACTGTGGAGGTGTTTTAATGCTTGTTAATGCCTTATCTCCTTTAACATCTGGAAAGCATCAGAGAAAGAAGACTGCCATTACCGAGTAGTTTGTGTTATAAATGAAACTTTCTAGAATTCTGGAGTGTTTCAGATAGGAGCAGTTGCAATTTAAACCCTTTTGGTCCTTCAAAACCCTGCTCGACACCCAACTTCAGGAAGCATTAATAGAAAACTTACATGCACAAAAACTCTAATTACAAAAAATAATGTATCGAATGTCTTAAGGGAAATATAAAAAGCTAACCTTCAGGTCCATTTAGAAAGCTAACCTATTTTTACCTCTCATTTCCATCTTTCCCACCAATCCACGCTTCATCGTACCACCCAAGTTATTTTTTTTTTTTTAAACACAGGTCTCAAAATTTTACTTGATGTTTAAAATACCTCAGATGTCTCTCCTTTAAATATTGGGTGAAGTCCTAAGGCCTTGGCCTGATTTTTAAGCCCATTCCGTTCCTAGCCCCGAGCTACACTTCCAATCTCATCTTTGGGGGAGGAATGGGGGAGAGGAAGAAGTAGATTGAGAGATTAATTTAGGGCCAACGCCAAGTATTCCACTGAGATTTCTCCTCTTCCACGAGGCTCTTAAAAGTAAAATAAAACTCAGTGGTGGAAGCAGCACTATGAAAAGATTATCTGGTTGAGCCCAAGAGCTTAAGGAAATTAAATGATTTCTATTACCTCTATCTTATAGGGTGGCCAGGGAAGGTTAGGTTATTGGCCAAAGGGTTGAAACGTAAAAAGAGCCTAAGTCCTGTGACTCATAGGAGAGCTGTCTTGCATGTACATAATCCTGCCTCCTATTCACCATGAATAGTTTAAGTTCGTACATAGGGCCAGAATCCATACCTGAGCATGCTATTCCCCAAATATGGGACAGTGTATTAGAGGATTGATTCTTTTTTTTTTTTTTTAATTTATTTATTTTTGGCTGCATTGGGTCTTCATTGCTGTGCGCGGGCTTTCTCTAGTTGTGGCGAGTGGGGGCTACTCTTCATTGCGGTGGCTCCTCTTGTGGCAGAGCACAGGCTCTAGGCTTCAGTAGTTGCAGCGCATGGGCTTAGTTGCTCTGCGGCACGTGGGACCTTCTCGGACCAGGGATCGAACCCGTGTCCCCTGCATTGGCAGGCGGATTCTTAACCACTGCACCACCAGGGAAGTCCCTAGAGAAATGATTCTTGAAGGCGCTCACCATCAAACTTAGAAGCATCCCATGAACCCATTTAGTTAATTGAAGATTACATTGTAGAAAGAAATCAGTCCTTTATTAAAATATTTTTGGGGTTACCTAGGATCAGGTAGCCCCCTCCACTTTGTACTTGTACACACACACTCTCTCTCTTTCTCTCATACACGCTCACAGGCAAACACCCTCTTTACTGTAAAAGTTGAATAAGCAAATACCAGCCTACACAATTCTCCAGTGCGCCTCAAAGCCGTGATACAATAATTCCAAGTACTTCTAGCTGTTGCTTCCATCTCTATGGGGCTCATTACACCGACACTCCTGCAGGTGGTGTCAGAAAGGTGAAGTGCCAAATCCACAAAGGGGAGACCCCCAACGACTCATTGCTTCTGTGGTATCAATCATGGCTGGTGGTTTTTACTTTTATCTCCCTCTCTCCTTAGTTATCCCCACTCCCACTGTCAGTTCAGTTAGAATATTTCACCTACACTTCACAATATGTCTAAAGGAAGTAGACACACGCTGTGAAAAGCTGGTAATTTTATTGGGTTCCTTTACCTTTAAAAATCTGTTACTTGATCAAGTCTGGTTTCTGGGCTCCTTTTTTGCAGGGAAATTGAGGCAAACGTTTTTATGTGGTCCTCTGGTGCCTGCTCTGTACTCCGAGAATTATATACACAAGGATCATTAAGGTAGGGTTTCGCCCATTAAGATATAATAACCGTCAGCAGGGACAAAAAGCAGATCAGTATCACACATTCAAACTAACAGGCGCACATAAAAACTATGTGCCTGCTTAAGGCACAGGCACGGGGTCAGGGTCTTACACAATAGGTAAATTCCCTCCCTGGTTTGGAGACAGCTTTTCACAAGACCAGGGTAAGGAGAGGGAACTGGCAAGAATTCTTGCTGCCCTCCAGCCATTTTTAACCCTGAACGCTCTTCTATCCCCAAGTGCACCTTGTCCAAATAAACACAGGACAGCGTTCGCTGTTTTGAAGGACTTCTAATTAGCACAAAACAAGTACTTACTTAAGGGTGCTGTTCTTGTTGACAGAGGAGCATCTCTGGGCAAGAAACCCATGGCAGACTGAAGTAGGAAGGGCACACTCCTTAGTCTTTTAGATTAGCCAAAGTAAACCTGCTCATCCAAGGTGTGGAAGATGTCACCGAAAGATGGCTGCTTTACCAGGCTTCGGCTGATGTTGGTTTTAAAAATAGCCTCTATTAGCCCATTGTTTGCTTCTTTCTGTGTCCTTCAGTAGTTGACATGACACCTCTTCACAAGTGGGTGTATAAAAATCCTTTGCAAATGGACTAGATTTTTTCTCAGCCCAAGAAAGCAAAGATGATTATTGGATTATCAATAGAAATTATTTTGTTAGGGCTTCCCTGGTGGTGCAGTGGTTAAGAATCCACCTGCTAATGCAGGGGACATGGGTTCGAGCTCTGGTCCGGGAAGATCCCACATGCCGAGGAGCAACTAAGCCCGTGTGCCACAACTACTGAGCCTGTGCTCTACAGCCCGCGAGCCACAACTACTGAGCCCGCGTGCCACAACTACTGAAGCCCACGTGCCTACACAGCTCGTGCTCTCCAACAAAAGAAGCCACTGCACCGCAACGAAGAGTAGCCCCCGCTCACTGCAACCAGAGAAAGCCCACACGCAACAACGAGGACCCAATGCAGCCAAAAATAAATACATAAAATAAATAAGTTTATGAAAAAAAAGAAAAAGAAATTATTTTGCTAGCTCCCGAGCAGCCAACATAAAACTCACCTGTTTCGACCAAATGACTGATATTTTTAGGGCTTGATAAATAATTTGTAAGGAAAAGAGAATGGAATGGGGAAAGTAATATGGAAAGCCTTGGGTTTTTTATTTTATTTCTTTTGTTTTTGGCCGCACCACGCGGCATGCGGGATCTTAGTTCCCCGACCAGGGGTAGGATCAACCCGTGCCCCCTGTATTGGGAGCACGGAGTCTTAACCACTGGACCACCGTGGAAGTCCCAGGCCTTGGGTTTTTTGAACTCTCAGGTAATCTACCCCTCAAAACTGCCACAAACCAACTCCTCTGACCTCTCTCAAGAGAAAGGAAAGGATGTGGGGTCATGGAAGGAAGGAGGCTGCGGTACAGTGTGAAAGCTGAGGGAAATCTCTCCACAGCCTCACCTCCCAACAACGAGGCCATCACTGAGAATGAAGACCAAGCTTGTGATGAAACTGGGCAAGAGGTGAAAAGAAGGGGGCTGGGCAGGGAGGAGTGTGGAGGGTGGAAGAACCACACAGAGGCCAGGACAAGAGCTGCACAGAACCTGCCCTCCTGAATGCTCTGTACCCAAGTCTCTTCACGATGGTCATAGCTCTCCTATAGCCCTTCCTCAATACACCTCACTCTTTCCCTACTGACCACCATGTTCCTCCTCCGATTGGCACCAGGCACACCTGTGCAGACACAGGTACGGGCCAAGCCTCATTCCATGCACGTATCCAGATGAAATGCTGAGGGCAGCAATTATCAAGCAGCTTAAAGGCATCTTCTGTGCGCTCCACCAGAGGGTGGGAAAGTAGGCAGCCCATACTGGAGATGAATACTTAATCACTCAGTAGCTAGCCTTTATCGGGAGCTTCCTGTGAGCCAGGCATTGCTCTAAGTGTTTTACATTTAATCATATGAGGTGACTGCTACTGCTGTCCCAAGTTTTATAGGTAATGAAACTAAGGCAGTAAGTTACAAAGCATGATTTCCCAAGCTCAGTTCCATAACCAGTGACGCGACTATGATAGTACTTCTTTTAGCCTTTGTAAGTGTTAGACTAGAAATACTCGCTCCACCTAAAATTCTCACCACCTTAAAAAAAAAAAATCAGTGAACCAACTACCCACAACAGTCCATACAGAAACCTTTGCCTCTGAATGGTGTCACATGCTTTTTACATCAATCAGCAGTCTCCCAGTGGGAACCACAGACAGCCCATGCCACGAAAATGTCGTTTGTGTATTGTACAATCCGTAACGTCACCATTATTTAATTATTGCTAATACTTAATTCGATTCTAGTATGCTATCTTAATATATACTTCAATCTTTGTTAACTATTCACAGTTACTGATAATAATCAATACTGTGGTTCCCATGGCAAAAAAAAAGAATTTCTAAAAAAAGGAAAAAGAAACCCGGAACTTGAAAAGGCATTATCTTAGAAGAAAATCTACAGTAATATAAAGTCCAATTTTCTTGAAAAGATATTAATAATTGCAATTTTATACTGCATGGCAGAACCAACTAAAAAGGGAAGCAAAGGCACAGAGAATGAAGAAACACAAACAAAAGTTGCCTCCAGACCCATAAAGAATAGCAACTAGAGAGGGAATATATTTTATGATCTTATCTACATTGCCAAATGCTTGCTAGTGTGTCCTGTTAGTTGGTACAGACCTTTACTCGAGCTTGGATGGAAACAGGAGGCAAGTGTAAATGACACAGTAAACAGGAGCTGGCTGGCAGGTGAAAGAAATGACAATCCCAAAAGGGACACATCTAATCTGTTCCCAAAGCTCCAAATCACTCAATCTTATGAAGCAAAAATCCCAATTCTTGCCTAAGTCCAGGCATGTACTCTACCGCAAGGTGCCATTTTACAGGTGCAATTAAAATTGTCCATGGTTCAAACCTCAAAGAAGGGCACAGGCGAAGAATTCACAGAACTTCCCCTCCTTCGTCCCCTCTATTCTCTGTAGGGCAGTGGAATGAGAAACAGTTTGGGTTAAGCTGCTTCTGTTCTTCCATTAGTTCTGGTTCTTTTAAGCCAAAATTACATTCCAGGCAGATTGGATGGTCTCAGCCAGTTGCCTCAAGGTAAAGTACAAAGAAATGCCACCCTCTGCTTTCTGGATTCAGCTCTGAGAGTGAAGGAATGCACAGGGGTTCAGAGAGAGGTGGGTGGGAACCCTGCTGCTCAGGTGTTTTAGACTTGGTGGGAGAAAGAGAAAGCTGGGTAAGGAAATACAGTAGCGTTAGAACTACTGTTTATACCGCCGGTGCTTAATAAGTCGCTTGACCCTGGCGCCTTCCTTTGGTATGACAGTAGGTCGTGACCACCTGTCACCTTTGGTGGGTAAACTCCTTCACACATGCCTTCCTCAACTTGTTCTCTTACTTTCAACATACCGGCATTTGGTGGCGATGGTGAGAGGGCAATTAAATAACGTTTTCTGATTCTAAAATCTGGCTTTAACTAAACTTGACAAAATAAACAAGTTGGCTTCAAAAGATTCCTGCGGAGAAACCCCGGACTGAAGATAATCCATCAACGGTAAGAAAAATGGCAGAGCAGAGGCTCTGGTTGCTAGTACGAGTTCTTCATCAGTGGTGGAATGAATTAGAAGCAAGGACAGTTGAATCGGATTTGCCAAGATGTTGACCTCCATAAATTATAATAGAATTTATCCACAGACTGCTTGAAATGTGGGTTTAAGTCCACAATTTTTAATAATAAGCCTCACCCTATTTATATATTGAGCCTTGAGTTGTTAGCTGTTGAGAGCTTAAAGCCATCAAAATCAGTAAGATATTTAGAAATATTAATCTCATTTTAATTTATACCTTTGCATACATTTTATAATGTGAATATTAGTTCTGTCACACATTTACATGATGTACAATTTCTTAAAAACATATCTTGAGAAGCATGCTCTAAAACTTTTTACTGGCAGGGGTGCACGATAAAAATTTTGGTCTTTGAGTATAGGTCTTCCAGGCTAGAATTAGAATATTCCTCAGGAAAGTCCTAGACAATTCATGGTGAACTTCAGATGCCTGGTGAAATTCATTATGTTTTAGACAACTGGCATAAACCTTGATAGAGATTTCCAGAAATTATTAGGCAAAAGGGAGCAAAGTCCAGTGGGCATTCTCAGATCTGGGTTTTAGACTCTGGGCATACAACTAACTGAAATCCTCTTACATTTTGATTTGAGATTTCCAAACAGAGAGATAGTCTTTGATGCAGCTGAACCCCCCAAACTGAGATTCTGGACTAGTAGGAACTAAAGTGAAAAATGTTTTATTTTCATGTTAGATTAAATATTATAAATATGAATTCTGAGTGTACGGGAAATTCCAAATAGATGCCAGGAGGCTTCTGGCACTTAGTCTGTTGCAGTGCATACGGAGGTTTATATCAAGAATAGTCAACAGCAATTTTCTATCTCCCCTGGGAAAAGAATAAGAGGCAATCACTAACGTGGAATGAAAACACTAATTTGCAATCATGTAGGCAGTCACTGTGTCCAAGGATGCCAAATGCTTTTAAATATAAGTCATCCAGTTTAGCAGATGGAAAACCAGCAAGAAATAAATCACTTATTTGGAATCTCTCCTGCACCAAATACAAGTGCAGTGGTATTATGACCAGTGTCCTGAAACTATTCTTCCTCTACAACAAAGGTCTTGCCTTTAGTCACGCAGTGCTTTTCAACTTCAGTCAGTACAGGGATTTGGCTTTCTCCCACAAGATGTTCCACAACATCTGGGTAGAGAGAAACAGATGAGGGTGGCTACCTTTGGGGGGGGGGGATGTTCTGTCTCTAACTCAGCCCTATCTACTTAGCATCAGGCTAGAATTTTCAGATGCTCATTGAAAACTTTTGCAGAAACGTCGCCAGTCATCTCAGACTCAATCAGCCAAAACAGAATCGACCTTTTTGCTTCTACCCTTTTTGCTTTCTCCCCTGTATTTCCATTTTAAGTTTTTGGCACCATTATTCACATTCTTGTCGAAACCAGCAATCCAAGGTACATGTAAGACTTCTCCATCACTGTGTGAATCTGAGGGGACTAGCCGTAGCAATCCTCTCTCCAAACATCCCTGGTATACGGTCTCCTCTACGTTTTCACAGACATAAGCTTAGTTCTGGCCTTCGTCATTTATTATGTCAACAATCACCGCCCCTTTCTAACAGATCTAGCCACCTTCAGGACTATTTCTGTTTATTCATTCAAGAGACCCTGGACGATCCTCACCTAGGTGCCCGGCACAACAAGGTGCTAGGGACACATCAGTGAGCAATCTCCATCCTGGAGCTTATATTCTGGTGGTGGATGTAAGTGAGAAGTAGAGGAACAAATAAAATATTAGCTGCTGTGCAGAAAATAAGAGAATTAACTTAGGGTGACTTAACTTAGGGAAGAGGATCTGGGAGGGCCTCTTTGAGGTGCGTGGCTGAACCCCAGCAAAGAAAAGGAGCAAGCTATAAAGAGCGGGGTGGAAAAGCATGCTGTGCTTTCAAAGACACAGAGGAAGGAAAGCACTTGGCCTGTTTAAGGAACCAGAGGACCACTGTGGCTAGAGTGCAGGGAGAGAGGAAGGGAACACAGCCAAGTGAAGGAGGAGGTACGGCTGTGGCCAGAGCATGAAAGGGCTTGGGGGCCAGTCTCCCATGGCCTCAGAGATATCTCTGCACTCAAAATCAGATCACAGACTGCCCCTTTTAAATCTGAGATTCTGTCTCCCTGTTACTGATGGGATAATGTTCAAGTTTCACCTGATGAAACTCAGTGCCCTTCCTGGTCTGGATGTTACTTGCCTTTCCAGCACTTTGCCCTGAAACAAGCCACATTCACATGTAACGTATATACTCTAGCTGTGCCTCTTTCCACACGTCTTCTTTCCTCAGCTGGAAAAGCTCCTTCTCTCTGTGACGACCGTCACTTCATCCTCTAAGACTCATCTTAAGTTTTACAGGAGGAGCCAATATGTTGCTCTCTGTTATTTCACAGGAAACTCTATACTGTGATCTTGTGATACTTTGTACATCTCTCCCACCATCCTGTGAACTCTTGAGAATGTGAGAGTCTGGATCTTACGTGTTGTGGCCGTCACAGTGTCTGAAACAGAACTGGCATTCAGTACATGTTTACTGAGGGAGGGTGGGAAGGAAGGAATAGGGAGGGAGGGAGGGAAAGAAGGACGAAGAAGTTTTGGCCAAATGCACTGGAATGGAATTCATGACATTCTGATTTCATCCAGTCTAAGGTTTAGTCTATTCTTTAAAATCAAATTAAAATCAAAAATCACTTATTGAATGACATTTACACATGATACATTAGCCCAGTTATTGGTAAATGATGCTTAATTATCAGAGAAATTCTGAGCAAAGAAATGCTACATGTCATAAAGGAACAAGCACTGGCTCTACTATTTGCTATCAGTTAAGACCTTGAGGTACTGAGCCCCCAAATTCCACTTTGAATATACATTATATGCAGTGTCTAATGGACAACAGAGAAGTGCCCACCTTACAAATGAAGAAAATAAGGTTGCTTTTTAAGAGCTGAACAAGTAAAAACTGGATTATCCATCTGTGGGAGGTAACTGTGGACTGAAACACCCAAAACTATTTTCAAGGTGACCAGCAAAAGGGAAAAGGGCATAAGCAAGTATCTAATGCCAAGTAGAGACAAGTGACATGGACATAACAATGAACAGATATGATAAACATTTTTGTCATGACAATGGAAAATTCTCTGATCTTCTCTGAGTGAATATACTAGCTTTCCGGTTTACACATCAGCTCCGTGTAAGTTTGCACTAAAGTGCAAGTTACCTCTGCACACTGACAAAGATGAATGTATGACCAGAAGGCTGAAGAACAGTCTCCCAACTGTGGTCACCTCACCATGGTTGCCATGCTGTATGACCTTAACTGGCCGCCAGCTGGCCTGCCCCAATCAGACCTCAACGACAGTTACCCCTCTTACGTTAAAACAAACGTTTAGGTCAAGGTCAGCGCAGGGAGTCCTTTCATCAGGATGACAACACAAGGCCAAGTGCATTCCATTCACGACCAGACATGGATTCAGAATGAAATGTACCTGACACAGCCCGGGCTCCTAAGTGACCTTCAGATGCCAGTGTCAGTCAAATAATTCTAAAGAGAAATTAAGCTCGAGTTATATTGCTATATTCATCTGGAATGCATTACTAAATGAAGACGTGAAATGGAGATAATTTTTTTTAACTTAGGAGCCAACTCTGTGGTGGATAACAGAGATGCCCTGAAGCAAGAGAAAGAATTAAAGTGGTGTCCATGAGTCCTAGAAGTCTGTGATGCTACAATCAACATTTCCAGTGCTAAAAATGTAAGGTCACGTCTACTTCCTATAAACATGTTCTTGTCCAGAGGAGAATATCGGAAAAGGTCTCGGTGAACCAATCTCTTATTCAAGTCACCATGAACATTCAACCCAACAAGGTTGGAGTGCCATGGGAAGAAGGTTTACAGTCCTGAGATGGTAACTGGAATAGCACATGGCTGGAATGAGTCTGATCCATATGGCAATCTGATGTGTACTACAACAGGACATGACTAAAAAGAAATGAATAAAGTCCAAGGTGCTGTTGACATTGTAAAAGCTCATATCCACAGTGCTATCTGTCATGGTGGTGAAACCAAGCATACTTGATTTTTACCAGGCTTATAAACAGTACCGTGGTTTAGGACAAGACTCTGCCACTATACCTGAAAAATTCCTTTCTATTTCAATGATTGCATCAAAAAAGTGACTCTCCTTGACAAAAGATTATAAACTTCCCTGCCGATATTTTTTTGGTTTTATTTTTTCATTTTTCATTTGCGTCAGCATCACAGTTTTCTGTGTGAATTTCAGAAATTCCATTCTAGAAGATCTAATACCTAAAGCCACTGAAGAATCCTTTTCTAATTTTGATGGTAGACCTTGCCAGCCACCCTCTGCCCCAAACTCAAATCAACTAGTGCAACATTGTCTGAGGTTTAATATTCACACTTAGGTATTCAGTTCTACTATTAAGCTTAAATATTAAAAACAGACAAGCTTATTTGAATACTCTGTGACTGTCATCTGACTCAGGATATGTTTAGTTTTATGTGGAATTTTAAATGTTTGTAATAAAGCAAAATTTTAAGCCCTTAACAAAGCTTTTTTCAGAGGAAAAATAATGTATGAAAGTTTCTTAAGTGCCTTTCAGTTCGGGACCTACGGGTCTTTTGCTGCGTCTCAGAATAAAATAACTTTGAGGCAACACCAACTAAAACCTGAAAGCAAGTGTGGTTTCAGAGTGTCTCCTGTTACACCCAAGCTAAATTCTACTGAAACCATCTATGAGAGATTGTATTACCACTCAGAAAATATTATCAGTGACATGTCAAAATGAAGATTTACATTTAACTGATGACCGAGAAAGGGGGAGCGTTGTCTTCATGCAAGACGCTGATTTCAAAAACATCAGAAGGTTTTTGGGTCTACTTTTCTAGGGCCTAAGAAAAATATATACAAGTAAAATTCCCTCTCTAAATGTCTTATTTCAAACTGAGCCAAAGGAAACCAAGTTGAAATCGCGTCATTTGAAAAAGAATAGAGGATTAAGGAACAGTGACATAACTGAGTGAAGAAGGAGAGTGTTTCTCCACAGAAGCATTCCTGCTAATGAAGAAGAAATGAGGGAATTAGGAGATCATTATTCGGAAAACTTCTAATGAAATAATGAATCTAGGCAAAGATCATTAGTGCCCACCAATATCATAGAGACACACCAGATATTATGCACCTCTTGACAGAGTACACAATAGCATCTGTGAAGTACTCTTCCCCCACTCAGATTAACTCTCTAGATCAAACTAACAGTTTGCAGGAACCACAGGGGACAGAAGAACGTAATAAAAACCCAGGCAACGCAAACAGCAAAATCTAAAATGTGGGAAATTCCACAGGATATTCTTCTTTTTTGAAGAAACTGGCTTCTTCAAAAAAAAATAATTATGAAAAAAAAACAAAAATAGAGGATAGAAACCTCTAGATCTAAAGAAACCCCTGAGAGGGGACTTCCCTGGTGGCGCAGTGGTTAAGAATCTGCCTGCCAATGCAGGGGACACGGGTTCGATCACTAGTCTGGGGAAATCCCACATGCCGCAGAGCAACTAAGCCCCTGTGCCACAACTACTGAGCCTGCGCTCTAGAGCCTGCACGCTGCAACTACTGAGCCCATGCACCATAACTACTGAAGCCCGCGAGCTCTAGGACCTGTGTGCTGCAACTACTGAGCCCATGTGCTGCAATTACTGAAGCCCGTGTGCTGCAACTACTGAAACCCACATGCCTAGAGCCCATGCTCCGAAACAAGAGAAGCCACCACAATGAGAAGCTCACGCACCTCAACGAATAGGAGCCCCCACTCACCGCAGCTAGAGAAAAGTCGGTGCGCAGCAACAAAGACCCAACGCAGCCAAAAAAAAAAAAAGAAAAAAAAAAAGAAAAAGAAACCCCTGAGAGATGGACACATCTAAGGCAATGCGTGAAATCTGTTTGGGTCCTCATTCAAACTAACTGTAAATGAATGGACGAATTTACAGACAATCAGTGATATTAGAACTACATACTTGATGACATTGAGAAATTATTGCAAATGTTTTTAAATGCATGCTGATGGCATTGGAGTTACGCTTAAAGTATCCATATCCTTTCGTGGTGTGTTACCATTTTAAAGGATGAATTATAAAATGTCTGAGAGTTGCTTCATAGTAATCTAATGGAAGGAGGGTGCTTTAGATGAAACAAGAGTGGATTAATGGTTTTGTAGCTAGGTACAGGGTACACGGGATTCACCGCGGCATTCTAATTTTGTATATGTTTGACATTTTTCACAATAAAAGCTGGAAAATTTTAAAGTTGGAAAAAAACGATGAATAAGACTTACCCTGCTGGATATCTTTCATTTCTAAATGCAAACTAGATATCAAGATTCCCACAGTTTGAGATCGTTTTCCATCCAATAACTTGATGATCTGGAATTTTAAAAAATTAACACAAGCTCAAACAACCAGGCAATCTTTCAGAAGCATACCAAAAACCTTCATAGTTTTAGACAGTCTGGTAAACTAAACTGATGCTACAGTCACTCTATTTTAATACTTTAATTTGAATGTAACTTATCCACAAGTACAGATATTTTAGAAAATAAAGGAAAAACACCACCCCAAATTCCACCAATCTAATATGAGCACTCAAATCTTTATTTTACTCTGATCTTTTTTATTCAAACACATCTTAACTAAGTTGTAATTGCAACACATGTACAAGTTTTTATCCAACTTTTCCACTTATCCTTGGCCTGTTTCCACGTTGGACTTCGTAAGTCAGTTCACAGCCTCCAGCCTCCCTGGCTGCAGTGCAGGATCATCTGCTGAGTGGTTTAGGGGAAATATCATTGAGATCTCGACTCCGCTGTTTACCAGTGATATGGCCTCGGAAAAGCGACTTAACCTCTAGGAATTCAACTTTTTCATGAAGTAGGGCTGACTGTACTTAGTTTGTACATTTATTCTAGAAATTAAATGGCATAATATAGGTAAAGCACCTAAAACAGTTCCTGACACAGACTTTTTATTTAAATAAAATTGCTCTAGTCAGGAGGGTTAGGTTGCTTTGTATTTGTGCTATGATTAATATAAATAATACTTTGTACATACAGATTTAATTTGAGATTATTTAGAAGTTGTCTTTTATAATAATGTATGTATACAGAAACTTTTATAATCCTTTTAGAAACTCCAAATACCTCACTGCCAATAATTTCAACCCCTATGAATATTCCATGGAGAGCTCATCACAGTTTTGTCTCTCTCTAAACCAAATCAGCCCCAAAGAATGTATTGCACAGTGGCCACTAAGGGGAAAAAAATTATCTTTTTTTTTCTCTCTTGTGGCAGGGCTACAAAAATCAATAGGAAATACGCACAAAACATCACCAAACCTTATGTTTTTAATGCACTTTTCTGGGTAAAATACAAACTAAAGAGCTATGCTTCCTCTCCCACCTATGTATACACAAACTTACCAAAAATGTAGTGAAGATTAAACAGTAACACCTACATTTATATTGATACTAACTAGCTGAGTTGCTTGCTGGTTGAACAATAAGGGATAACAGGAGCTTGCTCCAACCAAGACTGTCTGTTTGTCCAACTGTCTAATTACCTATTGATTGATGCTGAATCAATTATCGCCAGCCCTTTATCTTTCTCTGCTCAGCATGGCTACTCTTATCTTACTGTTAGGCCGAAAGTACAGTAAACACTAAGCTTTCATCAAGATAAATGGAAAATCTGATTTTCAGCCTAATGTGTTTAATCATTTCAACATTAGCCTTAAGGATAGATTCTTGGAGGATACAGAATTGCAGTTTTTAAAAGAAATAAAGAAGGTACTTGGTATTTTTATTTATTTTTTACACGAAAGCAAAGGAACAAGATATTATGTATATCAAATATCTTCTCAAAAGATGCAATTTCTAGCTTTTTCTTAGAGAACACAAATTTAAAGTGAAACGATTTTTAAAGTCCAATACAAAATTAAGAAAAACCTACCGAAGCTTCGTGTAAATATTCAGACATGCATTCGTTCATTAACAGATATCTGCTGTGCATCTGTTACATGCCTGGCACTGCTCTGGACTCATGCCCTTGACGTCATAAATTTTGTAGAATTTAATGATTTAAAATTGCTGAGAAGAACTAAAAAGGCGAATAAAACCATGACTTGAACTAACTGCAAAGCAAATTCAAAATAAGAAAAGCTTTGGGAATTGACTAGATTTATCCCTAAAAGACCAAGATAGTGACTGAGATACAAGCTTGGTCGTGGCATACACATCAATGTCAAGGAGACAGGCACAGGAATCAAATTTATGACAAGAGGACAACTGGGTTGCAAAAATGTCTTCAAACCAATATTCACCATGCTATCCAGTTAGGGTTCTGAAAACCCTGGGTAACACATTCTACCTACGGGAAAAACAAGGTTCAAATTCAAGGTTTTCTAATAGCTAATTAAAAGAAAGCAAGAGAGTAACCACAAGAGAACAGAGAGAGAGGGAGGGACTGAAATTGAGATTGAGGTTCTGTCTGTCATTGGATAAAAGCAAGCAGCCATCATCAAAAAGTCTACAAACAATAAATGCTGGAGAGGGTGTGAAGAAAAGCGAACCCTCTTACACTGCTGGTAGGAATGTAAATTGGTACAGCCACTATAGAGAACAGTATGGAGGTTCCTTAAAAAAAACCTAAAAATAGAACTACCATATGGCCCAGCAACCCCACTCCTGGGCATATATCTGGAGAAAACCATACCTCGAAAAGATACATACACCCCAATGTTCATTGCAGCACTATTCACAGTAGCCAAGACATGGAAGCAACCTAAGTGTCCACTGACAGAGGAATGGATGAAGAAGATGTGGTACATATACACAATGGAATATTACTCAGCCATAAAAAAGAATGAAACTCTACCATTTGCAGCAACATGGATGGACCTAGAGATTACCATACTAAGTGAAGTAAGACAGACAGAGAAAGACAACATATATCGCTTACATGTAGAATCTAAAATGATACAAATGAACTTATTTACAAAACAGACATGGACTCACAGACTTCGGAAACAAACTTATGGTCACCAAAGCGGAAAGCTTGGGGGGAGGGGTAAATTAGGAGCTTGGGATTAACATATACACACTACTATATATAAAATAGATAACCAACAGGGACCTACTGTATAGAACAGGGAACTCTACTCACTATTCCGTAATAACCTATATGGGAAAAGAATCTGAAAAAGAATGGATATATGTGTATGTATAACTGAATCACTTTGCTGTACACCTAATACTAACACAATATTGTAAATCAACTATACTCCAATTTAAAATAAAAATTTTAAAAATAAAAACAAGCAAATCCATCCCCACTTCATTGTTCAACCAGGCTGCCCTGTGGAAAGGATGTTACCATCCTTGCAATTCTGTTTAATAACCTGGCACGGCAAGTGTTTGGAAAGAAAGTGTCTGTTACCTTCGGCTGGACTGAAACCTTAAGAGTTTTCTGAAATGCGGTGCTCCTTCCTAAAAAGGGGGTAGGCAGTGCTCAAGTCAGAGCATTTGTATTCTCTTCCCTATTTGTGTCCAATTCTCTGTCTACCTCTAACTAGACCTTCAAAAGGAGTCTCTCTTCAATTGTGGAATAACACCAGGTTTCTCAAAACCAGCTAAAATGGTAGGAACACAATGGACACAGAATGGATATATGCCCTAAGCCCTCATCGTTTCTTATGTTTTCATGACTGAAAGGTTTAGTTTTTTTATTTTACTACAGTTAAAAAAAAAAAAAAAGAGAGACAGAGAGAGAGAGGAAGGAAAACATGAAATCTACCATATTAACAACATTTTAAATGTACAGTACATCACTGTTAGCTATATGTACACTGTTGTACAGCAGATGTCTAGAAGTTTTTCATCCTACATGATGGAAACTCTAGACCCCTTGAACAGCTATACTCCATTTCCTTCTCCCCCCAGCCCCTGGACTGCTTTCTGCTTCTACAAGTTTGACTGCTTTAGATACCTCAAGTAAACAGAATCATGCAGTATTTGTCCTTTTGTGACTGGCCAATTTCACTCAGAATAACATCTTCGAGGTTCATAGATGTTGTAGCATGTGATAGAATCTCCTTCCTAAGGCTAAATAATATTCCATTGTGTTTGTGTGTATATATATATGTGCGCATATACATATATACATATGTGTATATATGTATTCCGTTGTGTGTGTGTATATATATGTGCGTATTGTATGTGTGTGTGCATATATATAAATATAGCCATCAATGAACATTTAGCTTATTTCTACTTCTTAGCTACTGTGAACAATGCTGCAGTGAACAGGGGAGTGCAAATATCTCTCTGAGGTCTTGTTTTCAATTCTTTTGGATAAATACCTAGAAGTGGGTTGCTGGATAATGTGGTAGTTCTATTTTTCTAATTTCTCAGCATCTTTACCAACGCTTATTACATTTTTGTTTTTGATAACAGCCATCCTGCTAGGTGTGGTTTCGATTTGCATTTCCCTGATGTTAGTGATGTTGAACGTCCTTTCATATACCTGTTGGCCATTTGTAGGTCTTCTTTGGAGAAACGTCTATACATGTCCTTGCCCATTTTTTTTTTCCTTGCCCATTTTTAAATCAGGTTTATAAAAACTGAGTTGTAGGAGTTCCTTACATATTTTGAGATATTAACCCTTTATCAGACATACGGTTTGCAAATATTTTCTCCCATTCCATATATATCCTTTTCATTCTGTTGATTGTTTCTTTTGCTGTGTAGATGCTTCTTAATTTGATATAGTTCCACTCGTCTATTTTTGCTTTTGTTGCCTGTGGTTTGGTGTCATTTCCAGGAAATAACTAGCAAGACCAATGTTATGAAGCTTTTCTCGTGTTTTCTCACAGGAATTTTACACTTTCAGATCTTACATTTAAGTCTTGAATCTATTTTGAATTGATTTTTGTTTATGCTGAACGATAACCGTCCAATTTCATTCTTTTGCATTTGGATATCCAGTTTTCCCTGCACCATTTGTTGAAGAGACTATCCTCTCCCCATTTTGTAGTCTTGGCACTCTTGTTGATGATCATTTGACCACATTCATGTGGGTTTACTTCTGAGCTCTCTCCTCTGTTCTGTTGGTCTATGTCTGTCTTTATACCAGTACCATCCTGTTTTGCACACTGTGCAACAGGCATACCTCGGAGATACTGCAGGTTTGGTTCCAGATCACTGCAATAAAGTGAATATCACAATAAAGTGAGTCACACAGATTTTTTGCTTCCCAGTGCACATAAAAATTATGTTTACACTATGCTGTAGTCTAGTAAATGTGCAAGAGTATTATGTCTAAAAAAGCAATGTATATACCTTAATTAAAAATACTTTATTACTAAAAACTGCTATCACTTGAGCCCTTCAGCAGGTGGTAATATTTTTGTTGGTGGAGGGTCTTGCCTCAGTGTTGATGGCTTCTGACCAGTCATGGTGGTAGCTGCTGAAGACTGGGGTGGCTATGATAATTTCTTAAAATAAGACAGGAATAAAGTCTGCCACCTCCACTGACTCTTCCTTTCACAGACAACTTCTCTGCAGCCGGCAGTGCTGTCTGATAGCACTTTACCCAGAGTAGAACTTCTTTCAAAATTGGAGTCAATCCTCTCACACCACGCTGCTACTCTGGCAACTAAGTTTGTGTCATATTGTAAATCCTTCGTTGTCATTTCAACAGTCTTCACAGCATCTTCACCGGGAGTAGACTCCATCTCAAGAAACCACTTTCTTTGCTCATCCAGAAGAAGCAACTCCTCATCTGTTCAAGTTTTATCATGAGATTGCAGCGATTCAGTCACCTCTTCAGGCTTCATATCTAATTCTGGTTCTCCTGCAATTTCCACCACATCTGCAGTGATCTCCTCAAAGTCATCCATGAGGGTTGAAATCAACTTCTTACAAACTCCTACTCATGTTGATATTTTGACCTCTTAGCATGAGTCACCAATGTTCTTAATAGCATCTAGAACGGTGAATCCTTTCCAGAAGGTTTTCAATTGACTTTTCCCAGATCATCAGAGGAATCACTATGGCAGCTATAGCCTTACAAAATGTATTCCTTAAAGAATAAGACTTGAAAGTCAACATTACTCCTTGATGCATGGGTTGCAGAATGGATGTTGTGTTAGCAGGCCTGAAAACAACATGAATCTCATTGTACATTTCCATCGGCGCTCTTGGGTGACCAGGTGCACTGTCCATGAGCAGTAATATTTTGAAAGGAATCTTTTTCCTGAGCAGTAGGTCCCAAACGTGGGCTTAAAATATTCAGTTAAACAGATGTGCTGTGATCCAGGCTTTGTTGTTCCATTTATAGAGCACAGGAAGAGTAGAATTAGCACAATTCTTAAGGGCCCTAGGATTTCTGGAATGGTGAATAAGCACTGGCTTCAACTTCAAGTCACCAGATGCATTAGCCCCTAACAAGAGAGTCAGCCTGTCCTTTGAAGCTTTGAAGCCAGGCTTTGACGTCTCCTTCTCGAGCTATGAAAGTCCTAGATGGGATCTTCTTCCAACAGAAGGCTGTTTCAGCTACACTAGAAATCTGTTTAGTGTAGCCACCTTTATGAATCATCTTAGCTAGGTCTTCTGGATAACTTGCTACTTCACCTTGCACTTTTACGTTATAGAGATGGCTTCTTTCCTTAACCTTCATGAACCAACCCCTGCCAGCTTCAAACTCTTCTTCTGCAGCGTTCCCACCTCTCTCAGCCTTCATAGAATTGATGAGAGTTAGGGCCTCGCTCTGGATTACGCTTTGGCTTAAGGGAATGCTGCAGCAGATTTGATCTAGCTAGACCACGAAAACTTTCACCGTTTCACTTTCTTATCATCTGTGTGTTCACTGGAATAGCACTTTTAATTTCCTCCAAAAATTTTTCCTTTGCATTCGCAACTTGGCTAACTGGTGCAAAAGGCCTTAGCTTTGGGCATATCTCGGCTTTCGACATGCCTTCCTCAGTAAGCTTAATCATTTCTAGCTCCTGATTTAAAGTGAGAGATGTGTGAATCTTCCTCTCACTTGAACACTTAGAGGACACTGTGGGGTTCTTAATTGGCCTAATTTCAATACTGTTGAGTCTTAGGGAAGAGGGAGGTCTGAGGAGAGGGAGAGAGATGGGGGAATGGCTGGTTGGTGGAGCAGTCAGAATACACCCAACATTGATTCAGTTCCCCATCTTATATGGGCGTGGTTATGGTGTCCCAAAACAATGACAATAGTTACATCAAAGATCACCGGTCACAGATTACCGTAACAAATATAATAATAATGAAAAAGTTTGAAATATTGTGAGAATTACCAAAATTGGACATGAAATGAGTAATGCTGTTGGGGAAAATGGCACCAATAGACTTGCTCGACACAGGGTTGCCACAAACCTTCAATCTGTAAAAATTGCAGTATGTGCAAAGCACAACAGAACAAGGGTGCCTGTAGTGTGTAAAACTTCTAATTTAGGAAGTGGAGGACACTACCAAACAAATTACAAGAAAAAAAATCAGAAGTAAAAAAGGGATTAAAAAGCCCACAAAGAGCAGAATACATATTTTAAAATATTCTTAAGTCCAATATGCAAAGTGACTAAAACAAAACAAAACAAAACAAAACACGGAGGAAAACAACACATTAGACTTAATAAACAGACTCAGTGGGAGTTCAGCCAGCTAAAAAGTCCCGTCCAAGACTTCAGTATATATTCAGATCATTCCTGAGGTCACTTGAGGTTGTATTTCTATAGGATAGACTTATAGAAATGGTTCAAAGAGCATGTCCACTTTACATTCTGATAAATATTGTCAAATTGTTTCTAATAGGTGCCATCAATTTATACTCCTGCCAAGTATTTGAGAGTGACAGTTTTCCTGTTCCCTCACCCACTCTGAATATTATCAATTTTAAAAATGTTGGCCAGGGCTTCCCTGGTGGCGCAGTGGTTGAGAGTCCGCCTGCCGATGAAGGGGATACGGGTTCGTGCCCTGGTCCGGGAAGATCCCACGTGCTGCGGAGCGGCTGGGCCCGTGAGCCATGGCCGCTGAGCCTGCGCGTCCGGAGCCTGTGCTCCGCAACGGGAGAGGCCACAACAGTGAGAGGCCCGCGTACGGCAAAAAAAAAAAAAAAAAAAAATGTTGGCCAATATGATAGGTAAAATGTTTTTTCACTATTTGGCATTTTTAATCATTTAATAGTAAGGCTAACCATCTGATTACTGGTCACATGTTCTTGTGAACTGTCTTTGTATCCTTTTTGCTGTTTTCCAATGACTATCTATTGGGCTGGTTCAACGCAAAGAAATTTAAATAATGACATAGCTGAACAGCAGGAAGAGAGACTTACACAGAGATTGCTGTGGATAAGAGGCATTTTCTAAGGGAGGAAGGGGGAAGGGAACTACCTTTTACTGCGCCCCTACTAAGGTTTTATGCGCCTCTGCACACGAGCCAATCCAAATGGAGAGTTGTGAATTGGGGGCAGTGAACACCATGATATTGGGAACTTTTATTCCTTTAGTGGCCCCCTGTGGATTTCCAGAAAGGTAACATGACTATAGGCTCAGGAGTCCTGTAAAGTCAGTGCAGTCACCTCACTGCTAGGGCATTAAAGCAAGGGGCACAGAACTAGAAGCACACTTTGTTCTAACCCAATTCTCTTTTCTGATATTTATGATCAAATGTCATTCCTCCTTACCCAGATTTTTACCTATTATCTGAGGCATTTACCTTCACAGCAGAGTAGGTAGGAAGAAAACATAGAGGAAAAAAGACAAGATTGAGAAAACTGATGGAGAGAACAAACAAGGAAAAGAAAGAGGGAAGAAAAAGGTTTTTTTTTTTGTTTTTTTTTTAAGACGTTCAGTTAGTTATCAACCAATAATTATTACACTGCTTTTAAAATATTCTTTTAGAATCACGGTCAAGTTTCAAATAACCAGATGCAATTTATGGAGAACCTTCCACTAACTGAAATTTCCTCCTGTTTTTCTTTTATTGTCTCATACTCATTCTTGCTAAGCTAACTTCTAGGCAGATAAAGTCAACTTCAAAATTCCTCTCCGAAGAGAAAGAAAATATCAGAGGAAGATAAACTAATCTTGGGTATTCTTCCCAATTCACTAGCTTCTCTAAAATATCATGGGCTTGAAAGCAATCACAATCAACTATACCTTCCCTATTTGCATTACCGAACAGTGAAGACTGGCGATCGATCGTAATGATTATCTGGAAAACTTTTATAATCCTAAATTGCCTGAGGCTGTCAGATATTTAATAGCCTGCCTTTTTTATAGTAGGAACTTTTCTATTGAATACATTTAAAAAATAACCACAGGACTTTAAATACAAAAAAATGTTATGAAACATAACATATCAAATCATTTATTAACTAAAAATTTAATTAATCAGCATCAAACCATTCCTTAAGCATTCTGGTTGTTATTATCCTGTGTGGGGTTTTTTGGGGGTTTTTTTTTTTGGCGGTACGCGGGCCTCTCACTGTTGTGGCCTCTCCCGTTGCGGAGCACAGGCTCCGGACGCGCAGGCTCAGCGGCCATGGCTCACGGGCCCAGCCGCTCCGCAGCATGTGGGATCTTCCCGGACCGGGGCACGAACCCGCGTCCCCTGCATCGGCAGGCGGACTCTCAACCACTGCGCCACCAGGGAAGCCCTATCCTGTGTTATGGTAACAAATTTTTTAAAGTTGTCTGGCCCAAGTCAAAGGTTCCCAGCAATGTAACAATCTAAGTAGAAATACAAATAAAACTAAGAACCAGAGCCATAAATACAATGGTCCTGCCCTCTAGCTTTTAGCTTGAGCCTTCTGAGCTGTCATATTCCCTTGACCAGCTATGGAAAGTCACAGGCATCATCACCTGGTGACTGGTCGTTAAGAGAAAAATCAGGAGACCAGCCTTCTATTTCTAGGCCTGCCCTGTCATCCCACACCAATGCTGAGACACAGTCAGTCCAATTCAGCAACGCTCACGATATGCAAACTCCGATGTTGGTGCACTGCAGGGCTATAAAGGTTAAAAATAACATATATATATATACACAAACACATACACGTATGTATATATATGTACATATATATACATCCTTGTTCGATGGCAGTTCAAAGACCGGTTTATTTATATGAGAGAAACTCACATAAATAAGTCTGACATAAGGGAGCTATTTACAGGGATCAGCTAACATGAAGAGTTTCTAATTGTTCTTAGGTATATGATACCTAAAAAATGCCAGGACTCATTGAAAGTGGGGATTTTAAGTGAAATGGCTGTTTCGGGCAGAGTCTTCCTCTGGGTAACCTGAAAGCATTTCCAGAAGCGTTACACTCAGTGCCTTTTTCCTGAAACGAAAGTCCAGGGCTCACTTCTAGAAAACCTCTCCACGAGGGAGAGTTGAGAGATGAGAAGCTCTACAGACCAGAACCTGCAACCAACACTGTAACCTAAGCTCCCCTTACCCACGCAGAAAGGGCTCCTTCCATGCCACGTGGCCAACTGGGGCCACTGGGGGTGAAGGTTCTGCATTAGGCATTACGACCAGCCAGCAGGAGGGGCTTTCACACTGCAGACCCTCAGGCCAGTCCTCCACATTTGTCTGTTGGATATCGGTAGGATTCCTGACTGTATTAGTCCATAGCTTCATAATGTGAATGTCAAATTCATGGTTTTCCACGTGGATGTGGAACAGGTAGACAGAATTATGCCTTGAAGCTCTCAATGTGACCTCCTTCCAAGTGGGTCCGGGGAATAAAATGCCCATTTCAGGCTGTTCGAGAAAGATATTTCAGAAAACATTTATGAGAGAGTATGAGTACTTACAAAAGTTTGCTCACCTGCTGAATATTCTGCTTTAAGTGGCTTTTGGAATCCCTTAGCTGTTAGCGTTGAAGAAACCTGCAGGTGTTGCCTGACTTACCCTCTTCCTTTGGAATGGCCCAGATATTTAAGGATGGACCTTACTTTAGAAGAAAGCTCACACTTTAAGAAATTATTACAGGCATATAACAGACACATATTTATAGCCATTTTCCATCAAACAAATAAAACGCAATCCTACCTCAGCTAATTGTAAACACAACCTAAATTTTTCATCCTATTCCTGCTCTGTGACTGCTCCCCATACCCGTTTTTCATTCTTCTTTGTCTTTAGCTGCATATTACTTGATTTGTTATAATCCTTAAAATCATTTTCTAGTATTAAGTAGCTTTTGGTACCGAAGCATTTCACTTTATGTCTGACTGGAATTCCTCATGCTTCCATTTCAAACAATCTTGTTCTGCTCTCAGGGAAGGCAGACAATGGCTGGTCTCACCATCCTCTACACAAAGCTCCTTCATAAACCTCAAGACCATCTTTTTTTAAAAAAGAAAAAAAAAACAAGAGATGCTTTATATCAAAGCCTTAAAAATCAGTTTTTGAGAAGCATGAGTAAGCCCTCAGTTTATCTTGGTCCTATCTGGAGTCAGCTGAACTTGGCAACACATGGCCTTCTCCTAGGTGTAATTACAGTCTGGAGGAGAATGCAATTTGTGCAGCATTCCACTGACCTACAAGCTGACCTTGTGCAGGGGCAAATTCACAGGTTGTGTGAAACCCTATTAGACATGCCTAGTTTAAGGCAAAGCCTTTCCAGACCCCCGCCGCATGCCAGGATTAGGGCCTGTCACACATGCGCACTATTACATCGCCTAAGGACCTCTCACCATGCCTTCCAGAGAGGGGAAGGCAGGCCCACACCCCACCCTGTCTAAACCTGCACCTTGAGCCCGTGCATCCAAATCATTATTATTTCTTACATATGTGGATTTTTAGAAAAATCTGCCTCGTTGAATAAGAATGAAGACAGGAATGGGAAGACAGATTTGCTCCAGTGGAAAAACCACACCCTGACTGCTCAACTAGAAAAGTCTTGCCAGACAGACCAAGAAAGAATTCCTGCCAGGTCCAGTGGGATTTTCACATCTTCGTAAAATCCATATATATCTTTAGCTTTCTGCCTGAGCTTGGCAGACGTGGCCAGAAATAAAAATAACAATAAATGGTCTGGATAGGCCATGAATGCTGGAAGCACGCTTGGCCAAGTGAGTTCGGCACAGCTACAAAATAAAGAGGATCACAGAAGCTTTCTTCTTCCAGGGAGCCCTCCCTGTCTGAAAAAGAGGAATCATTTCCACACTTATACCTTAGCTAAACACCAAACACACTGAAAGCTAAAGCAGATCAGGCGGGTATTCTGTTCTTCAGCTTAGTCCACGCATTTGAACTTTCTCAGTTTCAGTCGCAGGATTTCCATCTCCAGTGAAGTCGGTTTTATCACAGAGCCTGGAGGACAGGCCCCATGTCTAGTTAAATACAGCCTCATGTGTTATCACCAATGAACATCTTTCGGTCACTTCAGGCAAATTAAGCACATGTGAAATTTGCTGCCTTTCCCTCCTTCCACCAAAAACAAATAAATGAAGGATCTACATACATGGGTACATATTTACTTTCGAGACAATGATATGTATCAAATCTCCACGGGCAGGGCGCTTTCGACTATAGAGAACAAACGAGTACATGGCTTGCCTCTCTCAGGGAGATCAAACAACACAGTGGAGAATACACAGAAAGGAGACAATCTGACTCTCCGAAGCAAAACTCTGAAAAACGCTATTTCTATTTTTGTGCCTTCAGACTGGCCATATCTTTTGCTTATGCTTCATGTCAACACTCGCCAAATTCCACTACTTGGCAAAACTACAGACATTCGGAGGCTGGCACAAAGCACACGTGCTACTGATGACAAGTCAGCTTGCCTCCTTAACAGTAATCCTTTGCATTTCTAAGGCACTAGCTTCCAAACGGACCAAGGTACTTTCCTAATGACCGCTGCATTTATCTTGAAGACATTCTCATGGACTAGGTTGAAAAGCAGGTAGAATCCTACGGTGGAGATGTAGAAAATTGATGCACCTATCCTAAAGGCTTTAAGCTTGGGTGACTGAGCTGATAATATCCTCTGGATTCCTCCAAATCACAAATATAAATCAGTATGGAGTCTGAATTTTGGCTGGATTAGAGAGCAGTATCTTCTGGGGATGAGATATGGTATATATCAGGGAACCCCTAGGTTTAACTTTTATTCTCATTTAACTCTCACCCATTCACATACTCCCCAAATTGGAAATCCTTATTTTATAAGTAATAGAAATCTAATTGGGAAAACAGAGTGTTTCCCAATGGACATTACAAGATGTAACACAAGATGATACATGGTCATGAGGCAGGGTAGCCCCTGGATGTAGGCCTTATAAGCACCCTTTCCCCCCTCCCAAAAAAAATCATGGAAATAAGCAACTGACACAATCCCACTTCACAGCTGTGGCCAGCCTTGTGCCCTCCCTGACACTGCTAATGTGATGGTGACTGGAGATGAGACAGGTAAGCAACTACTTTTCCCAGCCAGTACCACGAGCTAGGGCCAGCTGGAGGGGACTAGCAGGACCAGAGTGGGCAGCCATCTTGCTCTCTCCTCAGGGAGAATGGGCACTCCCTTGGAAACATGCATTTGTTTCTTGGTAGGTGCCCAGGAAAATAAATGCTGACTCAGGTTCCTTGTGCCTTCTTCTCCTGCACTCCACCCCCTGCCACTCTTTGGCATCACACCCAGAGGAGCTGGTTGGCAGGCTCCATGGTGCCATATTATGAAATGTCACCTGACTTGGTGTAAACAAGCCCTCACCACTGATGGCCAGCGTGGGTGGGTATGCTTCGGGGTAGTGGCCTCCATCAACCGGTCTGATAAATGGCATTAAAATAAGCTTTCCACACGCAGCCTGATATCTGTGCCACCAAAAGTTTCAAGGGAAACTAAGCTGCACTGTTCTGTCAAACTGTTAGGTCTGAATCTCTTCCATGGCCTTATTTTTGGGGACACGTAAAATTGCTCAGATGAAATTTACTTTAAGGATTTAGGCTCTTCACCAAGAAATGTGAAAAGGCAAACTGTCATCCTGTCCTGCGTCTGAGAACATATTTGGCATCCCATTCCCTTACTGATGAGACAGAAAAACCCTTTTATTGCTTTTCGGGCCAGTGAATTCTGTTCAGAAAGTAAATGGACAGAGAAGGCCACAGCAGGTGAAGGCTGCGGTGGGGCAGGGAGTGTTGGGCACAGTGGGATTGGGGGGCGGGTGTGGGCAGGAGGTGCTTCTGCTGGTTTTGGAGTTTTCCTGTTATGTAGAGAACAAACTCCGAAAACAAAATCACACGCATTTACTCTTGATCAGAGGCTCAGGAGAGACATCAGTGCATTAACTGTCCTGTCTGCAGACAGGACCAAAACTACTGTCACACCAAGGTACAGATGAGAAACGTCAGCCTATGATTTCTTAGTGCTCAAGGCCCCTTAAAGAGTGCTTGCCTTAATAAATATGAAACAATTCTAAAACTGACAACTCACCTGGCGAGAAGCAACTAGACAGAGGGCCATACAGCAGAAAAAAAGAAAAAAGAAAAAGAACAGAAGAATATGAAGATATCAACTTCTAGTGAAACACAAAACAAAACACAAAAATATTCAAGACTCTGATGAGGTGAATACTAAGCTTTGGTGGTCAGAAAGTGAGAGGAAACGGTGACTCTCTTTGGGACAGATGTTAACGTCAGGACAACCTGGGAAAGCTCAATTCCATACCTTCAGGTGGTCTCCTGTCATCATGGCTCAACTTTCTCAAAGCCAGGAACTTATTCCATACATGTAACTCACCCTTTAACAGCAGGAAGAAGAATTTATTTACTCTGTTTTAGGAGGGATGGGAGCACAGTGGTTCATTACTCCTGATACACCAGGGGCATGATGCCACAGGACCTCTGAGTCATGTTTTACTCGTCCTTTGTTTTACATTTCTTTATTACAATCTCACTTCAAATTCCTGTCTCAATAACCAATCTGCATGCCTAGCAAAGACTGGGAGAGTAAATGTTCCTTCTCTTCCCCTTCCCACCCTACTGGACCTAGCACTGAAGAGCAAAGGGAAAGCTTTCTCTCCACTACTCTTAAGTTGCATGGGAAACATCTCCATCCTATATATCTCTATATCCTGTAGGCAACGCCCTTAGACAAGTTTGGTGGAGACACTAAAAAACTGTCTATGGTATAAGGCAATTAACAACCTCTGGGATATCCTCTAGAAGTTTAGGGTGCCTGTGAATTAACAGGGACATCCTGAAAAATACAAAATCTCATTCACCAGGTATGGATGAGACCTGTTTTGGATGGAACTGTATTTCCCCTAAAAAAGATATGTTGAAGTCCCAACCCCTAACACCTCACAATGTGACCTTATTTGGAAATAGGGTCATTGCAGATGTAATTAAGGTGAGGTCCATACTGGAGGAGAGTATACCTCTATTCCAGTATGACTGGCATCCTTTTAAGAAGATGGCCATGTGAAGACACAAGAGACACACCCGGAGAAGGTCAAGTGTTGATGAAGGCAGCTATATGCCAGGGAATGCCAAAGATTGCCAGCAAGCCACCAGAAGATAGGAAGAGGGGGAGAAGGATTCCCCTACTGGTTTCAGAGGGAGCATTGGCCAACACCTTGATTTCAGACTTGTAGTCTCTGGCACCGTGGAGACAATAAATTTTTATTGCTTTAAGTCACCCAGTTCACGGTAGTTTAAGTTGGCCCTAGGAAACCAATACAAGGAGTGAGAATGTTTTATTTATAATAAGCTTCCAGGTGATACTTATGCTGCTGGTCCATGGATAACACACTTTGAGTAGCCAGGTGACTGCAAATGAATGAATGAATGAATGAATGAAGTATTTTGTTTACTAACACTGGCACTCAGCACAGAGCCTGATATATGTTTGTACGTTTATATAATCCCTAATTCCTGGAGTTTTTTTTTTTCTGCTAACTAACTAGCTGGAAATGTACCCCTTCCTCTATCAATTTCCACGGAGTCCTCTTTCAAAGCTACGTGCTCAGTCAAGGAGTACGGCTTTCTCAGATAAGGCCAATCCCAGGTACACAGACAGCCACACTGCCCTCCAAAGGATTATAAATAACAAAGTTTATAAGACCTTTGGGCTTCCTGCCTTATTTATATAATTTCTCACTTAATATTAAGACATTGAATCTAGTCTCATACATATTCTTGGTGGCTCAAATAGGGCTTTTCTCTCCAAAATCTAGAGTGTTAGGCTTTTGAAAAGAACACATGCTAATAATTACTCCAAGCTGGTTAGAGATAATGGGCAACAGAAAAGTTATTATCTTCAATGTCATCCTATGTCTTTGATATGATAATCATTGCGTTCAAGGTATCAGAAATGATGGATGGCCTTTGATTCCGAGCGTACCATGATGCAAATTACCTGGCTCTTTCTCACTCCTGCTTGGAAGGTGAAGAGCTAGTGGGCACTCCTAGCTTCAGGGCCTCCAGCCACTAGACAGCAAAATCTGTGACAAAGCTCAAAGAGAAACACTTCCTCTTTAAAGATACCTAGGGCTACCTTCCCTTTTCCTTTTCATCTAGAACAACCTCGCACATAGTTCTAATTTGCAGCTATTGCTGTAACATGCACTATTTACTACCTAAGTCATTTTACCCTGTTAACCTTCTGGGTAACAGCAGATGACGTAAGCGCCGCATTGTTTCTAAGGAGGCTCCCTGAGTTCCTTCTATAAACATAAAATGACGATTCCAGGAAATGTTAGTAAGAAAGGAGAGATGAAAGAGCGTGGTATACACATATTTTAAAACTGCTACAAGTTCTGGTTAAGGCTTACAGTCTATAACCCAGCACATTTCCCCTAAAATTAGTCTTTATCATCCTCCGTACTCTCACGGCCCATCTATCACGGAAAGAAAACACATTATATTCTTCAGTCATCCATGGGAATGGAGTAACACCACGATCCAAAATATTTATTCGCCATCATCCATGAAGAATGAGCCTCTATATCCATCTTGGCTAGAATCATGAATATGTGTTCCCTGAGGTTCCCTCATATGGATAGGTCACCTTCTGATAGTATGAGTGCAACAAGCACACAGTAGGTGATTTGTCCGCGGTCCTCCAGATGTCCTACTTCTACTCCTGTGTTCTTTCCCTAGCAATACGTCTCATTCCGGCAAGGATGTGCGTGCCTCATCCATCATGTTGAACAAGGCAATAGCCTCTAAGATGTGAAAATCACTACTTTGAGTTTTAAGGTAGCAGAGTAAAGGCCTGTCCACTTCCCTTTCTCTTATAAAATCAACCCCAAATGATAAGACTGAGGATCAGAAACACACCATCTACCTCCAGTGAAACTAGCAGACCCCCTTAATTTCCAAACAGAAACATGAAGGCAAAAGTAATTGAAAGAGTGGTAAATTCCATGGCAGAGTGACAGAAGGACAAACCTAACTGTCTGCAGAGGCAGGCAGAATCCTGGACATGAATGAATTAGAGGCACCACGTGCTGGGGAAGGGTGAGGTAGGGAGCTAAAAATAAGGGGGTTATTTAAAAGTTAGTATATGGTGCAACTAGGTGCCAGGTGTATAATCCCATTTATCATTATCAGGAAGTATAGTTTCTAGACAAATTCAACCAGACAGACTTGGGACTCGTGGACATCAGGCACTGAGAAGCTGGGATTGAGGTCTTGTACTGGAATGGAGTCATTTTCAAAATTCCACATCCTTTCTTGGAGTCTCTCTCAGAAAAGTGCAGTCAGGCTGACACCCCAGCCCTCAGAGTCAGGTGCCTGGAGAAATTCCACCTGGAAAAATGGATCAGTCTAAGAGCAAAGATAAACAGATCCTGTCATTCAGGGCCCACCCAAATGAAATGGCTGGTCTGCAACTGTTTACCCTACTGTGAGACCCATCATTGGGCAAACCTCATTCATTCATACTGAGCTTCCATCCAGGCTTATCATGCCTTGATCTTATACATAAAATAGCAGCCAAGGATCACCAATTATTTGAGATAATCCTCTAATGTGAAATACAGAGGTCACAAAAAAATGTAAAAAGAGAAACTTGGAAGAAGGGACAGAAGGAAAGTAAAAAGCAAAGGAAAATGTGAAGAAACTATAATTTATAAATTCAGAAAGGCAACTGTATTCTTTAAAAAATGAGCTTCTATAAATTCACATAGAATTCTGAAATACAAAAACCCTTGGCTACCAAAATAGGAAGTCCATGGTGACTGTTTAAAATTGTATTCACAATAGACAGCAGAATACCAGACAGATGGCCAGAGAGGGCATTGAAATCTGGTGCCCCTGAGGTGCAAGGTGGGAGCGGAATGGGGGGCAACAGGAAATCTTTTTTATAACAATTTTTAAAGCTGTGAAATATTATAGAAAAGAGTAGCATGTGCACGTTTATGTATAGTTTAAAGGACGACAAAAGTAAACCGTGTACGGGCGTACACCTTACCAAACCGAGAAGTGTTAACACCTTCAAAGGCCCTCTATTTTCCCCTACAATTCACCTCCAAAGGGACCATGTTTTCTAAATTGTATATTTATTATTCCCTTGCTTTAGAAAAAAGGTTTTGCCACAAACGTATGATTTCATAAAATTTTTTGACTTTTCATGTTTTTAACTTCAGACCAATGGAATCATTCTTTTGTGACTTGCTTTCTCCATCGAACATCGTGTTTAAGAATCATCAGTGTGGGGTTTCCCTGGTGGCGCAGTGGTTGAGAGTCTGCCTGCAGATGCAGGGGACGCGGGTTCGTGCCCCGGTCTAGGAAGATCCCACACGCCGCGGAGCGGCTGGGCCCGTGAGCCATGGCCGCTGAGCCTGCGCGTCCGGAGCCTGTGCTCCGCAACAGGAGAGGCCACAACAGTGAGAGGCCCGCGTAGCGCAAAAAAAAAAAGAATCATCAGTGTGGATGCATGTAGCTGTAGTTGAGTCTTTTTTATAAAAGCTGTGTAGTGTTCTGTGATACTCCTCCACTCTAATGTTGATGGCCATTGTTGTCATTTTCAGGTTTTTGCTATTACACTATGCTTTTACGAACACTCTCACGAGTCTCCTGGTACAAAGCTGCAAAAGTTTGAGCAGAGGCTGTACATGTGTTCACGTGAACTAGACACAGCCAAACTGTTTTCCAAGTATATAGAACAGCTGACCTTCCCATTAGCAGCAATCAGAGTTCTTACTGCTTCACACCCTCCCAACATTTCACAGCTACACTTTTTGATTTCTGTCAAGCTGGTGGGCCTAAAATGGTATCTCTGCATTTCCCTAGTTGTTGACTTGTTGATCATCTTTTCATTTATTTAGTGACCATTCATTCCATGACAAGCCTGGTCATGTCTTTTGCCCATCTTTCTATTGGAAGGTAACCATTTTATTACTGACTGGTAAGAATTCTACAGATATTTTGGGTAGTAATTCTTCTTCAGTTAAATATGTTACAAATGTCTTCTCCAAGCTTGTGGCTTATCTTTTCATACTCTTCGTGGTACCTTTTGAGGAGCAAGAGTTTTAAAAATTTTAATGTAATTTTATTTAATGTACTTATTTCTTATTTGATATGCTTTTTGTGTCTTTTCCATGTGAGGTTAAAAAATATGCTCCTATATTCTTTTTTTAAAAAAAACTATTAACTTTCTCATTTATGTGCTTGATACATCTGGAACTGATCTTTATTCATGACATGAGGGAGGGAATCTACTTTCTTTTGGAGAGATATATATATTTTTTTTTCCAATTTTTAAAGTACTTTTTTTTAATAGTCATTTTTGCCCACTGATCTGAGAGACCACATTTGTCATATATTAGTTTCCAGATATGCATGGATCTGCCTCTGAACCCTCAATTCTTTCCATTGATCTTTGGTTTTTTTTTGTGCCAATTATTACCACACTATAGCTACCTTACTGCCTATTGCTTTATTTTTCTTGATATGAGGTAGAATAAGCGTCCTACCTGGCTTTTCTTTGTCAGAATTTTTAAATTTTTTTTGAATTTTATGTTTATTGTTCCCTTGCATTTTAAAAAACAGTTTGCCACAAATGTATGATTCCATAAAATTCTTTGGCTTTTTATGTTTTTAACTTCAGGCGAATGGAACCCTTTTTCTGTGACTTGCTTTTTTCACGAAACATCATGTGTAAGGTTATTTTTGCAACTCTGCTCTTCTATACAAATTTTTAGAATAAGCTTGTCAAATTCCAAATAATCCTACTTAGATTTTGATTGGAATTACTTTCAAACTAGAAATCAGCTTGGGGCTGACAACTTTATAATATTGGTCTTCCTGTTCACGAAAAGACTATGTCTCTCCTTTTATTTAGGTCTACTTCAATACTTTTGCTATACTAATTTTTTATTCATTGCTGGATTCCATTTACTAATACACTGTTTAGGATCTCCACATCTATATGAGAGAAACTGACCTGTAACTTTTCTTTCACTTCCTGTCCTTGTCTGGTAGCGCTATCAAGACTATATTCTAGCTTTGAGCATAACATTCTCTATTCTCTCAAGTATTTTGTGTAAGAAGAAAATGCTTGGTGTAATAAAACCATCTGGGCCTGGAACTTTCTTCATAAGAAGATTTTAAACTATGGGCCCAATTTCCTTAATATTTATAGAACATTCCAGTGTTTTATTTCTTCTTGACTCTGCTTTGGTAATTTATATTTTTCAAGAAAGTTTTAAATTTTATGTTATTTTCATTTATTGCCAAAAGTTTGGTCATGGTATTCTCTCATCTTATACATTTCTATCGCATCTATAGTTACATTCACTTTTACTTTCCTATTATCTTTATTTATGTTTGTTTGTTTTGCTCAATTGTGCCTAAAGTTACTGAATTTTGGTTTCAAAGAATAAACTTTTGACTTTATTGATCTTCTATATTGTATTAAATTTTTTAAAAAAAATTTCCATTCTCATCTTAAAATGCATTAGGTTGAACCATATGAAATTCTAAATATTTGATCACATTTGACCTGCAAAAATGGCCTTTCCTGTTGTTCAACCTAATTTTTCCTTCAAATTTCTTTGGTTTGCTTTTCTTTTTCTAGCTGTTAATTTTGGATGCTTTATTTTTGACCTATCCTTTTTTTCTAATATAAACACTCATGACCATACATTTTAGTGATATCCTTTGAGTCTTAAAAACCAGTATTGTTTGAATTATAAGGGTTTTCTGAACCCCATTATAACTTCTTTCTTGATCCATGAGTTATTTGCAGGTGTGAATGTAAATGTTAAAAGGCAAGGAGGCTTTTGTTATTGACATATTTAAATTATCTTTTTGTTATCGGTAAATTATTTCTAACTTAATTTCATTGTGGCCAGAGGATGGTCTGTACGAAAAATGGCGTGAAATTTGTTGAGGTTTTCAGGACCTTTGTTTTTCTTAGGTCTTTTAATATTGCTCGACTCTTAAAATTAATCCATGCATTATGCTGTTGGAGATAAACTATAAGTGGATTCAATCTGATTATTAATATAGAAACCAACCTAAAATATCACACTTTAAAGAGCGTCATCATCACCTAAATCAGTGATTCTAGACATGATTATATTTATTGATTTACAGCCTATCATGTTCTAAAAGGATTTAAGGAAGCACCCTTATGTTGCCTCCCAACAGCCGCCATACTTAAAAATTGTACTACCAACACAGATTACTATGAAAGCCAAATAAAAATAGTACTGGAAAACGCTGACAAATTTTATCATCTTTTTGTTGTACTGCATGGTTTTCTCTTGGCACACCTTGAGGACATTCATCTCTGAGCATCTAGCTTAAATTCATTTGTTTTAATTACACAGCTGTGTCCCAATGGGACACAGACAGACAAATGAGCGGGTGAGATGGATCTCTGCTAGCCCTCTGGGGGTTCAGGAGTCATCCCTGCATAAGAGATGAAGCTTCTGGTTGGAATCCAGCCTCCGGTTCTCTTTTAGGGGTGACACTAGGGGATTGTTCATTGTCCTTATTCCTACTCTTGATGGTCATGACGATGGTAGCGATAGTGTGGTTGAACCAGCAAATATTTATGCATCAGACACACAGCTAAACACTTCACAGATTATTTTAACTCTCACAATCACCCTTTGAAATACGTACATACTATTATTATTCTCACTTTACAGGTGAGGGAGTGGGACGGAGGAGCCTTAGAAAGATGAAGGGACTTACCCCATGGATAAAGAGATGACTCAAAGAAAAAGCCAGGCCTGTGCGGTTTCCAGAAAGCCCCGCTGAACCACAATGCTACCACCTTCCATGCTTAGACTGTGCGTGACTCCCGGTGCCCTGGGTGTGCAGGAGGAAGCAGCTGATCGGAAGCCTTGAAACTGGCTTCCTGGTGGCTCTGAGGCAAACACACACCAGGATCTTAGCCAACTGGTGTGAACTCCCTGTGCTGGCCTGTGAGTCTTACTTTCTCTTCCACGTACCTTCGGCCTCAGAAGTTCATCCCTTCCACTGGTGGCAACTGAACGGCTGTGTCCTACAGAGCTGAACTGTTCAGATACCTCCACATCCCAAGAGCATAAGTAATACACAACAAAAACATCACATGGCCCAGTTTCTCCAATGCCTTACTAAATCATTCTAAACATCGCGTAGGCTTTAGGCATTTTGCTGCTTTTCTGAACTACATTCTTCCCTGAGCAACCATCTCAGTGTCTCATTTTTTCCATTAGTAAGATGATTATAGCACAGAGTGAACTATTTATAATGAGGCCCAGCTCAGGCACTGTGGCTTTCAGTTGGCTTCATTTTAAATCCATCTTTCTTTGTTAATTAATGTGCCTTACCCAGTGTTGTAAGTAACACTCATTTATGTTCCTGAATTGAGCGGGGAGGAAAAGAACCACACCCAGAGTGAAAGATCCAACGTCTTCAGAGTCATTTCGAATGCCATAACAACTTGAAAGCAAACTTTAAAAGTCAGTTTTTGTGTTTGTTGTAAACTAAGGAAGTTGTACAAGAGAGTCTACAAGGCGGTCAAAAGTGATGTGATAATTGAGTCCTGAATTAACCCCCTGGTCCTTGCGGCTCTACACTATGTTTAAAGACCACGCCCCCACCTCCTAGGACATTTTGCACATGCAAAATGTCTAATGTGACTAATAAGGTACCTAGCATAAAAGTTAACGAATGAAAATGAAAACACTAAAACTCAGGTTATTTAGTAACCAGGGCCTGGAGCCAGATCCCAGTTAAACCACTCTGGTGGTGAAGGAAGGGATGGAAATGCCCAATAGGTTCCATCTGGCTGCTCCTGTGGGTCAGTCTAGAGCCTCACGGCCCTTTCAAATTAGCCTCCCCACCTTCTCCTCTCCCTGACGATTGAGGGGCTAAGGGCAGTCCTCCTCACAGGGTACTGGGGAAGTCCACGTAAAGGGCTTGGCAGCAAAGGAATCCAGCTGAAAGCAAGCACCGCTCCCCAGCTCTTCCCGGCCCAATCCCTTTTGTCATTCATTTCTCTGGAGGGCCCCTAACCCTCCAATCCCATTTGTACCCCACCGAGGAGATCTGATAATGGTGCTGGCAGAGCCGTGGCTTTTCAAAACTTCTGGCAGGGGCCTCGCTGACCCATAACTTGCCTACACACATGACTTCTTCTCATACTGTCTTTGTAAATTGACCACGGCTAACCTTGCTGCCCTAATCAGATCAATCAGAATAACATTTCTTTAGCTGCTGCATGCTGGCAGCCTCCTGGGCTGAGGCGTGACTCTGAGTCAGGCTCAGATACTGAAGGCGGATTTTGGAGTTTCCAATGGTCTCGGGTTTCCTTAGCTTTTATCACAGTTGGTGAGCTTTGTCAGGCCCGTGTTTACAGCCATGCAAATTAGCCTCAGCTGGAGAGAAACCAGGTCAGGCCTAAAGGAAATCAAGCTCTGGGCTAAAAGGTACTTTATCAAAAAATTGTAAGTGTAGCCATAGTACTGGGGGCAAGCCAGACTGTCCTAGGAAACACGTGGACGGCTGTGTCTGGTGAAACCTGAACTCTTGGCTTGGCCTCTGGACCCTGGAAATGTTATGGAGAGATGGAGGGGAGAGTGCCCCACCAGCAGAACGGGGCTGGCCAACTCGGCCATTGGCTGCTGCCGCCAAAGACATTTTCTGTTAAGTAGAGACAAGTGTGAGGAGGGAAATATTGCATCTTCGGGGGAAGAAACATTGTGTTTGTGAGGCTGGTTTGCAGTATATCCCACATTACTCACTGACGAAGCAAGGTCCAAATCTGAGGTTGCATTCTACTCACACACTCGTATACACTGAGTTGTAAAATGCGTGTGTGAAGGTGTCCACGTACAGATATGATCTGATACTTTGCATCTGGAAAGCATCTTTAGAAACATCCGCTCCAGAGGCCATGACAGTTACAGAAACTAAGGCCAGAGAGGTTACGTGACTGGACACACAACCGCTAACTAGCTACCTTCAGGACCAGACCTCTGGCGCCTTTCCATTGCAGTTTTCCCCATCAGATTCCAGCCCTTCAATACCCCAGTACATAGAGAAACTTGGCTTATTTTAAAATAATCCTCCAATACGTTTGTCTCTTAAGATTAGGGGATTATTAAAATCCTAACAATTACTCCCTGAGCTCCCACATACCTGTGACTCATACACCGTGGTGCTGATGGTGTCAGGCAGTCTGATCTATGGGTCTGAGCGCAGAGATGTTGGTTCACATGTGACACCTCTATCTGCCCTCTAATAAATAAGACAAAAGCTGGTGGATCTTGAGTGTCCCCATTTGCAAAGTAGAAGTGATGACCATATCCTTGGAATTCATCTAATTAAAGTTTACCTTTTGACCGATGAGAGACCTGAGACCCAGAGAATTTAAAGAACTTGCCCAAGATACAACAGTTGGCTAAGGTCAGAGCCATAAGTAGAAACAGGGTCTACAGACACCGAAGCCAGAGCGCTTTTCACTAAACAATGACCAGGAAATAAAATTCAGACTTCTCCAAGTGAATATAAAGTCAGGACTTGTAGTTAAATTCAGACCAACAGACCATTTGTCAAGTGATTAAGAACAGATTCTGGGGTTGTTGCTGGATTCATCTCCTTGCTCTGCCACTTAAGAGCTGTGTGATGCTGGGCAAGTTACATAACCCCTCTGAGTTCCAGCTTCCTCATCTAAAAAATGGCAATAATCATAGAACCATCTCACTGGGCTCTTGTGATGACTGGATAGTGTGTGTGTGTGTGTGTGTGTGTGTGTGTGTGTGTGTGTGTGTGTG